>NW_024503679.1:13627154-14016151 GCF_017590055.1 Onychostruthus taczanowskii | reverse complement strand
GCCCCGCGCCCTCACGCCCCGCGCCCTCACGCCCCGCCGGGGCCAGGGGTTAGGGCGAGCCCGGCGTGCGGAGCGCGGCGCCGCCGCCGCCTCACCTGGGGCTGCCCGCCGGGGCACGGCCTCGGGGGTCGGAGGGGGCGGCGGGTGCCAAGCGGAAAGCAGGCGCTAAACCGAGGTAAAACTCCACGGAATAAAGTAAAGCCGAGCCCCGGCGCTGCCGCCGCCGCCGCGCTGCGGGGAAGGGGCGGCCGCGAGTTGCCCGAAAGCGGTCGGGGAGCGCAGTGCCGGCTGGCGCCCGCCGGGGGTCTCACAGCCGAGCCCCCCGGCCCCGCTCCGGGCACCTGCGCTCGCCGCCGGCGCTGCCGCCGCCGCCGCGCTGCGGGGAAGGGGCGGCCGCGGGTTGCCCGAAAGCGGTCGGGGAGCGCAGTGCGGGCTGGCGCCCGCCGGGGGTCTCACAGCCGAGCCCCCCGGCCCCGCTCCGGGAGCGGCCGCTCGCGCAGCCCGGCCCCGGCGGGGCGCGGGGGCTCCGCCGCTCCGCCCGACCGCTGCTGGCTCCCGCTCGCTCCGAAGCGAGGGGAGCGCGGCTCCGCTCCAGACACCTCCGAAGCCCGGCTCGCCGCTCCGCAGAGCGTGACAGCCGTGCCTTTGGCACGGCATCGCCGCGGCGTGGCTCGGCTCAACCCCTTTAACTTTATTTCGGGGTTTTGCGGGTTCGGGGGTTTCGTGAGCACACGTACCCGACAGTGTAACACGACCTGCGTTCTGTACCACGAGCAGGTAACAGAGCTAAGCACGGGGACGTGTTTATTTCCCGCTGAATGGAGCTACCGGCCAGCGGAGCGGGGACTCGAGTCCGTCTCCCGGTGAAAATGGCCAAAAGACACTCGAACAAGCGAAGGGACGGAGAGATAAAATAGAAAACACGTTAACGTAGACAGATAAATGCCCGGCCGGACCATTCCTCCTCTGCGAACACACGCGTCTATGAGCGCTCACATCCCAGCCGGTCACCAAGCACGGCCGCGGGGACACAGACCTGGGCACAACTCTGTAAGGGATTAATTGCCCCTCACCTCCTCACACACACTTTTTCTTGTTGCCACATGCCCACACACTTCTGCCGCAGAAATAATACATGTGGCTAAAGCCGCAGGTGCGGAGATGGTTGGAAAGTTGTAAAAAGCACCTCGACTTGAGAGTGTCCTGCCGGGAAACCTGGTGTGTTCAGAGCCCACGGGCGAAGATGTTTTTGCGACTCAATTTCAAAGACAAGGCTGCAGCGTTCCCATTGATCCTCAAGGAGCAAAAAAGAACCTTTACCCGAAACAGTGACCAGGAGGGACTGGGAAGACAGAAAGTGGGGAAGGAATCTTTCCTGGTTAAAATGTGGGGAACTGCCTTATGATTTCCAAACAAGCCAGAGCTGAGGAGGTGACCTTTCGGGGAGGGTAGGAGAAGGTGGGGGTTCAAAATGCAGAATAGCCACAGATTGTTGCTGATGTTGGATTTCCTGAGGAAAAAAATAAAAGCCAAAACCCAAACCACAACCCAACACCAACCTTTCCTGTCTCGAATCTGACAAAGTAAACAGGATTAATTCACCATATGAAAAAACATAAACGCCGTCCTAACAAATGCAGAAATCAGAGGAGAAAGCGGTCTTAACAGGACGCACAATATTAATAGTTTGAACGTATGATCGTAAAAATGAAAAACCATTGATATACCCTTAAAAGCCGCCGTATACGCTGATTGCTCAAGCATTAATGAAGAATGTCCCAGATTAACTATTTGCTCTTCGAGGGATGCAGCGATATAACTATCTATTAGCACCATTAGATGCTTTGCTATTTATTTGAAAACACCCCTGCGAGTGGGTTGAGACAGAAGAGATGAATGTAAAAATGAACTGCAGCTAATTTCGCTAAATAATCCTCGAAACCTGAGTGCTTCGCAAGGAAGGGGGAGATTCTCCACCGTCCTTCTCCGAGGCTAATGACAATAGAAATGCTCTGGTTTAAAAGTGAGACCGTGTTGGTTTTCCAAATAAACAAACGCATCCCTCCTGCCATTTTACTGCAGATGTAAATTTATTTTAATGAGAGGGAGTGGAAGGATTTATTTTGCTAAAATTGAGTTGGGGATAGAGCCGGTGTAAATCTTTAGGTTTCAAAAAGAGAAGAGGAAGGAGGGGGAAAGCTGCTTTCCTGGCAGAAAGCTGCCTAACAGTCCTCTAATTCTTTCTAGATTAAATCGCAATATGAATACAGCATCGAACAAATTACCGAGTTTCGCTCTGAACTCAGTGGAAAGCAGTTACGTCTAACAGAATTCAATGAATTCCTCTTCTCCCTCAATGTAGTATGTGTGTGTTTTTCTCTTCCACCACACTGAAGTTCCATGAATAGGGAAAGTGGCTCCTATTGTGTGCCTCTGAACTTCCAAGTCAATGCAATTTTTAACCACTGGCTTGTGGTACTTTGAAAATCACCAGGGGCTGTCAGAGTTGGGTCCTCTGAAAAATTTACAGTGCTAAATCAGAGCATATGCTGTGAGAGAGGAAAAAAAATTGCTTAAGATTGGAGCAAGTACAGTATCTGGCTGCCCCCTAGTGTAAGTCTCTTATCTGCCTAAAATTCAACTTTAAAAGAAAAGGATCTCTTAAAGGGAAACGACTTTTGGCTCACGTATGCATACGAGAATGAAACTTCTGTACATTTTAATCTGATTAATTCCTAAGGATTTAAAATTAATTGGCTTGGGCACTCCTAGACCGGACTATAAGATTTCTGCATCAGGGTTTCTGCGAGAGCTGTGCCGAATAGGTATTTTTAAGGGATAGTGGTAAGGGATGGGGGGGGTGGGAGATCCTGTTTTGTGATTTTTTTTTTTTTAACGAGGATCCGAGCCTCGCTTGCTGTTGTCAGAGCAAAACACTTCTGCTTCCTAAAGTCAGATCTACGTCTTTTGCAATAATACTTAAAAAAAAAAAAAAAAGGGATAAATAATTGCCTTAAAGCCTCAGCCGAACTGCCAACCACACCTTCGGATGGTGAGTATATTCCAGCTTCTTTCCATTGTACTTGCTTAGCCAGGGAAGGGACCGGAGGGGGAGAGGGGATCTCGGCGCTCTACCTTCCCCACCGACCTTTTTTTTTTTTTCTTTTTTTTTTTTTTTTTCCTTTTTTCCCCTTTTCCCCCTCCCAAACAGAGCACAGAGCGACGCGATCCCGGGCAGTTTAATACCTATCACTTAAGTTAAGATCCTCGTCCTGCCCTCCCACCCTCCGGAGCAGGTCGGTCCGCGCTCCGCCCGAGCAGCCCCGGCTCCGGGCAGGGACGGCAGCTCCCGGCCGCTGCTCCCGGGGAAATGACTCGGAGGCGCTTTGCCTCGGACCTGGAAACCGGGTCCGGTCCTTGGGTTTGTTCGCTTGTTTGTTTGTTTGCTGCTTTGCTTTATTTAGCTAAAGGACGTGCTAACTGATGGTGCTGCAATTACACATACTTGGGTCTGCCCCCCTCCCCTCTTCCCCTCCTTAGAGCAACCCACGTAACCTTAGAAACGATCGTTTAAGACGCACGTTAGCTAACATTTGCTTTTTTGGATTTTTTGTTTTCCTTAAAAGAGAAACACAAGAATCACAACACATTGCCCGAAAAAAGTGTCAAAGAAGAAGAAAAAAAACTATAAGTAAACATACCAAAACCATATTTGCCTTGTTCAAGGTCCCAAATCGCTTGCATCTTCCTTTTTCTACCTCTCCTTTAGTTTGGCAGGTGAAACAAACAAATAAAAAAAAAAATCAGACCGCTGTTTGCCCCCCAGAAAGATGTGCGTTGGGTAATTAAAGAGAAGTCTCCTTCTTGGTGTTTATCTAAGCGATTGTGCAAACTGATTAAAAAAAAAAAAAAAGAGAGAGAGAGAAAAAAAAAAGTAAAGTTACAGCCTTCAGGGGGGGAAAAAAAGGAAGCAAGGTGAAGGGAATAGATTTCCCACAACCTAAAGGGAAGTGCTTTCGATGTATTATTAGCGATCAGCCTTGGGAGAGAGAGGAAAAAAAAAAAAACACCCTGAACACACTCTAACTTTACACAGACAAGATTTCAGGGGGGGCTTTGTACACAGCTGCTTAGGAATGTGCGCCTTGCCTTTAAGAAAAAATCCCCAAGCCCAAGGTAGGAGATGTCTTTGAGTGATCCTTGTCTCATTTCATTCCTTAGAAGGAAGAGCGTCTCGCTACACCTTGTTTGGAGCTGGAAAGGCGAGACTTTAAAAAAAAAAAAAAAAAAAAAAAAAAAAAAAAAAAAAAAAAGGGGAAAAATATTCACAACCCACCCTTCCAATTGGGGAGAAAAAAAAATAAGAGAGGGAAATCTCCTAAGTTAATGACTGTGGGGGTAGGATGGATGCGACGGATTTCAGAAAAACGAAAAGGAAAAAAAAAAGCCAACCGCAAACAACTACAGGCTGGACTATCAACACATGCACCGAAGGGGAAAAAATATATAGTGTCCTGTGTAGGGTCGGCAGGGAACGCAAGCACACGCTAAAGCAAGTTGGGAAAGAATCCGAGCTAATCAGCAATCTCTTTCTCTCTCTCTCCTTCTCTCCCTCTCCCCCTCTCTCTCTCTCTCTCACTGCCCCTGAGATCCCAGCTCGAAAGAGGTACTCCACATTTTTTCATTACCAAAAATCCGTTGCAATAATCATTTGTTGCTAATTGAAACCCTTGGAGACATTTTTCCCCACCCCCTTCACAAACATGGCAACTTTTAGTCATGGGAAGCACGTTTAGTTTTATTTTATTAAAAAAAAAAATACGGTTAGGAAAAGGCTGAATCTTTCACCCACGAGAAATATCAGCGAGTCAGCCCCCTTCCCCGGGATGGGAGGGGGGAGTGGGGGGAACGGGACCCCGGTACAGTGAGGGCTTGGGAAAATTTGGAATACATTATACCGCCTTTGGCAGGAGAATACTCTCCAACTAATGGATTCCTGCTCCTTTTTGTGTGTGTGTGTGTATCAGTGTGGGGGGTTTCTGGAAAGAGGGGTGGTGGTCGTGGTGGTGGGGAGCCGAGCTTTTATTTTAAGAAACTGTTAGGGTAGGGAGTGTGTCATACTTGACAAATGGAACAAACGCTCTTCCATTTCTTGCTTGTCCTTGCCTTAAAACAGGAATTAAGTTAACCACAGTGCTGCATGTTAATTGCATGTTTACTGGGCTAATGAAAATTACAAAAGGGTTTTGCCACCTCGATCGGTGATGAAAAAGTATGAAGGCGATTGTCATTGCAGCCTTCGGGGAGGGCCCGGGGGTGGGGGGGAAGGACCGGGCACGAACAATATTGATCAGAAGAAGGATAAATCTTTTAACTGCTTGTTAATACCATAAATATGGTCTACACAAGTTTCCACTCTTGTTAAGTCTAATCAGTACATGGAAGATGGAGACATAGCCCACTTGAATGAATTTTTATTATTGCCAGAGGGGTACTTGCATCTGTGGGCTCCCTCCCCTCCTCAATTTGAGCACCCCCCCCGGCCCCCCTTCCAAAATCTCCCCTTGCAGAGGAGGATCGTGAAGGTGTGCAGAAAGCACAGGAGACAAATCCAAGCTTTTTGTCCTTTCTTCATTTTTCCAAATGCTCCTTTATTTTTGTAAAGCTGAACGGGTCATGGCGGGGAAAGCCTAAAGGGGGGGACACCCCTGCCCGACCCCCCCCCCCCCCCCTTTTATTCTTGAGATCTCTGGATGAAAGGCTGACCCAGTAATTCAGTTTGATGATAACCATTTTCATGCTTGAAAACAATCTGCCAAATTAAACCTAAATGGAAAGAGCAGTGGGAAAGGTAGTGAGAGCAGGGCGTTTTGAAATCCCCCCCACCTCTCCGAAAGGGATTATTTGGCCAAAGGAGGAGGGAAAGGCAATTAAATAGACTAAAGATGATTTAAATCCCAACCAAAAATAATTCCAGGGAGAAGTTTGCCCCCTCCGGTGTTGCCCAGCCCTGGATTTGAAAACTTTGGCCCAACTTGTGGCAATAGCTACAACTTTGCTCCGCAGGGGTCAGAGGTGAGGGCTATTTTAACCCTAAAAGCCTGCGAGTGACCAAGGTTGCGGCTGGGCTCGCAGCACTAATAGCCATAATTACCTCCTCCCCTTCCAGGGACATTCCTCGCAGCAGCAGTGTTAGATGCCGAATTGAAGAAAATCCTGGAGTTGAACATATCTTCGGGGGTAAATAACAGCAATATGAAGGAATTTCAGAGCTCTCCCTTTCGCTTGGGGGGATTGGAGCTTTTTTCCTTTATTTTTTTTCCCCCTCTTTTTTTTTCCTTTTTTTTCCTCCTTCCCCCCCCTCCCCCCCCCCGCCTTGCCAGCATTCCCAAGGCGCTGGGTCTTTGTCTTAGAAGGAATGGAGTGTCTGAATGGTGTGAAAGGGACAGAGAGGGTTGCTTCAAATCGATTTTACTTGTCCTCTCTGTCTTTTCGGATCAACGCCCTTCAATGGACACATAGGTGCTCTTTCAACCAAAAACTTGTGCAACATTTTCTGCCTGTATTGGTGCTAAATACAATAAATGCTGGGCAGATTTTTTTTTCTTTCTTTCCAAAGCAGAAAGCACCCTAATTAAATTGTTTTATATGGACAGTCAAGACAGACCAATTAAGTATGCATTAGTATAAAGATATATTCGAGAGATAAGCGCTCTATAGGAGCCCTGTCTGGGCAAGGTGTGGAAAGTGTCCTCTCGAAGAGAGGCTGTGAGCAGGGTTTCATATGGATTTTTCCCCTCCATTGCCTCCTATACTCGAGTAACGGGCTGAATAAGTTAGAGAAAAGCCATTAGTGAAAGTGGTTTCTAAACAAAGTTAACAGGTGGATGTAGCTGGTTTTACATTTGAATAACAGTCGCACATCTGTAATACACAGCCCTGGATTTATGCAGCGCCTGTGCAGGCAATGTCCATTTGCAGAGACAAGCGCCTTCGACCTAGAGCTGAGGTGCAAACGCACACGCACGGGAATAAAATAAATATCTGGGCACCTCTGTGGGCTGCAGGACACGATGTGAGCGAGCACACAGAGACGATGCAGATATCACTGTGTGGCCATTGTGTGGAGGCACCCAGGCTGCCTCGGACAGGCACCCACACAGCAGGCACTGCTGTCTCGGACATCTCAGCGGGCACAGCACACTCCTGGGGCAATTGCAAGGGGAGGCATTGGCTTTCCCAGGAGTGAAACAGCAGATCAGGATAAAACACACACAAACACACGCGAACTTCTCTGGCTGCCCATTTTATCACTCTGGGAAAGCTCTCGTTATGGTTAACCACAGGAAACGGGCTTTAAGCTCTTCTCCATTCCCATTATTATTATTATTATTATTTTCCTTCACTGAAGCTTTTCCATGTCGTTCAAAAAAACCACCCCAAACAAAAAAGACCCAGACAAACAAACAAAAAAAAACCACAGAGCCCCCAGCAGCCCTGCCTCAGCCTGGTCCTGGGGCAGGCAGAGCCGCGGGATGCGATGAAGAGGAGGGGAGAGGCGGGCTGGGAGTTGCTGGGGCACCCTCCATCCCTGGGCACATCGTTGGCACCGGCTGAGGCTGAGCTGGGGGAGCCAGCCCTGTGCCCGAAGATGCTGCAGGGTGGCTGCGAGCGGGGAATCGCCCTTTCAGTGCCGTGACACCGCAGCGCAGAGAGCGGCCGGGGTTTTATGGAGAGGTCGGGGAACAGGGGATCGAGGGGTTCAGGGATGCAGAGCAGCGCTGCGGGGGCTGCCCGCTTGGATCCCCATTTTCCAGCAGCTCCCTGCGTGTGTCAGCCCATCCCAGGGATGTGGGAGACGGGGATGAATAAGGCATTCCTCGCTTAGGTGCTTTAGTGGCACGGTAAACAGGTTAGAAACAGACGTTTTTAGAGACAGTTTTTCTTTATTGGTCACCTTCGAGGATAAATCATAACAGACAGTATGGGGGGCAAAGAATTCATCTAAAGGAGATCTCAGCAAGTCACTACCCGGACAATAGTCCACCTCCTGTTGGGTTGCGTATTGATCAGGAGAGGAGCTGAGGATGTCGCCACACTAAATATTTACTGATCACACACAAATAGCCGCGACTTGAACGATTTTCTCCTGTGAGGAGAGCAGAGAGAGAAGGGTAAATCATTTTATTAGTGTGTATAAAGCAAAGAGCACACTCTGGCTTGGAGTGTTTTAAAATGTGTCTTCAGCTGGATGAAAAGAGTTAGGGAAATCGATATGGAGTGATTAGACGAACCAGTCGTGTCAAAGAGAGAGGCTGTGAATTTCATGGATTTGGTTATACCGGGAGGGGGAAAATATACCGAGAGATTAAAGGGAGGAACCCATTGTAGCAGAGCCAATGAAAAAATAATATCTAATCAGAGCCGGCAAAGGTAGGGACGGGATAAGACCAACATTTCTAAAGAATCACATCAGCTGGAGAGGGATCAGGGACACAGATGAAAGAGGCAAACGGGGGGAGAGCTGGAGAGTAGGAGCCTAGAAATGCTACAGAGCAAATCCAGGAGAGGCAGAGAAAAGTCGCCTCTGTGGAGCAAAGCTGAGATACCACGAAAATGGGGACAAAAGGCTCAGGAGAGAGGCAGAGGGCTGGAGTGATCGGGCGCCTGCCTTGGAGGTGAAGTTGAGGGGTCCCCAGCCCGTGTACCCACCAAGCAGAGAGGGCTCTGACAGCACATCCAGCTCCCATCCGAGGGGTTTAAATCCTTCTCCTACAAGTTTGTCCTCCCCTCTCCTTCCCGCCCCCTCCCTCCCCACAAGCAAATGTGGTGAGTAAAATGGATTTTAGCGTTTAACCACCTCATTTTATCCACGTAATGACAAGGCTCGTAATATGTAATCTACAGATTACTGCCATTCGAGGGTGACCACAAGTGGCATAGGAAAAAATTTTAAAAAATAATAATAAAAAAAAAATCAGCATTTCTGCAAATGACAAAATGGCTAAAACCAGCCCTTGCTTTAAGTAGTGAAGCTGGGGAGTTGCTGCTGCGGGATTTTATCGGTTGTAGGGAGCAATTTAGCCGTGGCTCAGGTACAGCCCTGGGGTGTCTCGGCGGATTAAAGAAAACTTTGCTGGAGACAAGCAAATATCTGAGTGCCAAAGGGCAGAAAGCTGGGACTAGGGCAGGGCTCTGCCATGCGACATTGAAATACGTTCTGTTGGGATGCTCGGGATTATGATTATTATTTTTTTGCCTCGAATCCGTGATGTTTGGCCCGTGTTCACATGCTACCTTCTCTCCGCGTATTTTTCTTTAGCAGAAAATAGGATGCGACTGCAGAGAACTAAGTCAAAGCAGAGAGAGAAAGTTTGTTCCGCACTTTAAATGATGCTGATTGCTGGGAGGGAGCAAAGGCATCTCAAGCTAGGAACCGAGGAGTAAAACTGATGTGAAAACAGCTTTTCACTTCTCCTCCAAGTGCTAATTTTGCTACTGTAAACAAACACTGAAGTTAGAAACAGCTGCAAATAGCCTGCCGGGCACCCAGGGCTCAGGGACCGGAGGGGGTTGACTTTTGTTCATCTCTCTGGCTGAGTTTCCCCCCAGCTTTGCTTTTTTTTTAACCCCGAAATCAGTGGCTGATGCCTATTTCAGTCGTGGAGAAGGGACAGAAAGTTAGGCGCACTAAGAACATTTCATGCGAGCCTATGGAGTGCAGGCAGCTCGGCTGGATCTCTAATGCAACAGGAAACCTCGGGACAGACTCAGCCTAATTAACAGTTTTCCATAGCTGAAGCGATTTTTAAGAATCCCAGTGGATTAGCCCAATATGTTCAGGTGTGAGGCTACGAGGGCCTATAACTCCTTTCACTATAATCTTATAACCTCCTTACCTAATTCCTTAGATTGCAGATAGGAAGAGTCTGACCCTGGAGGTCGTAAAGAGCTGGGTTTCATTAACCCTTCCCTCCCCGGCGCCGCTCCAAGGTTAACTGCGCCGGGCTGTGTGCTCGGGGGAGCGAGGGAGGGCGGCCAGGAGAAAGGGATTTGCAAGAAGGGTCGATCCGCCGGGAGGGCAAAGCTTAAAATGATTTTTGCTCCCTTCATTCCCTCCCTTCAGCCAAAGGAAAGATGGAAATTGGGAACTTTTCTCTTTCCCATGCATCCGGCGGTGTATAAATGTACGGATGTTTGTGAGGCAATTCATCCCCTTCACACCATTTCATTATTGTTTATTATTTTTAATTTTTTTTTGTCCAAACGTGGAGGAAATGAAACATTCTAGAACCATCAGCAAAAAAGGCAAAGCAATCTCCATCTTTAGGACCAGCACCAGTCTCTTGAGCTTCTTGTCCACAGCAGAGCTGTAATCTTTAAAGAAAAAAAAAAAAGAATTCTAGAGAATCTTCTCAGACTGTATTTGCCTGGGAACACACCTGGTTTATATTTTAATAGGTAGTTACATTGTATTGATTCAGGGTACATCATTGATGTTGAAAGTTAATAACTCTCAAATTATATCTATCTGCCTACATACATAATTGCATACACAGTGTAACACTGGAGGAATTTGCATTTTGCAGCACATTCTTTGTTCTTAAATCTTTTAACACACTGAGTTGTTCCTTTGAAGAAAATGTTATTGAACCACATGTTTAAGGAAAAGATGCTTCTAAACTATATGTTTAAGCAATGAAATTGTTGAGTGAAATACAGATTTCTTTGTATCTCACACAAACCTTGCCACACGCCAATCTTAACCTACACATCGAACTGCCTTTTTTTTTTTTTTTTTCCTTTTTTTTCCCCCTCCCAGTTAGAAGGCAGAAATATGTGAACTGCTGAGAGAGGTGGGTACTTTTTGGTAAGTATGTTTAGATATGATCTTCAGATACATTTATTGTACTTTCAAATTCTTGGGATACTAATTGAGCTAGCAAACAATATCCCAGCTGAATGTCTCAGCTTCTTCCCTATTTAACAGGCTTTAATGTAGAAGTATATTGTAGCCATCCTTCTACTAAACAATGTAGCTGAGGAGTCAGCAAAAAATGAAAAAAACATGTTAAAACCAAATTATAATTGCTGCCTTATATCTGTCTCTTCTTCCTTTCTGCAGTCCTAATGAACTCTTTAAAGTTTTATTTATTTATTTTTTTATTTCTGAGTGACAGATCAAAAATAATTAGCAGAATCAGAAGCAGCCGGGAAGCTTGAAATAATGTGTCTAAATATTTCATATTGCTACTTATAATACCAGCCCTTCAGTTGCAAAAAGGAACCATTCCCTATTTATTCTGTGGTGGTTTATAAATACAGAAGGATAGATTCTTTTTTTTTCCCAGGGCCTGCCTCAACGATGCCATAAATAGAGATTGAGCTATCAGGAGGAAAAAAATAAAAAGGAGAAAGAATAAAATAAAAGCAAAACCCTGGACAGGAATAGAGACAGACAGATAAATGTATAACTGCATCTGAACAATGTTATGTAGCACGTTAGGAGTTAGTAAAAAAAAAAAAAATTAAATCTATCGCATATTTATAACCTCATAATTAAAATACATTCTTATCTCTCTTCTCTGAAAGGTTGCAGCTTTCTTGGAAGTATTTTGAGTGCATATTTTAAACTCCATGTCTCGAACTGAATTAAGATGAGCTGTTTTGCCCAAGAGTAAAACCTTTGTTTACAATTTAATATTTAACTTTCAGCTGCCTACCCATCGCCATATCATTTTTTTTAGATTTCACCTCCTCACATTTGCAGGCTTTATTTAAAATGATGTTAGTTTATATCAAATCCTAATTTCTTATCAAAAGAAATGAGTTGATATAATCCAAAACAGTCGTCCTGGTTTGACTGAGGTAAATTGGATGAGAATCTTTCACATTCAAAGGGTTAAAGCTAAACCAAAAAACTTTAAAGCAAAGAGATACCAGCAAACAGTGAAAAATGCTACATCTGCTCTCTCTTGACAAGCTTGCATTATATCACATGTAAGGAAGCCCAAATTTTTGAATCTAAGACCAGTTTTAGTTTTTAATAGGAAATAATTACATGGAACTTTATTTCCAGAGAGAATGTCCCTTCCAGCTACAGTGTTTTGCTTTGATCTAAGTATTAACTGGTAATAAAATAACCATATTTTGGATCCTAAGCATATTGATGCTTAGAGGAATGTTATGCTTTCAATCAAATTTTAACTTTAGATTATCCGAAGGTATTCATCCTTCTTTTGTCAGAAACCAATTTGCTCTCTTACTCCTACAGCTACTCACATGTGGTTTGGTACACTTTGTTATTTTATAGTGGAATTTGCACTGTTGAGGTGGAAAACTTTTAGATGGAATGAGATCATGTTCCAGTCTGGCAATTTGGGCTGTTTCTCATACAGATCCCCAGCCCAGCCCTTCTTTACACTTGTTGTGCACCACCACCATCTCTCACCTCCGAGGGCGACCACCGCATCAGGGTTTTGTTTTAAATATTCAGATTTTCTAATTTATTAATTTATTTTTTTTCTAACCTGGAGAATCAATCATTTGGACCCATCCTGAACAATTAACCTCCCCTTTATATTACAGCCCCAAGTGCAGTACTTCATAAAGACATGAAAAGGACATCCCAGTCAGCAGGACCCGAGCCCAGGCTTGTCACAGAGTATAAAGGGAGAGAGAAGGGGAGTTTTTATCTCTTTGCCCTGCCAATTCTTAATAGTTCTAAGTTTCAGTGTGACAATAAAACAGTTTTGATAACATAGCTCATGGGTTTCTCTGCCACATAAAGTTTTCTTAATAATAAAAAAGAAGAAACTTTATCCCTGCTAAATTAAAATAGGGCAGATGTTGGATATGGTTCATATTAGGCAGCCTTTCACCCCTTTGCCCCTGGCACTAAAGTTCTGACTTTTTCTTTCTACTATGTCTGTTTCTAACTGAAAGGTATTATTCCTGCCCTGGCTCTCTTCTTCTATTTATTTTTTCAGTGCCTAAAATTAAACCTATTCATTTAGTAATATACATTCTATTTCACATTGCTAAACCTGGCCAGAGAGGGGAAACGCTTTCCAAAAAAGTGATGCACCACTGACCTTAAAAGAAAACATGAAGCAGGCAAAGCTGTTCTTAAAAGGTTTATTTCTAGAGAATTTTGTAGCTCTGTTGACATTATAGGGATAATGGCTGTATTGCAATGGGCTTTCAAGGCCCAAGAGGTTTATGTTTTCTTCTGACCGTAAGTCTAATAAAATTTTAAAGGTGCACAAAGTCTCATCACTTTAGATATTTAAAACTAGTTTGAAAAATCTCTTGGGAAACATATATTATAGTGGATAGCCCCACTGAGAAAGCAGGGGATAGACAAAAAAATACCCTGAGTCCAAACCCAAATAAACCCCCCCAGTTTTTTTCATGCTAGCTCTATGAAAATTCTGGCTATTAAACTCCCAAGGATAGTACAGCTATTTTCTGCAGGGCTCTGCAGATAGAATTTATTGTCCATTTGGAATGATCAAGTTTAGGCTAATAAAAGGCCCTCTGTAAGCAGAAATGCCCAAGTTGACGTTTGGCAGAGTTTTCAATGGTGGAGTTTATACAGGACGGGGGCTCTGCACTATTTGAAATAACTCCTATCCCAGCAGCTGAAGATGATCTGACACACAAGTAAACGTTAGCAGGCAGTGACTGAGGGTTAATCAGCGCTGCTCTCTGAGCTGGGTGCTCGAAAGCAGGAAAAAGTGAAAGCTGCTTTCTCTAGCCTTTCCCTATGCTAAGGTGCTGCTAACTTTTATGATTTTTTCCCCCCTTCCTCTTTTACTATCTGTCTTTGTGCCTGAGGGCCAGTGAAAGAACACTGCAGATTCTAGATTGCTTTCAGAGTTTCCCTTTGCTGATGATGGATTACCATGTCAATTTAAACGGCATAGGATTAATTTGTTTCAATGATTTCTCTTTAGGCTGAATGCCAGTCTTTTTTTCTATCTCTCTCCTTGCTCTTCAGAAAAAAATAATAACAATAATAATAATAAATCCTTAAACCCCCCAAACACTTTTGAGATCCCATGTTAAAAAGACAATAATAGAAATAGACAAGTTAGGTGTAATGTTGCAACACAGTTGTAGGTTTGAGTGTTTTTATCTCGTTCTGAGGGGCTGCAGCATACAGTCAGTCACATTAAAATGAAATTGGATCCAACGTTTATTCAATAAATACTTGTCTTGTAGGTAATCCAGAACAGAGTGCTTTTGACACATAAGGACTTAATTTGTCTTGGATAACAAGTTATTAATATGGCACATTTAAACTTGCCACCTACAATAAGGTCATTTAGATCTATAATACGACTCACGAGAGAACTTCATAAAGCCAGAAACAAAGTTTGAAACTGCCTCTGAGGCGCGGAGCAGACGCACGGCTCACGGTTTGCTCTTTTCAGAAGAAAGTTCAGAGCAAGTAGGAGCCACCCAAACCCAAATGGTGTGCATCTGCTCCTCTTTGAAAGGCAAATTTTTATGGAGTAAGGAGGGGAGAGGGGAAAAAAAAAAAAAAAAAAAAAAAGAAGGAACCCAAACACACATTTTTGAATGAGTAAGCTTTAAAGCTGTGCTGCGTCTGCTCGCAAACTCATCGCAGCTTTGAAAGTGAAAAAACAACATTTGGTTCAGAGTGGAAATTCGCTTGCATTTGCACCCTACCTCTTCCATGTGCTTCACAATTTACTCGCTTTTAATAATAAGTGAGGAAGTTGGAACATAATCCACCCATAAATGTTACTGCTGTAATTTGACTGGGCTGTGTTTGTTCATGCATTAGTTGTATATGTGAAGTGAAGTGGGGATGGATGCCGGGGATCCCCGTGCAGCACGAACAAACAGAGCTGTTTGGGATTTCAACACCCAAACATCCTGCAGTTGTTTTCAGCTTTAGTTTCAGACCTGTCCTAACCCAGTGGTGCCTGCAAGAGGTGCATCAGGAGGGGAATATTGTGGGAATGCTGTTCAGGACGTGTTTGGTGAGTGGCAATTCGGACTCCACGCTGTGTCTCTGAGCTTTGTTATTCTGCTTTTCTGTACTGAGATCTTGGTTGCTCTTGCCCTGGCAGATTCTGTCTCTTTAAGTAACTAAATCTCATTTTTAAGCTATTCCTGGGAAAAGGATGTTACACATGAGTAGAAAAATGCAGGCAAGAAAGGCTAATTGAATGAAAAGAGAGAATTAGGTTAAAAATAGAGTACAATCTAGTATCACATTTTCACTAGTGTAACCTGAAATGAAGGTGTCTCCAAGTCCCCAGTGATGCCAGAGTGTTTAGATGTTGGGCACAGATGGAGACACCTATTGAAATGTGTCTGAAGAAGATTAATAGGACTTGTCAGTGTTGGGAAAGCACTGCTTTGCTGTAAATTTCTACTAGCACAAGATGAATTACCGATGAATGCTCAGTTATCAACCCCATCACTATCATTGGACACTAAATCAAATTGAGCAGTTATCTACAATCAGAAAATTTCTTTTAAAAGTAGGCATACACCTTTAGGCTTAAACTCTTTAATAAGACAATATCCTCGATGGTATGTGTGTGTTCACTAAAGGATATGATTAAAAGTTTCTATACAAAAAGCTTCTGTTCAGAAATGAACTCCAAGTTCAGTGTGAAATGAGGGTTGTCAAACAATAGAAGATACTCAGAAAATGCTGGTTATATAATACAGAGTTCTGATGGGTTCTGATCCAAAATGGATTTTCATGAGTGTCATAGATTTTGGACCCATCCCTATTTTTGAGAGGTTTTTTCAATCTCTGCTCTCCCCTTATTTATGGTCATGATAAACCCACCCCTTCTCTCTACCTTAAAGACTGAGTATCCAAATCATACATTAATGCAAAACAGCCATCATGACTCAGGATATATGTATAATAATATTACCACCCCCCAACATATTTAGGAAATAACAACTTAATGTAATGAACTACGTGATGAAAGAGTCAATGAATAATATTTTAGCTGAGAATATTTCTTTCTCTCCTTTATGAAAGGGGAAACTGTCACAAGCAAAACTACCATAAGCATTTACCAACCCACTCCTGAAGAATATTACCTGCATTTACCATCTGATGCTGCTGATGACAATGATATTAAATAAGCATTACATACTTTTAGTTTCTAGGATTTCTTTCCCTTTCACCCAGACACTGCATACTATATCAAAGGAGATTTATTATGGTGTGTTTTCCAAAGTCAATTTTTCCATTTTTTTGGAGACAAGGGCAGTCATTTGTGTTTAGGGAGGGAGACAGGTACAGAGCCTTTATCTGATCTGCGTCCCCAGCCACCACCACCTTCTTAATCGACGGCAGATCCCCACTCTGGAGGATCTGGCCCTATCTGGGTTACTTCTTAGCCAAGGAATGTTTCCTTCCCTTCATCTCCTCATGTCTCACCTGTGATGCATGTTGCTTTTTGAGAAGGGAATAATACACTGTTTACCACACAGCCCAGTTTCAAAGCCTTTGTGCGCTTCTCATCTCCAGCCAAAGCTTATTATTTACCACCCTAAAAATTCACCAGGGTAAGGGATAGCAGAAGTTGTTTTCTTCATTTTTACACCCCAATTTTCACACAGCAAATGCCCTGCATTAGGACCAGATCCCACTCAGATGGAAGTTATTAACTTTCAGCAGAATGGGGCTGATTTCAGCCAGCCACAGCCTGTGCCCTTCGAGTGCAGTCGCTTTGCAGCATCCCTGTGTTTATTTTTTTTCTTTGGAGGGCATGATTCTTTAAACATATTTATTTTACACAGAGCAGCAGTTGAATCCTAACTTTTTTTTTTCCCCCCACAAACACGTAAAGAGAATATTAATAGGGAATATTAACAGAGGTGAGTGCAGCATGAAGCTAGTTAGGTTGTAGTAGCTGAGAAATATGAACTAGTGAACATAATCCATAAACTCCATTTGGTTACTATAATACTCCAATCTGTATTTATTACAACCCCACTCTGATGCTTATACAACTGCAATTGCTAGATTTATACACTCTAATGATTTCACAATAGGAAAAACCTGTGTCTTTATCTTTCTTTTCCTGTCCAAAACAACCCCTTCCACATATACTTCAGGCTTCTCCGGACCTTGTCTGGGTTTAATCACAGGCTTTGGGACAAAATGTGCATTATTAAGAAGTATAAATATTTTCAGAAGCAATCAAAGGGTTGAAAGATTGATTCGGCATGTAGATTGGATTTAATTCGAAGCAGCTTTGTTCTAATGAGGACTACTGGGATACAAAGACAGCAGCCGCTTGTGGCCACCAGTTGGGAACTCCGACTCGCTGCAACAACCTGTCAAGAATTCCAAGAAACTGCCAGGTATTGAACAGAGAAGTGGTGGGGAGGACGCTAGTCTGTTGTTTGCAGCCTCCTTCTGAGACTGGCTTAAGGTTTCATAAGTCTCTGTTTTACCAAAATGACAATTCAGCTTCTTGCTGCCCACAGGGACAAATCCTGCAGTCCCTCTTGCAGGGAAAATCCCTATGGACTTTGTGGGTGGCTTTGCCCTGAGGGAAAGGTGGCAAAGCTTGGCTGAGCCTCAACTCCAACCAGTTTGGGAGCTGTGTAGCAATTTGTCTTGCTCCCAGACCTGGTTGCTTTCACAGTGATTTGTTCCATTCAGTTTTGCTATCTGTACTTCTAGGTGCGATGGAATATTTTGGTATAGGGAGGTGTTTATTCCTAGGGAGAATGACAGTTCTGTGAGGGCTTGGAATCTCCTGTCCTTGTTGGGTGACCCAGCAGAACTGCTGGACCCGTCCTCTTTCCTGCCTGCAACGTCCAAAAAAACATTCTTGGGACGATGCTGAACCAAAGGGGACCCTTGACTGCTTTCCCCTCAGACTTAGAAAACCCCAACAGTAGGATGTGAGTGTGGCCCTGGAGGGTGTCACGTCACAGGTACCTGGTTTCCTAAACACCGAGCGTACAGTCGGAATCACAGGATATACAGGATCAAACACGGACCAGTTTCTCTCTCCCCTTAGCCCCCCCTTGCCTACTTTTGTCCATAAAAGCAATAGAAAGAGAGAAAGCTTGAATTTTCTGAACTGTTTCACCCATCCACAGCTGGAATTCCAAAGCGAAATGAAAATGCCTTTAAAATCAACCCTACATGGGAGCCTGAGAGAACAAGTTTTCCTTTGTTGTAGGGTATAGTATTATTTGCTGTAGGTTTTTGATATACATTCTAAATTAGGCCTGCAAAGGAATGCTTCATCTTTAATTCATCACTCTCAGCTGAAAGAGATTAGCAATGTCTAGCACGCACCCTTCGTATGGTGCTGACCTCATCAAGTATGGCCTGAAATTAATTAGCCTCATTCATTCCAAATGGAAAAGGATAATGGAGCTGCATTTTAGAGATGACCATCACAAATTGTATGCAGCATATTTAAAATCTTTCCCCCCTCGCTCCCCTTCCCATTTAAAAAAAAACTATGTAGATTAAAATTCTTTCCAGAACTTGCAATATGTCGGAGTTATCGAGGCATTAGGAGCAGAAACCATTCCGTTTTTATTTGTGGAACTGGGAGCCACATTTTGTATGTGTGGCTGTAAAAGCAGCAAGCCTGTCTTAATGGCAGAACACCTGGAATTAATTTGATATTTCCAGGTGCTCTGGCAAACTGGGACATCAAGCACTTGATGTTTAAACATTCTTCCACTGGCTTGCCTAAATCAATATGAAAGTGGTGTCCCTTTGTCATTCATACATGCAAAGTGCTAGCACAAACTCCAGCTTGGCTTCAGAGTCCTACATCACTCATAATCTAATTAGAAATCAGAGCAGAGCTGAAGCAGCATTCTTTGTGGATTCTTGGGCAGCAAATAGGGATACTTGTCTTTTGTTTCCCTCCTCGATTGCATCGTTCACAAGCTTTCACACCACATCTCTAAAGGTGGTTAGGTGCCTCAAGATGTTGACAGGCATGAAGGACAAGATTATTTAGGTGCCTAACCCGGGTGATTTCAAATGGAATTAAGCAACTGGATCTTACTGGGCTGGGAGGGGGGATGGTGGTGGTGTGGGGATGGGGTGGGGGGGGTGGGGGGGAAGCGGCCAGTGCATATTAAAGCTCTAATTTGTTGTCCTAAACTCTAGCAATGTGGGTGATGTTTTTCCAGGGTAAAATTGCCTGCAGGGTACGTTTGCTGAAGCCTGTTAATTCCTCCTGAGGTCAGTGGGTACCGGGTGCTGGGCAGTGCAGCCTCTCCTGGCTGGGCACGGTGGTTGTGTGGGCTCCGGCCGCTTCCCAAGAGACAGGGACAGTAATGAAGAACGTGGGATTTCCCACAGGAATTTGGAAGATGCCCATGTCTAATACAATGGTGAGGATTGGGCCAAAATCCAGATGCAGCCTTGATTCCTTCATCCAAGTAACCCTGTGCTGACCCACGGCTGCTGATGGATCGCAGCGACGTGGACCTTCCTCCCTCCTCTCTGCCCTGCATCAGATCACCAGGAGGACCTGAGAGTACTGTGAGTAAGAGATACATTTTTTTTTTCTCACACAAACAATTCATTGCAAAACTTCAGATTTTGAAATGACAAGGTCAAAATGGCTCATATCTGCAATGCTGGGGCTTGGGGAACATTCCTGCAGTTCTTATACCCAGGGCTGGAAACACAGGGAAAACATTTTGTGATATGTACTATAATCACCTCATACCCAGAAAAATGGAGAATTAATTATTTCTCTTTTCACACAAACAAACATTTATCTTCCAAAGATTCCATTCATTAAGAACTGCCATTGAATCCAAGATTGAACCTATTGTTATTAATCCTAAATGAATTCAAGTTTGTCTACCATGAACAAAGCTGCTCGCCATCTGATAATCCAAATTTGCTCAGGAAAAAAGAATGAGCAAATGTTAGAAGCAGCAGGTGAAATCATACCACAGTTATTAAGCCTTCTTTCAGGGGAAGCACAGGATAGATTAAATTGTTATGTTAGGCCATGTTGTGAGTCCACGTCAATTTTGTCTGAGATCTTATCTTAGCTCAGAACGGTTTCCTCCTAAATTAAACAATGTTGAAGACATGAGAAGCATATTGACCCAAAGATTCAAAACTTTGGATTCAGCAGACTTCTGATCTTTTGTCCACAGAGTATCAAGTTGTAAAGCTGTGGAATATTAAATAATCATGATTATCTTCAACTTGCCCAAGTTCATTTGTCATGTTGGGACACTGGCACAGATTTTCCTTGCTGGTTTTTTTTCAGAACCAGGCATTGATTTTGCCTGCTAGCTGGTATCATTTGCCACTGACCTTACAGACCGTGGTCCTATCCTCATATTAAGTCTCATGCACCAACTATGGGCTGCAATTCTATCTCTGGTTCTCTTCACCTCTGTTTTGCAAACACCATTGTCCAATAAAGCAGCAAACAAAAATCTTACAATCAAAACAATTGAATTATGCTGGTACTTCGATCAGCTGTTATCAGGCACAGGCAGTTCTTGAGATTCAGAAATGCAGTGTAATTCACCTGGGATAAGAAATCAAATTTAAAAATGAGCTGAACAGACATTTTTAGGAATACGTAAATTTCTAAATAAACCAGCTTTTTAATTCCACCTTTTCTATACTAGAACAAATCAATATTGTCTGCACTTGGAGATGAGTTTCAGCTGTCATTATTAAATATCATCCTGCTTCTTGCAGCACAGCCAAACAAAGACTTTTACTCCTGACACAAGAGTTTCCTCAAGTAAGGACAACTCACTTATTACAGCCATGATTTGAGATCCATCATGTTTTAGAAAACAAATCTCTACCAAAACACACAGCACAATTCATCCCTGGAGTCGGAGCACTGAAGAGATGGAGTAATATAAGAAATAATATATTTTAAATGCTTTTAAAATACAAACATAATGATGATACATTAAATAATGTGATCTACCCAGCCGGACTTCTAATTATCTACATGCAAACCTCATGTTCATTCATCACTTCATTCTCTCCAGCTGTAATGTTGGTTTTTGGTAGACACTGACACAGAGCCATAAGTTTGAATGGGAAGGGAAACAAGGACAGTGCAAGGCTGTATATTAGCTTGGACAAGTAGGATGTCATTGCCAGCCTGAATTTGTTGATGAAACCAGGCGTTAAGCAAGCAAATCTTCAGCCACTGAAGCATGAGTTTGCTGACTTTAAGTAATGACATCCAGGATGTGACACAATGGATTTACACCAGCAAGTACCCATGGACTAATAATGGCCACTTAGCTCTGACAAAATAATGAGTCAAAATGGAGATTCACCTCTTCCCTGCAAAGAAAGATTTGGTTTTTCCTTATTATAGTCTCATTTCAAATGTTCAAGAATCTGGGTTTGATCTTCTTTGAGGATGGGGAAGGACTTTTGTCTCTGAAGAGTGGAGCTCATGGAGTCACTTGGTCAATCCCCATTTGCACCCAGCAAAGACCATGGAGGTGTTCAATGGTACAAAAAGGTACCAGCTCCCAGTCTGGGGGCTGGATGTGAGGCTGGGCCTTCCTGGGGGCTGAGGTTTGTGTACATTTGTACCAGATATTGGTGATCTAGAGTGGTTTCACCTAAATCCCTGGACATTGCAGGTCTACATGCACATGGCTCTTCAAGTGCTGAAAACACAAGTGTGACCAAGAGCCATCAGAGCTCTTTGTCCCAGCTAAACTATTTAGCTCTCCTTCTGCAATGTTTTCTTTCCATACCTCCTAATTCTCCCATCCCTTTCCCCTAATAACAACATAAATGAGTACTCTACAGGTGTAATTACTGTAATAGTTCTTTTACTGCAAATCCTGGAAGCCTGTAACCTGTAATTCACTTTTTCTGATAGTCTCCTATTCCAACACTAGACATGTTATTTTAAAATGTCTAGGACCTGAAAGCTAAATTTATAGTGATAGATAATAGTAATGGAAACCAAACATCCTCTTTAGTTCAGACTTTAGAGCTGTGCTGTATCTCTTGGCCAATTGTTGCCTTGTTCACCTAGAAATATCATACCCACCACTCCCACAGGGATTCAAATATCTGAGTTAAACAGAAGGAAGCAAAATACATCTCAATTGGTTTATTTTAAAGTATGAATCTATTAAAACTCAAGACATACTAACATGCCATGCCTTTTTTTGAATGATTCCACAGCAAATCCTGGGGCAATTATTGCTTCTCCACAGTGAATCTGCCATATTTCTGATAACATGAGCTACCCTTCTTTTCTAGGGATGAACCATCACAAGAAAGTGGTTGGAAGCCTGGGGACCAAGCACTCAGGGAGGTGGCTGATGCAGCTGGTTCCCTGGCCCTGGGCTGTGGCTCAGCTCTAGGTCATGGCACGTGACACCAGAAGCCAGAGGTGGGGACTGTTTCTGTCTTGGCTACTCCTCATCAGTGCTTTGAGCTGCACGAAGCCTTGAGAAACAAGGAAACACGAGTGCACCACCAGGGATTTGCTCCTCTCTACACCTGAAGCACAGCACAAAGTTCTACCCTTTGCTTCTGCAGGTAGGAGCTCAATCTAATTTACAGATTTAAGTTTTAGTTAGAAGCAAGGCAATAATCCTAAAATAACTCAAGCAAATGGTCACCCTCTTCTAGAACCGACATTGTTTCATCATTTTCTCTCCATTTTCTGGGAGAAGCAGCCAGCATGAGGAGGGCAAGGTGGCACATACCCCACTTGATAGCTGAGAAGAACAAACTGACAAATATTTTTAATATGCTGCAGCTTATCAACATCCCAGTGAATAAAGGGCAAATTAGATTTCCCACTGGTTATTCATAGATCTACATGGAGATGCTGATAATCTGCCACTTAGTACAGAGACTGGACAGAAATAAATCACCAGATAAAATGCAATATTCCTAGTGAAATCCTTTATGGAATGTGCTCTTGCCCCAAACTCCTCCTGGAATAGGCACAGTAGTGCTCCCTGAGACCTGGCAGCCCTTCTAAGTGAGCATATGGTCTGCTCTGCTCTCGCAGTACTGGTGCACGGTGAGTAAACATGCTGAACTGTCAGAGCAAACAGGGGGCTCCTTAATAGCACAAAATTCTGTGCCTGCTTCAAACTCCATCACTACTCCAGAAATGGATTTCCCTTCTCTGCTGGAGCGTGCACTGTTTGCAGGAGGGGCAGGAAAAAAAAGTGAGAGAGTCTCCTCGGATGGTGTCTGTGACCATCTCCCATAAAGCTGGTAATGCTGTGGAAGGGTCTTGATGCCTCAAAAGTTGCATTTTCTAGTGATGCTACATCGCCTTCCCCATTCTTTTGAGGTGTCCCCTGATGCACTGTAACTGGCTCAGTAATTGGAATAGAAAGAGGGGCCTGAAGGTAAAAATCCCCATGTTAATCAAGGCTGGCAAAGGGCAGAACATTAGCTGCAGTAATTGTTTTTCTGAGGCAGACAACAAAGCCGGGCTCGTCTGCACTAGCAAACAGATCCGGTCCTGCCTCTGTGCTCCTCACACTGGCAGAACATTGCCCTGAAATCACTGGAGCAGGGATCGGGCCAGGAATGAGCAGCTAAGTTGCAAAGCAAATTAATTCCTGCCAAAAAAGTTCAGCTATGCTCAGAAGTATGTAAAGTGTCTGATTTGAGAAGTGTCAAGTAGCATTTGTGACCAATTATCCAAGATGAAGGGGGCAGAGCTATGTTTACATGTACTAATCTTCAGCCAAAGTTTGAAAACTCTAATTCATGGACACGCATCAAATTTCCTTTCCAGGCTTGGCATTTGCCTGTACGCACGCATGCACATTGCTCGGGGATGACAGGAAAACATGATTATGACTTGCAAATAATACAAATAAAAAAAAAAAAAAGAAAAAGTGAGAAGAGCTGCCATGCAGCAGCAGCGTGGTAATTAAACCTATACTGAGATATGCAAAAAGAATCATGGACCACTGTATGAGTAAAATAGCTTTATCAGCTGTGCTGAAATATGATGTGTAGTGTGTCTGTATTGTTATTTTTTCACAACCTGTGAAACCCTGGGAAATGATCTACACAAAAGAACAAGAAGTAAAAGCTGCCTCTGCCATCTTCTGTTTAATTAACATAGGTATACCAATTTAATGCAATTAATCAAGATAGGAGGGATTAAACAGTAACTCAGCCAACAACGACAGAGTTAGCATTGCTGTGGCATGAGAAGGGCTGCAAAATGAGAGAGGTGACCAGGGACACTGAGGAAGAACAAGCTGGTTGCAGTTTTGGGAGGTTTATGCAGATGTATTGAAATTTAGGGGCAGCTGATTTTTCATGTGGCCAAGTGTTTATCTGCCCCTGCCCTTTCCTTTACCCTCTCAGACCTTCCAGGGTAATCCCCAGAGTGGCAACAACTTTTAAAGCGATTCCTCTTTCTTCTAACAGATTCCTGATGCTAAAGGTCTGACCTTAAAATGAGCAGTGCATAGGGCAAGAGTGGGTACTGCAGTGAGCTTCTGGCCTTCAACCCTTCCAAATACAGCTGTTTTGGTAACCAGAACACTATATTCACGGTGGGTGAGGGAACAGAGCCTTTCAGTGCAGGGCTTCTCAGCACATTAACTCTATCAGTGCTGGGTTATGGGCCCCTGTGCAAGTTGCCTGTGCATATTTTAGACCATAAATGCAGATTTGCAGAAGTCTGCAAACTTCATGGTTGTGCTTTAGTGCCTGATGCACCCAAAAACTGGACTGAGTCCTGTGGATTTCCACGTGGGTCTGGGAAGGACTGTAATCACATGCAGCTGAAAGTAGCTCAGACTTGGATTTCTTGTTGGCAGGAGAGGCACAGCCTGGTTTGCTACAATGCAACTGTCCTCATTAATGTTCTTCAAGCCCTGATGTACTGGGACCGCCATGGTTGGGTCAGATGATGGCTGAGTTTTCCAGGCTCATTCTCTTGTCTTCAGAATGTTAAATTGGGTGATAATGAGTAGTAACTGTGTCCTTTTTTATGGTGAAGTTGACACTTGCCTTCTAGTAAACAGACACAGAGATGACCCTCCTCATTTCGCACAGGTCACCAAACAGCCCTGGAATGGTAGGGGTTATTGGCCATTTACCAAACTCTGTTTGACTTGGGTTCATGGGTGAGAGATGAAAGGCTCTATATTGCATTACCAATCCCTGGGGCCAGCCAGTCTCCCTAAAGAAGCATTTCATTTAGCAAGGCAACTGCTGGCCCATGGGAATCCGAGACTTGGGAAAAAGAGGACACAGTTTCAATTGCAAATGTTTCCTTAGGGCAGATGTCTTAAAGCCACACAGAAACTCACTGCTTCGGTGTCAGAATAGTTGCTCCAGGACACTTAATGACCAGCAGATTTTCCCCTTTAATTAATCTCCCCTTTTTCCCAAGAAAACATCCGTTAGGTTCCTTGTGGTGTTTCTGCCTCTGCCCTGCTGTTTTGTCCATCTCCCTGGGGCAAGACCATTGCAGCAGTTGTGAATTGTTACCTTTTCCAAGAGCTTCAAAATTGAAACAGATGAAGCAAGGAGACCTGATAACACACTTAGAGGTGTTGGGCTCTTGGGAGGAGAAATGAGTGCTCCTGAAGTGTCCAAATATTTTCCTTACCCTAGAGCAAAGATGCTGACTGATTTTCTTGGTTATAGTAGAGTGGTCATTGCTATTGGGATAGTCCAAGTACTGCCTTTTTACAGATAATGGATGTAGTGATTGATGGCTACTGGAAGAAGAATATTTGATTCAAACCAAGAATTAAACCCAGAATTGTCCTGATCTTCCTATGATCTGAAATCCAGTGTTGTTCCAAATTCATTATCACTGATTAAAATCCTCTTTCAGTTTCGTTCCTTACTGTTTGTGATGTGAGTCATGAGACATTCAGGAGTTGCATTTTTTGTTTGATAGTTTTACATCTTGGTTGTAATAGTGCATCTGCCAAGTCAGCAGGTTCTTTTCTGTGTTTGTTTATTTGTTTACCACTCCATTTCCAGCAAGTTCTTGTTACCCAATTCCTGCTGACAGCAGAGGAAGAGGCACAAGTCAGCTCAGAAAATGAACAACTAGAAGGTGAGTGAAAAGAATAGTAAACACAGGCCATTCATGTAACAGGATCCAATTCATTTTTATGCCAGGGAGATTTTTTAAATGGGACTTCTCCCAGTGGAGAGATCACCATGCTCAAAGCCTGTTTCACTATAAAGACAATACATAATTATTCTGGACTTATTATTATTTTTTTATCTCTTTTTCCAGTTGCAGGGAGTGAGGGCAGAGATGAGATGAGATGTGCTGCACAGTTTATTGTGCAGCACATGGGGCTGCAGGTTCCTGTGGAGGCAGGTAGATGCACCCAGGCTGAAGGTTCAGGTGACAGGTCTGAGATGGGAGAATCCATCAACAGCAAAAATGGGAACTCAGCCTCCTGAGCTCCTCAGTCCTGGGCTCCTGCTACTTGTTGCTTTCAGCATCTTTTCCTTTTGCACTTATTTTGAATCACCTAAATGATGAATTGAAAAAATGTCATGTCATTTGAAGCACTCTTTATTGTATTTATAGGAAACAGATTATCTGTTCTCTGAGGATAGTGGAAACCCAGTATGATGAGCTCATCTGGAGAAAATGTAGGTTGGGTGTGACAGAGAAACTCGTGTTTTATACCGCGGTGACATCTTAATTTCTGGTTTTGGTATGACAGACTCAGTGATACTGAACCATCCTGGTTCCTGCTTTCAGGCTGGGGTCATGAGTTGGACTTGGAAGAAGAAACTTTCATGCAGAGATGTGACTGCAGTGTCAATATTGTGCCAGGGTAAGAGAAATTTTGTTTAATTCAGGGTGTATACAATATGTAAAATCCATACAAAGTCTGTTGTTCACCCCAGCCTAGTTAAGCTGCATTTGACCATTACTTGTTCAACCCAGTAAAGTGTACCTGGGTACCACAGCAACACCTGCTCTATTTATATATTAAGATTATTTTGCCAGGTCAGCCCTTTAGGATTTAGCACTTAATTCATAAAGGATTCTATAACACATGCCCAGTTGTGCTCTCTCTCTGCTTCCTGATGATTTGGGTGATTTTCTCTAGCCAATTTATATTTTAATTAGTTGTAACACTTTACTTTCTAATTTGAACAACTGAGACTTAAAAAATAAAAAAAAAAGCTGAAAAATAACTCTCAAAGTCTGAATGGATATTCATTATAATTTTCTGTTCAGTATTGGCAGGTCCTGGGTTATTTTAGGTGACATTTTCATGTTGACTGCTCTGTTTTAGTTCTGCTCAGACAGAAGGTAGTGACAGTGGATCATGTGTTACAGGTTTCTTTACAGTAGAAACCTAGAGTGTCCTAAAATCCAGTAACTCCTCAATACCAGCAGCTCCCACACCCCTCTGTGCTCCAGCAATTGCTTTGAACTAATTTATTTATTCATTTGGGCCTTAAGTACTCGGATGCATTCCTTCTTGCTGCAACAGCAGGGGTACAGGAAGGGGTGTTTGAAACCATGCAGTCAATTCCACCCTGGATTTCAGGAGGAGTTATTCTTGTCTCAGAGATGACGCATTCAAATATCCCTCTACGGATTCCAGGTGAGTTAGTCACATTTAGATGCTTCCAAGTAATACACAGAAAGGTGGTGAGAAAATGATGAGTCTCTGCCTAGTCACAGAAAGGAAAAAGCTCAGAAAACTAGATTTGAGCAAATTATTTGTAGTAGCCCTCAAAACATTCCAAAAAGACCTGGGGCCAAAGGGCTTTTACTTTAAAAACAGTAGGGATGCACAGTATTTACTTCACTGACTGACCCATCAGCTGCTCTCTGTCTCCAGAAACAGTTCAGGAAATAACTGGAAGTATCTGAAGACATAAAAAGGATAATTAAGTTTCATTGTGGAAATAAGAGGGTAATCTGTCCAGACAAATCTAGGACCTAGTACTGAAAGCTGTGGTATCTGAATATAAAAAATGAGTAATTTTGAAAAAAGATGTCTATCAGGACTGTAAATTCAGAGAGTAAAAAAGTAGCTTTGCTTAATAGACCATCTCTCTCTCCATCTCCCTCTAACTCATTTTCTTATTCTCTTTCTTCCTTCTGTGTTATTGCAAAAAAAAAAAGTGTGCAAAATCTGATATTGAGAATGCTTTAGCTTCATTTCCATCTTCTATTCTCGAAATGTTTTGTTCCACTGGGAAGATTTCCCCTGGGAGATAACCTCAGCCATGGCTGCAGGAGGCTTGTGGGGTGACTGATTTGCAAGGGGACAGCTGCATTTTGAGGTGGCTCGGAGGCAGCCGGGTCCCCACTCTTCTGAGGCTCTTAAAGATATTTGTGAGCTGGCATGAGAAATCACCTGGGACTCAGAGCAGACCACAAGTGCTTAGGACAGTGTTTTCTCTGCACCTTTTCTTGCTGAGCAGAACTGCAGCACTATAAACAAATGTGAGTTTTGCCT
This sequence comes from Onychostruthus taczanowskii, assembly GCF_017590055.1. Taxonomy (NCBI): domain Eukaryota; kingdom Metazoa; phylum Chordata; class Aves; order Passeriformes; family Passeridae; genus Onychostruthus; species Onychostruthus taczanowskii. The sequence continues at coordinate 13,987,678 of NW_024503679.1, read as the reverse complement.
CATTCTCAGGTCCAATGAGTTATGAAAGCCCACTCCAGATGTAATGAATGTATAGATCATTTTGACCAGATCATAATCTATTAGTAAATAATGCTATCTGAAAATGTATAGGTGAAATAAAGAACTTCTTGCTACTATTGCTGTATTGGTGTCAAGGATTAATGTGGAGGCCAACATGATCCTCAGGCTTTGTGCTACTGACATTTAAATACAATGCAGAACTAACTATAGGGTTTGGTTAGTAAATTCCCTTCTGGATTAGGATATTCAGGATTTACAGGAATTTATAATAATTCAGGATTTCTGCTGGAAACCGAACGCAAAATTATACAAGGCTTACCTGTGCCTTGGCTTCAGCTCACTGACACCCTCACATTTATAGAATTTTTTCCATTAGATTCCTAATTTTGGTGGTGATATTAATTAGCAAATCACACAATACATTTCAGAATGAGCAGATAGGGCAAACCCCTATAATACCTATGACTTTTCTTTGCTATCCCTGGAGGAAGCCCAAGGGTACCAGACTAAGACCTAAGGCAAATTGTCAGCACAGTCTATAGGCCATGGGAAGGTTAGGTTTAAAGAAGATGTCACTTTAGGGACATCTGTGTGACACATGCTGCAGTGTCCAGACATTGGAGACTATGTTTTTGCTCTAAATCTAGAGAGGAAGTCAATAGGAAAAAAAAAAAAAAAAAAAAGGGAAAGAAGCACGGGGGAATAAAAGTACTTTTGAAAGAGAAGAAATCTACATTTCAATGAAAATCCTTTCAAGGCATTTCAAATAAGAGTCTGAGAGAAATAATTACAAAGTTTGGAGAGAAAGAACGTTAGCTTTGATATCTTTTTCTTCTATGAAGCAATTAAAATAAGCAATTTTTCAAATACTAAGCAGAAAATTACTAATGGCTGAACCCAAAAGCTTTCATTTCCTTCTTGGGGCCTTTATTCTTCTAAAAAAAGACAAAAAAAATGTGAAGGTGGTTTTCCAGATAGATTAATGCATAAAGCAGTCACTAGTTGGATGTCATAAAAACTACAGCAGCATAGAATAGCTGAGATTAAGAGCCAGATTTAAATCATGCAACAGTCCAGTTAATATCAATGTCTAATTAAGAAATGCATAAGAAGTCTGTAATGTTGATTTGATGGAGAAAAACTCTAATAGGGTTTCTTTTGGAATTTTCCATTTCAATTGCTGTGTAGACTTTTAATGGATGTCCTATCCAGTCTTTGGTATTAGCAGGAATCATCCTCAAATTGAAACCAAGGCCTAAAATGGAACACAGGTAGACAAATTAGCTGGTCTGGGAAGCAGCCTGGGTAGAATGACAATGTGAGCTGAAGCCGAAATTTGAGTACAAATAAAAGAGAGCAAACGTCTCAAATCTGGTGTGGAAACCCTCTCTGCATCTCGTTTGAAACACTCTAAAACCCTGTAATTTGAAACAATGCAATGTTAACCCATTTCCCCACCTCCCTGAGCCTGCAGAAATCCCTGACAATTCATACTTAGACACCTAGACCACTAAGCATTATTAATTAGTCTTTTTTATTTAAAAGCCTTTCCATAGTTATGCATATTAGTAGTGTGTAGAGGTGGGTTCTTCTCTGCCTGTGATGGGATTTAGAGCACACAGATCCCTGTCACCATCAACGAGCACCATTAATCTCCCACTCCTCTCTGGGTAACTGAATCTCTCAAACCCCTGGAGCAAAACTAAGCCTGTGGCGTCTTCTGTGTCCCATGGATCATCCAAGATGTTTGGTCTCTAGATATGAAAGGGGAACTGGTTTTGAGCACATGACTAATGCCCTGAAGTTGCTGAAAGAGGAGCAGTGTAACTCTTGGTATGCACAAATCCACTTAGCAAAGAGGGGGAAAGCACAGTGCTGGGTTAAAGCAGCAGTGCATTTGTTATCACCACTCTGTTGTTGATCCAACAGATCCAGAGGGAATGATCTCAAGGATCCAGGAGAATGGCACACTCAGAATAACCCCTCTGACCAATGCATGCTGGGGAGTAATTTTAAAGTTCATTAGAACGTATTAAAGTATAATACATTGGCCATGGTAAAGCAAGGCACATGATTCTATCTGTCTATATGTCTCCTTCCAGTACTAAATCCATCCAGAGACCTTCCAGAATTACATCATTAAGTCTTGTCATGTACACAGAGAGTGGAAAAGACTGGAGGTGAAAATCAGAGTAACAGTGAAATTTTGGCCCTTTTATTTTTTGGGTTATTACCTGAAATGTCACGGTCCAAATTCATGCCTGACATTGCTCCATTGACTCACGAGGCACAAATATGTCATATTAAAGAGTGATACCATGGCCCTGGGGGGTGCCCCTAGGATTTTCCTCCTTGAAAGAGGTGGGAACAAGGATGCTTTCAGTGAGGCATCTGCCTTCTCAATGGTACAGAAGGTCTGATGTGAGGACACTCAGGCCATCAGAGGAGTCTGGGTTGTTTTACCCTTCTCTTCATAGTAAGACTGGGAGGTGCCATGGGTTGGGATGATGCTAGAGGATTGTTCAGGTGGAGCTCTATAGGGTGCTTTGTCTGCAACCTTTATTAGATTTGTGCAATACTTAGGGAAAAAACGAGAGTATGAAGGAGGCTGTCCTTTGTAAACACATGCAAAAGAAAAAAACCCAAACCTTAACTTGTCCAACACACTTGAGAGCCACAAATTTTGTTACAGTTTTGCTAAATGAGAGGAATATTCCTCCCCTCCTCTATAAAACCATCCTTTTAGACATTACTGCAGCCATGACCTCACCGCAGTTCCTGGATTCCTTCTGAAAAGATTAAAATGAACTAATACACAAATGATCTCATCACAGCATAAAGGACACCTTACACAGGGGGGAAAAACTAATCAGGAGAACTTCAGCACTGCATTCGCAGTAGCAGTAGAAAAAGAACTGTAACAGCGCTGTGCAGAAACAAACTAAAGGTACAATGCCAGAGAAGCATTTTTCCATCTAATGAACCATTTGGATTTGTCCTACTTCATCCTGCCTGTCACACCTGTCATCCTCTTAGCTGTCTCCACATCTATCATCTTTCCTTTTTTCCTGCCTTTATCTACAATTTCCTTTGTCTCTTCTGTGCCTTTCCCACCTGTTTTAATATTCCCGGTAACTTTGAATTGTGTGCACTACTATTCTCAACTACACCCAAAATGCGTTTTGAAGAGCACATACATACAGTCACCTTGCACAAAGGTATTCACACATACTTCATCTGTAGTTTATGTCATTCTGGATTAAGAACACCTTTTCTATGTTTTCATACATTTCTCAGCCCAAGGGGTCATGGATGGTGGCAGCTCTCATCTACTTTGGAGCTGTTGTATCTTCTAAGAGAAATCAAGAAGATGAGTTGGGAGAGATGCTTTACTTTCTTTGGTAGGACAATCCATAAATTAACATTTATGTACGTGAAACTCTCACCACATTTTTAATGTTGTATCACATTTTGAGGCTAGAAAATATAATGTCTTGGAACTAGGTGATCTTGAAGGCCTTTTTCAACCCAAGCTTTCCTATGATTCCATGATCTTCAGAACAAGATGAATATAGTGTTAATAATGCAACCCTATCTGTCCTGCCCATAGGCGCTCCTCAGCTCTCCCTTGAGGTGACACCGTTAAGCAAGAGGTGACAAACCGGTTCCTTTCTCAAAGAAATGTCACGTAACTGCCCAGGGGTCCGTTTTGGTGGGGGTTGCACCCTGATTTTCAAGAAGAGATGTGCTGCTGTGGCCCCTTCCCACCCTGGCAGGAGGAGCTGAAGCTGCTCATTCACAGTTGTGACATTTCTCAGGCAGGAAGAAAGGCAGAAGGCATCAGGCTGTAGGGAAGGATCAGGGCAGCCACCTTCAGACAGCAGCAAAGAAACCTCCAGAACTCATCCAGAGGAGATGAGCTGATGAGGGCTCCCTGGCAGGAGGAGCTGAAGCTGCTCATTCACAGTTGTGACATTTCTCTGGCAGGAAGAAAGACCATGCTGGTACAAAGGATGGTGATACCTTTCTATCCACCCAACAAGATTTGCTTCTCCTGAATGGGAAAGCAAACATATCCAACCCCAAATGCTCTGCAGCTGATAGACCTGCTTCAGTGAAGAGAGCCCTGAGCAGTGATGAGAGTTGTAGGATATGTGCTGCAACATTAGGAAAGTCCAAACAGCCCAAGGAGCAGTGCAGAGCATCCGTCACCAACAAGAAAATAGCTTGTGAAAAGCTGTTGTAATTCCTGTCCCAGCAGCCTAACTGGAGGCACAGAGTTCCCAAGGCTTGGAGGACTTGGAGAACTCGGGATCTTCAGTGAGATCTCTCCCCATACCCTGCGGATTTACCAGGTCAGCTCAGTCCAGGCCAAAGTTGCCGGGAAAGGTCCTTGGCTCCAAGTTCAGTGCTCTATTGATTGGAAGAGGTATTTATTGTAGGTCAGGATCTTGAGCCAAGACAGCTGAAGCTGCAAGGACTAAATTGTCTATTCCCGACCCACAGATAAAACAAATGGCCAGTTTTAGCCTAGTCATCACTTCTGCCTGAAGAAAGAGAAACTCTTTGAGGTAAGTTCCCTTGGATATAATTCTTTCTTTCTAGGTTATAGAAGGGCTGCAGCTAATACATATCCTGAGTCATAATGTGGATTTGCACCTTTCCTGTTAAATATAGCTGGCTTATGTCCAAAGGATCCCTTCTCTCCCTAATGCTCACTCATATTGTTACAACTTCTACATTAGTTGCAGGTGTGAAATGCCAACTGATCCACACTTCTGGTGCTGTCAGCAGGGGAGTAATGTGTGTCAAAGGCCTGCTTCTCAGAGGGGAGGTCACCCGGATCTCCATTTGCACATCTGCTTTGCTAAACACAAAACTCTGGAGAATTGAAAAGCTCCAATGTGCACAAAGTGGGATGTGATCACTGGGGGCTGTACAGAAGGAACTGCTTGTGCCTGTTATTTAGTAGGCAGGACACAGAATTTTCCCTCTGTACAAAATTCTTCCTGCATTACAACAGGTAACGTTTTACTTGTAAGTTCTGTGTTAATAAGGGGAAAAAACTACACTTCTCTGCATTCCACAAGCAGACAGGATACCAAGAGATTAAAAAAGAGCCTCACACATTAAGCAGCTTTAGAAAGATGCTAATATTCAGCATGTTCCTGCTTGGAATATGCAGACATGAAGATCAGGGAAGTGCCTGATCAGAGCTCCTGGAGGGACCGTGCTGCTGGAGCCTGCCTTGCACAGAGGCATCCTGGTTTGACTCTGAGGGCTTCCAGAGGAGCTTTCAAATGTTTCTATTCCCTGCTGTTAGTGGATTTTTTTCATACCTTGGAATAAGTCTTCCGATGGTAATGTGTTTGCAGTTGATGCTGAGATAATAGTTCTTGCTCAGGGGACCTCTAATACACAGTATTTTACTCTTTCTACATTTTATATGAGATCAAAAACTCCTCCTATATGTACATATATGCCTAATTCTTTCTTGAGTTCTGCTAGAATCTAGAATATCCTCCAGTATCTGCCATAAGGATGCTCACAAATAATCTATACAGAATATTTTTTGGTCTTAATATGCTTGGCCTTTAAATGTCATATATTTATGACATCATGATTCTGGTTACTCTGCACTTACAGGACATTTTGAGCACATGCATTCAAGGATCATTCACCACTATGCATTGTATTTTTTCCTCTCTCAGTTGACTATTTCAAAATTTTTTTGGGGGATAATGAAACCTATATTGACCTTTTATCCAAAATGAGAAAATAGGGACTTGGTCATCATCTGTATGCTGATGTTTCATGGTTATAACATCACATTACATGGAATTTAGACCTTGTATCCTCACAGTAACTTAGCCAGAATTAAAGAAAAGTGATTTCTAAAGCCCAAAGCATACTGGGGAGAGCCATGAGCTGAACACATAGGTCAGAGCATGCTTCATGAACTCCTGAAATTCCAGCCCTGAGCCTCTGCTGCTCATAATGGACATTTCCTTAAGGGAGCTGATGAAAATAATTTCCACAAGAACCACTTTTAATACTGACGAAGGAGAGCACTTGCATTTTAAAGAAAAGTTTGATTCTGGAAAAGGGTCTCTGTTGGTGAGTTAGAGGAGCTGTGCTGCAGAAGACAGAGTGGCTGCCTTGGCTCTTCATGGAAGCCTCTCTTGAATTCAGGCCTTTCCCCTGAAATTTACACCAGAAATTCAGAAATTTCGTCTTTGATCAGAACAGCTTCATTGCCTTCCTGAGTAATAGCAATGACATTGGTTTCCCTGGGCTGTATGTTATGGACATGACAGAGCCATGAAAAGAAATGGAGAAGGGGATACTGATTTTCTTGGAATGAAATACAGAAAATTTGAGCTTGGAAAACATTTGAGTATAATATGCTGAAAGTTTAAAGAAACATTTTTAAAGAAACATTTTCCTAGAGCATGCCTGTTAGTTTTATGTTCATTTTAGCCATGTATAATTATGAGAAACACAGACAACTCATAAGATTTTTTAGTTTCTGTTGAGAATTGCCTTTTCCAAGATAATTCTGTACACTATTACTTCAGCCCACTGGGTATCATGTAGGGAAGGTGCAAGATTATGCACATGAATATTTCTGTCTACCATTTAGGCGTGCTGAGACAATATCAGCTTATACTTTCTCCTGTCATTGGTCCTTATTCCATAGAGGATATTCTTAATTACCAGCAAGACAATTTGGTAATATCATACACTTTGGTAAAGTGTAACAGCATAATTTCTGTGATGATTTACACCTGCTAAGGATCTGAATACTGAATTTTAAAACATGGTTTAAGTTCAGAAGAAAGAGTATTTTTTCTACAAGACACTCTTTATATTTTTAATAGAAATAATCTCATTTATTTAATTTATTGGCACTGTTCTTCTAAATGAAATGGAGCTTTTGAACATGAAGACACCATTATTACGTATTTTCACTGCCCTGAAAAATTTAGAGCACACTTCTGTACTGGATTAAATCAACTTGAGTCTAAATGCCTAAACACTATTTTTGACAACTGTGCATGAGGGACGTGCCTGTACAGGGATTCTAAAGAATAAAAAACCTAAAAATATCTCAGTTGCAAAGAAAATTCCCTATATTCCTTCTTACACTTCGTAATAGTGGTTATATATATATATATATATATATATATATATACCTTTTTTAACCCTCACAGGTTTATCTCTAATTCTGTTGGAAATGATTGAAATTGTCCCATTGACTTTAGCAAACTCTGTTTCCTGATGGATTAAAGGCAATATTTGTGCATCAGATTTGCTGGTGATGTCCCACTAATGAAATAGGTAATTTTATAAACATGTCAGGGAGGGTAAGTGCCCAATAAAAAGATGTCAGATAGAGATGCACAAATTACAGTCTATTTGTAATGGAAATAAAACCAGGAATTCTTACTGTGAGTCATGAATTTCTTTATAATTGCTTCCACATTTGGGACAATTTTTCCCTGGGTTGTCTACAGAAACCCTGCAATTCTTGGGGCTTCTGATGGCACTTACGATCACAACAACACATCTCATTTCTGATAAAAATTACTTACTTTGGGAAGGATTGTTTTTTTCTCAAATTGCTTTTCTGAGTCTTTATCTACAACTATTTTCTTATCCTCCTCCTCATTTTCTATTTCTAATATAAAAACAAGAGTCCTTATCAATTTAGAAGAGCAATAAAACTAAAGAAAATTCAGACAGAACTGTAAAGCACAGTCTATTTTAAAGTTCCAACTCAGATAATAAGACTCTGGTTTGTGCTGCACCTCACTCATGGACTCAGTTTTCCATAGTGCATTCAGTGTTGTAATAATGCAAATCAAATACAATTTTAATAACTCCTTCCATTAATGTTTTAAGACTGCAACACTTATGAGCATGATTCTAATTGCATGATTTTGCTACAGGCAAGTTTTATAGATCTGTCTGATCTTTGGATATTTGCACCGTTTGGATTATTTTAAATAATTAATTTTTGGAAGAATTTCAGTCTTGGTAACAACAGTTGGGTTTGATAGTGGTTGTCTTGTCAGTAATTGTATGTATCTGCTTCCATGCCAGGATAAACTAGATAAATTTAGAACTCTTTGGGAGGAGGGGGCTGAGGTTTATACCATGGCAAATGTTATGGAGAATGTTCTTAGGAGGGGAATATTTATAGACTATGTTAATACAAAGAGCAAAAGAGGTTTAAAGTGAATAAAATTTTGTCATGCAGCAAAATTAGTTAATTAAATTGCAGGACTTTCTGCCAAAAGAATACCGAAAAGATAATCAACTTAAAATGCCATTAAACATTCTTGTTTTATGCGACTTCTATTGCCAGTCTCTAATGCACTGAGTGATAGGAACAAGGAAAATACCTCATGAGAAGAATTAGTTTGACTTCTGACATTTTTCTGTATATCTGCTGGGAGTTTCTGCCACAGGGACCATAGAATCATGGAATCATTAAGGTGGGAAAAGACCTCTGAGATCATCAGCTCAACCATCGACCCAACACTGCCAGGTCTAGCACTAAACCATGTTCCTAAGCACCATATCCACACATTTTTTGAACACCTCCAGGCATAGTGACTGCATTTCTTCTCTGGGCAGCTTGTCCCAGTGCTTGACCACCCTCTCAGTGATGAAACTTTCCCTAATATCCAACATAAACCTCCCTTGGTGCAACTTGAGTCTTCCTCCTCTTGTCCTGTGGCTTGTTACCTGGGGGAAGAGACCGGCCCATACCTGGCTCCTGCCAGGGAGCTGTAGAGAGTGATAAGGTCCTCCCTGAGCCTCCTTTTGTCCAGGCTGAACACCCCAAGTTCCCTCAGCTTCTCCTCAGAGGAGATGGTGAGGGGTTTGCAGGACCTCTGGTGTAACCCAACTGCTATTTTCAGGTAAGCAGTTGTTTGAAAGCTTGCTCCCCTCTCCAGAAACCTGTGTAAACCCCCAGGCTTTCCTGTCGTTGTGCAAAATGGGATGAGGAAAACGACAGGACATGGGAAGAAGGTAAGTGGGGCAGCAAAAGTCACAAGGAAAGCATTTGCTGAGTGGCTGGTGAGGGCCCTTACCTCCGTACTGTCCCCAGGGTTTCTCTCTAGTGGCAGGCACTTGGCTGTCCTCCTTGTACATGCTGTTCTTCCACTCGAGCATCACTTGAGATCTGCAGCAGAAGGTTCCCTCCTTCAAGATGAACAGAAACACCAACACAGTCTTGCCCACTCTTGATTCCTCATTTCTTCTGTAGAGAATTTGCTCCAAATTTTGCTCGTGACAAATGCCTACACAAGGCTTGGACAAACAAGCATTAAAAGTAGTAGTGGGAATTTTCTTTTGGGGGTTAAAGAATAGCTATGAACCAAAAGTTGCTAACTGTACCTTGAGAGGTGTTTTTTGCCTGCAAAAATTAAAATGTTCTTCAGTGAATATGGCTTTACCCACCCCAGCAGTGCATGTTTTCCTGTCTGTTTGATGAATTCTGTGTCTGGCATGACAGAAAAGAACATCTCCTCTGAAACACCCCGAGTGCATTTTCCTTGCAGGAAAAAGTTCTAACAGTCTTGTTACAGAGTTTACACACTGACAGAGCAACAGTGCACAGGTTGTGCAAAACCCATGATAAACTTTTACTTCAGCAAAAGAACTTTTAATCCATCCTGTTTGAGAGGAATGGAAGGGACCATAGGCATAGAGACCTTAGAGAAATGTAAATTTTCCATGAGTGGATACTCAGAAGAATGGATAATTACAGCAATATTTGAGAAATTCACTGCTGAATCAACTCAGCATGAACTTCTCAATTGTTCTTTCTCAGAAGTCATCCCAAACAAGAATACCCTGATATATTGAATTAATGATAAAAGTGGATTGTGGCTAGGGTTTTCCATGAGAACTTTGTCCTGGAAAATGCCAAACAAGCGAAAAGGTTTGGATTGAATAATGCAGTTTACATGAGGCTTCTCCACTAGAAAAAAAAAAAAAAAGATGTTAAAGACTTTTAAAAATCATTGCAAGTGAATATATTTTAAGTGTATATATATATTTACTTTGAAATATATTTTGATTTTAATTTTTAATTTATAAGTGAAAAAAAAAAGAAATATTTTGAAACTACTGAAGCAAATGGCTCAGTTAGATTTTTCACTTTTTAGCAGCTTATTGGTTAGCCACAGAATTAGCTGAAAAAAAATGAAATCCTGAAAACTCCCAAAGGACAGAAGAAAGCACTTCCCTGTCAGCTATAAAATGAGTGAAAATTATAATGACATTTTCATTTAGCACAGAGATTTACTAAAACACCCACATTTTCATAGAAGTTGCAAAGACTTGAACTCGGACACCCTTTTGGTTTCTCCCCAGGTGTGATGCTTAATGATAATGTTTTTACTAGACCTGGTCCCCCACACTCTCAGATAAGGAGCTGGAGGTATTCCAGCCTCTACAGGGGTAATAATCTCTGTTTCATATGCTAGCACAAGAAGGAGGACAGGAAGCATGAGCAGGAAATTTCACCGTTTTATTTCAAACTAATGCATTTAAACAGGAAATGATAATTAAATAATTTAGAAGTGAGCTATTCAAGGGTAAAGAGCCCCAGATGAAGGGTTAAGCTTTGTAGGGCAGAGAGGGAAGGCCTGTGTAGCTTCACTGTGCTAATGGTGTGGGGAAAGAACTTCTGAGATGCCTGCTCAATTTGTCAGGATTTTATCTTCTGAACTATTACCTCCAGCTTTCCCCAGAACACCCTTCCCAGCCCTTTTATCTGCGAGCTATCTTCAAGTTAACTGTCTGCCTATTGCCTTGGCTGAACCACACTAATAGTCAGCTAATTACACATGAACACTCTAATTTGCTTTGTCTTTCTCAAAAAACTCACGCGTGTGCAGGCACGCACGCGAGTGCACTTCTGCCCGTGCCGTGAGACTGCACCAGCTGAATTGGGGTAAAATTTGTTGCATTTGTTTCCTGCCCCCTCTGATGCTTCCCCCCACCAGGCCACCACTAACGCTTGTCATTCCTGATTTGCAACATCACCTGTTGCTCCAACACCAGGCTCCTGTAGAGCAGAAACTGGAGCAGAGAAGAGAAATACGTGTTTGTCATTGAACTGAGCTGAGAAGAAGGAAGAGGAGAATGATAAGATCATAGCCTGCAGCACTTTGTTTATGAGAACATCCTTCCAGTGATATATGTCTGCACCAGGTGAAAGTATTGTGTCACCCCTAACATATTTTAAATGCCAGGGCTGTCATGCAAGAAGACAATGATGAACAAGTTTAAACAGAATATGGTTCTGTAGCCATGTACAGAGTTACCCTTTGAAGGTTTGCACTGGTAGTACTTCTTAGCAAAATGCTTCCAAAGTGTGTTATATTCCCCTACAGAACCCTTCTCACACAGAATTTAAACTAAATGGAGACATTTCTATTGCAGGCAAAATGATGGGGTTGTACATAAAGCAGTGCCTTTCCTCAGGCAGGATTTTCAGGCCATTTCACACGTCCTCCCTACCTTACTACCCAAGTTTGTCATAACTCCTTGGATAGGAGCCCTGCTCCACTCAGCAAAGAGGCAAAGAAAGCTCTGTCTACACCATGCTCTGAGGAGCAGGGACTAGCCCCAGGTCGCTGCATGGCAGAGGTTTACTCAGACTAGCCCTAGCATGCTCCTGTGCACTGAACTCCCGTTAGCTGCTGCAGCTCCCAGGCCACATCACCTGCTTTAACTCCACACTAAAGAATTCCGTATGCGTGCTCCAAGGCTGCCTGGCCGGGTGGGACGGGGTAAGCAGGGTTATTTGGAGGATTCTCTTCAAAAGTGCACTCCTGGGCCAAAGTGAAAGGTTAATGCAGAAGCACCTTTCCTCAGCAGGCAGATATGCCCAGAGCTATCATCACATGGCAGTTTTCTTCCTAGATATTTATCTGGAGCTCAACTGCACGAACACCATCCCCGCGTTCTAACACTGTTGCACAACACCACTCCTTGGCTCAGACTGACAGCTCAAACTGAGCCTTGGGAAAGCCGACATCCAACACACAACATCGAGAATGAGCATGACCACATCCACCTTGGATCCAGTGAAAGAGCTTTAGCTGTGTGTGTCACGTGGAAATGAAGGCAATCGTGACACCGCAGAGTCGTACGCCGTCAAGGAAGAGTAAGGTCAGAGCCACTCCATGACCCATCCATGACAGCATTAATAACTATACAAAAGGGAGGAAAGGGAGCCTCTGATTGCCTGAAAAAACCTTCAAGGAGGTAGGATTTCTTAAGTACTTATTAAGGTCCTGTGTGGGCTTGTGTAACACGCTCAGCATCTGCCCCTCAGTGTTCCTTTCTGTAAAATGGGCATACCTTCTTTTCCACAAGGTTATTAGGAGGATTTTCTAATTAAGGTTCATCATAAATGAAAGTGTCTTGCAAACAGTATTTAATCACCTGGCCAAAAAATGGTCTCCAACATCTTTGGGCAGAATGTGAGTTTTTATAGGGACTAGTCACAGTGTCCAGAAGGGTACGGGATCACAGGCTGCATCTTTAAGACAGAGTTTACTTCTGAATCAGTAAATGTACTAGACAAAGCAGCCATTATTTATGCATTCCTGCATACATGGCAAGGTGAAAATAATAGAATAAACATCATATACTTCATTATGATATCGGTTTACACTTCCAGGGTACACAAAAAGAGGCCATTTCATCAAGCTAATTGCCTGAAAGTAAAAGAGAGAGAACTTTAGCTATTAGTCTATTATGGGGCTTTTTTCTTAATCACAAATAGGGGCCGTGTGTCCCCAGGGGGATGTGTATTCTAATTTACAATTGAACTACAGATCAGAGCAATCAATCTTGTGCAGCACTTTTACAGTGTAATTGCTGCAACATAACAAATAAAAAAAAAAAAAAAAGAAGCAGCCTAAGTCGAGTTTCAGCTTGAGGTGGAGATATTTACCAGGCATTGGTTCAGGGTGGGAGGGAGGCAGAGAGAGGAGAGAGGCTCCAAAGCCATGAATATGCAATGAGGGCTCATTAGTGCCCCAGTGTTGCCATGACGAATGGCATTATCCCCCGACTGGTGCAGCCTAAACATGAATTTTATAACGACCCATTTATCATGACTTGTCATGGGTTTCTTTACTGTACTTTCTACTGACTCTCACACCTTCCGCCATTAGCACCTCAGGATCCCTTCCTTTTGTTCTTTTTATCTCATTCCATCTTGGTTTTTTGGTAACGATTCTCAGGCAATAAGGAGAGGAGGGCTGAAAACGCTGGTGTTCAGGAGTTCAGAGCTTCCCAAGCTGGAGACCCACCGCCAAAATGTGTTGGTGGTCTTCAGTCCACTTACTGGTGGATAAGTGTCCTCCTTGTCACAGGTATCTGCAATCTTGTCAGTTGACTCAGCAGAAAGGTCTTGGGTTGATCGAGCATCCAGAGAACTATCTTTCCACTCTGGCAGATGTGATGGATGAATCTGTTTTGTTGACCTAGGCCTGTCTCCTCCTCAGCCCACTCCATCTATGTGCACAGTGTAACAATCCACCCCTCATCTCTGCGTTGAAAAAGGCGCAAAATCAGATAAATAAACAAAAACTGCTTTCTCCCCAGTTTCACTTAAACAAAAAAAAAAAACCTACTAGGTCTAAAGCCCAACTGATAGGGAAAGCATTTACTTTCCAGGAGCAAGCAATATTAGTCAACTCTACAGGAAAACCAAATTACTGTGAAGTAATTAGTGTCTGGCTTTAGCTCATTTTTGGTCGCTGCACGTTGTCTCTGTTTTACTGCTGTCCCTTTGGCCTACCCGATCCCACATTTAATATACCACTGCTTATAAAGAAATCCCTGTGGCTCAGAAGGCTGAATTGCCACTGCTGGTCTAGGGCCTGCTCTCTAGTATATAGAGGCTTTCATTTCCCAAGTTATGAATCTGACATCTCATGGCCAAATCCATGCCAGTTTATTTCTGAGAAGTCTGTCCTCATTATTTACCCCAAATAGTTTCACTGTCAGTCTGCCCTTTTTTTTTTTTTTTTCCCACTGTGAAGTGGCTGGAGTATCTGAATGTATCAAGCCCCTCTTTGTTGGATTTTACACTTTTGCTATTACAAGAATTTGTCTTTAGGGATAGAAAAATCAAGCAACTTATTTCCAGCTATTACTTGGATAGGACTTCATGTTCTTAAACAAGTTCTGAGCTCCCATGATCTCTGAAAACAACTCTCCCGAGGTCTTACATCAGGGTAGTCCTACAGTTCTTTCATTACTCTACTGGACGTTTGAAAATATTAAAAGGCATCTAACATCCCAGGCCAGCAATTTATAGACTCAAAGTCTGGCGCTGCAGCCCTCAAAACCTCTATTTCTTCCCCAAAATCTGCACTTTGCTGTTATTGTTGCCAAGACAGGCACGTGTTTCACCAGGAGTAGTTTGTCAAAGCAACAGTCCATTATCCAAAGATTCATGACAGGTTCCCACTCTGGTACACGATGGAAGAGAGGCTGGATGTCAGAGAGGGAGGAGAAAGGAAAGCTTCCTCTCAGAAAGGTGCATTTGGGAAATGACACACCTTGATTAATCAGGGCATAGCTGATTAGGCCAGCAAATGCATGCCTTTTTTTTTTTTTTTTTTTTTTTAAACCCATATGTGCTCCTTTGGAGAATATAGGTATATAAAAATATATGTATGTGCAGTTTTTAAAGCCCTTGACAGCATCTGTGACCTATGATGGAGAACTCTAGCTCCCACTACAATACAAACAATGTTCTGTTAATTATCAGGCGACAAAAGGAGAATAGAAATTATTCTTAAAGAAGCAAACCAGAGATGAGATCTAATATTGGAGAAAATGTCCACTGTCTTCACAAGGACTCGGGACACAGCAAATATTATCATTATTCCTGAGAATAAATGTTTGCGCTATGACCCAGGTGATCTGATCACCTATTGAGTGGAGAGAATGGAGAGTTGTCACAAACAATGTGGTTTAATTAAATTATTTTAATTTAGCTCCTATTAGGAGCACTTAAACTAACTGTACTCAGTCTATAAGATCTGATTGATACATCTGATCCATTATCTGCAGTTAATGTGATGGAATAAGCAGATTCCTGTTTGAGTTGGTAGCAGGAACTCACAGGTCCAATCTATGGAGGTTATTCCATTACTTTATACCAATACCTACAGCTCCCTTTGAGAAATAGGCTCATCTTTATTTCACTCACCTCATGGAACAGAAAGACATGGAAACAAGGAATATTAAGGGCCAGCCAATGCAGATGACACCGAGCTCTGGGTCACTTTAGCACCCAGGAATCACAGAATCACATCAGAGTTTTGTAGGTTGAGATCAACAACCATATGGAGGACAGCTGCCCAAGAAAGGAAAACATTCACTATTCCTCAGTCAACCCACAAATGGCAATCATTAAAATAAAATAATTGCAATCTTTAAAATATTAAGTCCTTGGTTCTAAACTGACAGGACTCTAATTATAGGAAACACAAAAATTTCAGGGGAAAAAGGCTACTTTCATTGTCATATGAATCCAGCTTTCAATCAAGTATCAGATTTGAGATTGTTTCAGAGAGGAATTAAGGAATATAAGCAATATTTTGAGGTGGAAGAAAAATCTATACGGTAGGACCAACTGTTTATCCTGAATTTATGGTAATTTTTGTGACTGAGTGCTGTAGGATCAGAAACAGGCTTTCAACAGACTCACATGAAAATTCTGTGTTAAATACATATATTTGAATGTAATAAAATTATATATGCAGTAGTTTTTTACATTTACAGATAGAATTAATAAACTTAGGATAAAAAAAAAAAAACTCTGAGAAAAACTTCAGGTGTGATTACTATTTAATGCTTTTCAATGTCCTTTCAACTGACATGTATACAAGAAAATTTAAAAAACCATAAACCCAGGCACTATTTCTCTGTGTAAATAGATGCTCTTTTAAAGACATGATAAAATTCTAATCCTGAACACAAAACTCCTTTTGACTGAATACTGAAGGATTTGAAAACCCAGGCAGTGACAGGGACATATCCTTATGTGCTTGTAAGGGCTCCTGATTGTGCTAAATAAACCTGACCAGCCCTTTTTTTGCTATTTTTGTAGAGAAATTCATCCCTCCCTTTTTAGTTCTGTTTCAAATATGAACTAATATATATTTTTTTCTCTGTTCAAAGCTCGGCTTCAGTCATCCTAATGAACTAATGATCTTTTCCATTGGATATACTTCAGCTTTAAGGTTCCTCACCTCTCTCCAAGTGGAGCCAATGGCTTGCTGCTCCCCACTTTTAAACAAACAAACACAAAGTCCTCTTTCCCCCTTCCTCCCCACTTTCTTTAATGACATCTTCAGTCATTAATGAGTTAATAAAAATCTCAAAGTCATCTGGGAATAGATAAGGGGGAAGAAAGAAGAGTATTGTACACATAATGACAGGCTCCCTGCTGGCCCTAAGATGTCATGGGTCAGCCATGTCAAGAATGTGTGTGCCCAATCATCTGCTGATTTTTATCAGCAAGGCCTGAAGCAGAATCTGACACGGCCAGTTTGGGAGTTACGATGAATAAACAATGACTTCTTGGATTGTTGGCGGCTGTGTGATAGAGTGAGAGGGTTTATATATACTAAAACATGATGACATTAGCAATCAATATACCAATTACTGGACAAGTTATTGGACGAAGAATGCACATGTCCTGAGCTTTGTGCACTTTGAACATGCTACCAGCAAGGGAGACCACAGAAATAATGTTAATTAACCCATTCCAAGCTTGATATGCTAATACCTGATGATGCCTTGAAGAGCACGAGGTAGAAAAAAACGTTGGTTTCTATAGCATATTAAACATTTGAAATATAAGACACAAGCCTGACAAATTTATTTTTCATCAGGACTTGAGGAAGAAAGGAATAAATTTTTTCAAGTGAGCAGCTGAGATTCTAACAGACTTAAATTGTTCTCTATAAAATTTCACCTAAACACCGTCAGCATGCTACACAAATTTCATCACTGAGAAGTTAGAATGCGTCTCCTATAGCTTTGTTAAGGAAATATCCCAACAACTCCCACCTGCCTATTCTTAAACAGAGAAAGGAAGATAAAACTAACATGCTTTTTTATTTCTGTGTGACTGCAAATGCATTTCTGCATCTGATCAGTCTCTTACATTCTTTAGTGCGCTCAAAATATTCAGTGTTTATGAGTTTGTCTTCTCTTATTCTGGAAGTGATTGTGAAGATAAAATGACAGTATTTTAATTGAAGCCAGAATAGAATGGGATTATATAAATCACCTCATTCCAAGTACAATATAGAAGAAAACTAAAGTGGAGATCAGTGTTGTAGACAGATAGAGATTGGAGTTAAATGGTGTCAGCTCTCCATTAAGATGGACAAGTCCATCATCTAATGGAAAGCTCATGGGTTTTGCCCTGAGATGCATTGTTAAAATGATGTGGTAAAGACAGATTTTATGATGTTTCTCCATCCTTTTCTGTGTAGTCTCTGAATGACAATTTTACTGCCATCTGGGAAGCAGCAATGCCATGGACCCTTTGACTTTTGCTCAGGTGGGAGCAAACAAGGCAGGGTGTAAATATAAAATTTAACTCTGACCGCCAGGGCATCAACCAATGCAGCAGAAATTGGGAGTAAAAAGAAGGGAGGAGAAGAGTTCAGCCACCAGAGTGGCCCTGTGTACTTGCTGTGTGTCAGGGGCTGAATAAAATCTGCAGATACATCACTTTTGTGATCTTACTCTAAATTACAATCTAATCTGCTCCTGCTCCTCAGAGCACTGAGCACTCCTCAGAGTTGTGTTGGATGGTGATGGCAGAGGGACCAGCCTCTGACAAAGGGGGGAAAACAGATGAGGCTCCATCTGGTTTTAACTGCAATGGTTATGAAGTGTTCAGCTGGATCCTTCCAAATGGCTCTTCCCTTCCCATTGAGTTAGCTCTTGAAAAGTTTAAAAGTGAATTTTTCCAGCATGTGTGATATGAATAACAAAATACTTTTAAATGCAAATGTTTCATAAAATAGCAGCATTACCATACATTGCAGTGAATACAGTTAAAAAATCCAACTCAATAATCCCTCCTCTGTAATTTATAATTAACTTTTTGCCTCAAGGTAACAGCTACATTCACAAAAATAATGGTAATAGATTGACCTTGTTATGAATGGATAACAAGCTGGAAACAATATAGTTTGTCACAGAGCATTAACTGTTACTGTTGAAATTGTAAATAATGTGTATAGAACTTACAATGTAAATGGCTCCCCTTAAAAATATTAATTATGTCAATTAAACACTTGATGCACAACGGATTTTTCTGAAGCCTATTTAAGTCCATGTCAGACTGAGTACACCATTTTCTAAGATCCCATTCCCAGACTACTGGAAAAATCTATGGTTGTGCTTTGACTGCTCAAGGTGGACAAAGGAATATTGCCTTAAATTAAAGATATATGGCTGCCTCTTTTGTTTACATTTCTCACTGCTTTTTCTCATCAGAAGATGAGACTGTTTACAGACACAAGGCTCTTCTGAAGTGCTTTCAGGCTACTTTGGAAACTGTTGGAAAGCAACTCTCACCCAGCAGTGCTGGCCAATCCCTGGAGGAATTCCATGGGATACAGAGAACTCTGTTGGCTTTTGTGCCACTTTGGAATCAGCGGAGAGAGAAGGAAAGATCAGGTCTTACACCTGGCTGGTTTCTCTCACCAGAGTGATCTCACTCAGCATTCTCAAGCCAGTGAAAGCTGAGGGTGATGCTGCTCAAATCTCCTCCCTGTGTGTCATTTGGAGCCCGGGCTGTGCTCATCCAGGAGAAGGAGGTTGCTACCACGTGGCTTTATGGAGTGATCCAAAGCTGATATATAACACATGGCTTAGAAAAAATTCGTTTTGTCCCAGTGTATGATGACCACCTATTCATGAACAAGACCCTGAAATGTATTCTCAGCTGTAGCTCAAGACTGGACTTAACAGCACAATGCTTAAGTGTTCTGGCCAATTACCACGTTGCATTATAAAAGAAGGATTCCCACTAGATTATCCACATAGAGAAAGTGATACTAAAATGACAAGCCACCAAGAGGTCAAATAACCGGTTGCCAGAAGTTAAAATAACTAGACTGTGGAGCAGCAATATCTGAGGAGCTGGCATGTGTCCCAGGACTGGTTGTCATACAAATGAAGGAAAAGACAGCTGGAATCTTTTTGGATTGACTGTTATTTTCTGTGAATATAATGTAAATCTACCACTCTGGTTTTTCAACCAGATGCCTGAACTGGGAGTTTAGAAACTGATTCAGTAAAATATAAGGTCTCTTTATATCTCATTTTTCCATGTGTGAGTTTCATCTGCTTTTTTAGCTTTATCCTTTGGGATCAAGGACTGTTCAGACTGTCTGAGCACAAAGAGTCTGATTACAGTTTGGGCTCTCCAGTAATCCAAGCAAATACATTACATCCTCTCTTGCCAAAAGGTGTGTTCTCCCATCTGGGCAGCCACAAAGTCTCCACAAATGTCTAGCTGAGCAGGAACCTCTACCCACCATGGAGCCAAAATCCCAGCCAGGCTGGGTAAGCTCTCCATCCAATGATTTTCCCTGGGCAGCTCTTGTTTCACCATCAGCTAAAGTGTAGCTGTTTGCTATACGTTCGGTGCCATCTCTTTAAAGATGTATATCTGAGTGGGCAAGAAAGTTAGGGATTAGCAATGGGCAGAGGTCAAGTCTGTCAAGACTTTAAGCATGTTGTTGGTTGTAAAAAAGATTACGTTACTGGCAGCCCTTTGCCAGATCAGTACTTCGATGCCAAATGTTAATCCTTGCTGGGGACAAGATGGCTTGTAAATGTTATGGGAGAACACAGCTTTTTCCTGTAGAAAACAGGCATTTATGGTTAAAACATGGATTGTTTTCTCATGCTTGTGTTTGCATTTCATGCCAATTCACTCTTGCTTGCTATGAGCTTCACTTCAGTACTTACATTTAATCACTTAAGGTCTTTATTTGTATAGTTGAGGACAGAATGGTTGAGTTCTTGAAGCACTGGGGAGTAAAAGAGCCAGAGCTCAGCCACAAGTTTTGCCAAAGGACTTACACTGTGAAACTGGGCAAAAGCCCACTGAATTTTACTTTTCTCATCTATACAATGGAGCTCCATGTAAAAAGGATCCTGTAAAATTTTATTTGTGACTGTCAGAAGTTTATTTGATCTATAAAGCAATCTAGCTATTTCAGTGTGTCTAACTATATATCTGTAACTTTCTAAGTAATGTCCTTTGCTACAGTCAGAGAATCACAGAATAATTTGGGTTGAAACCTTCAGGATCATCCTGTTCCAACTCCCCTGCTGTGAGCAGGGAAATTTCTGCTACACCAGGATGCTCCAAGCTTTGTCTAACCTGACACTGGGCACTGCCAGGGATGGGACATCCACAATTAGATACTTTGGGAGAGCTTAGGTTTCCAGGTCAGGTGCTTACACAAGGGCAGCCGAGGCATAATCCAACACAAGATTTTAAAATCACAGAAGACTCAGATCCCCTGAAGTTTGTTCTGCTGTGGACCGAGAGCACAACAGCTGCTGTCAAATGTGTGCAGAGCACTGCACATGGCTGAGCACAGTCAGGAAATTAATGTTGTACCAGTGGGTCTCAGCAGCTGACAGTGCTCACAGAGCATTGCACAAACTCTAGGATGTCCTGTGGCTGTCTTACGTGAAAGGAAAACAAGCAGATCTGGGTGCAAACTATACTCACACCTGTTTTTGGCATCTAAAGATCCTCAGGGTCTCTGTGGCTCAGTTTTTCACCCTATTTTGGGAGGTAATGAAACTCTATGCTAAGGCAAGAATCAATAAAGCTTCACTTTAAAGGGTTGATGAGGTCAAGAAAATGCCAGTGCCTGATGCACATGGGTTCAAGAGTAGAGGGGACCATGCAAGTTCCCAGGTAGATTTGATAACAGAATTCATAAAATAAGAAAAGCAAATTCAATCTGGGGAAACCTGAGCTTCTAGGTTTCATGCCATGTACATTTAGTAGCTATAAAATCAGAATACTTTGGTAGAAGGGGGTTCAACATTTTTTCTGGCAAGAAGTGAAAAATGATGTGTAGCATCCTAAGTACTAAATTCTCTTAGTTCAGTTTTGTTATGCAGATGGATTTTTTTCCTTCTCCTCTACTCTTTAAAATGTTTTGAATTAAAATAGCTTACTCAAGGTCACCAAAGGCATATGGTCCTGCTCAAAACTTTAAACAAAACATTAGTTTTTACAACCTTTTGTAATTTGGTATTGTATACAACATGGTTATAGACGGAATTTCTGTAATCTTTGCAGTGGGTGACAGAAATATGAGAGCCAAATTTATAAGCCATTTAGTGAAGCATTTAATCAATTTCATGCATAGGAAATAACTCCGATTGCTTTGCTTTATCAATCTTGCTTTCTCAGAGACCTGCAGTCACCCCAACCTCAAAACACTTCAGTGCATGAGGGGGGAACCATATGCAAAATTCTAATGCTGTACACAGTGTCAGGGACTTCTGAGGGCTGTTTAAACTTGCCAGCATCAATAATCCCTCTTGAGGCTGTTAATATATTTCAGAAGGAAGGCAGAAAGCCTAATATTTATAGGAAGTTGCAAGGCCTCTTTTTACAGAGATTTTCCTTAAACATCCTTTGTCTCGAATGAGTCTTTGACACTGTGTAGAGTTATGCAGATTGAGCTTGCCTCTAATACTGAAGTGTTTCTGAATGTTGCCTTTAATCACTTACAAACATTTAAACACCCTCCCTGCATCGTGCCCCTGTTTCCATAAACTATGACTGGCACATCATTTGTCAAATTCAGAGACACTGCTGGAGAAGACACTGCTCTCTAAGGCCACAGCAAAAAGACAGCACCAGGTCTGGGCTGTCCTGCAGTGCATGCAAGAGTTAAAAGTCACATTTGACTGGGACTGAGGGATTTATGGGAGACTGAGCTGAAAGATTACAGAAGTTCCTCTTCTGTTCTTCAACCCATGGCTCTGGATAGACCACCTGACTTGGGCAGTGGGCAAGAAGTTGGGAACACCTCTCCTTACCCTTCCCACAGGACAGCTGGTGACCTGGAAGTTCCTGAGCTCTGTTCTGTCTCCAGTTGTGTCTGTACTCATAAGGAGTTGGGAAAAGTCTGGTCTGCTGGTACATGACAGCATGAGGTACTGCCTTTCCTGCAGAAGGGAAAGGAAAACCTTGACCAAACCAACATCATCCCCTTTTCCTGTATCTAAAATCCCTACCTGGAATAAGAGATAAGGCTTCAAAGACTATTTCAGAGCACACTTTCTTCTCAAGTACTACAACAGCTTGTACAATACCCTGGGCAGAGTACTACGCAGTGATTCTTTTTCCTGAGTGAAAAATTCCTGAAGGAGCAAAAAGCCAATCTCTCTGATAATCATCAGCTGCTCAACTATATTAAATTTAGACAAGGCTACAATAGTACCAGAGTTGTCCCCTGCCCTCTAAAATTAGAACTGAAAGAATGGTGGGCATAGTGCTAAATATATAACTCATTTAAAAATAATGTGCTCTCAGGCTTTCCTAATGCTTGAAAAACTGATCATCATAAATCCCCAAAGATCTGTTTGCACAGACAGCCTGCTTCCATCAGCCCCAAACATGTTCCACTAGGGTCTGTCCATTCATGATCATCCACTTTTCCCTTACAGTTTATGGGGGGAAAAAAAGCAGGAAAGGTTTGCTGTTAAATGATAGTTAAACAATAAACTTCCTAGTTATCTGCCTGGACAGAAGCTTCACCTGGCCTCTGCTTTCTGTTTGGAAGCAAAAAAAGGAAAGAAGAAAGGGTTAATATTTACTATTATTATATTTATAGTACTTTACTATAAGCACTAGTCCTGGAAGAGCTGATAGGGACAATCCATCCAAAATGATCACAAGCGTGAGGTTTAGCTCTTCAAGTTGAAGAAAACTGTAACAATCCTCTACAGAATAAACAAAAGACCCACAAAAAATCAAGAAACCTAATTCTTCTCCTGTTTCTCATCTCCAGCAAAACCCAGTACTAACAATTTCAGAATCTATAAAATCAGCAGGATGGATTAAAAGCAGTTTTGCATAGAAACAGGAGCATGGAAAACCTACATCTTTCCTTCCTCCAAGGTCAGAAAAAATTCTACCTAGGAGCAAATCTCTTCTTTCCTTCCCAGTTCCCTTCTAACAATGCACAGCACCTCACAGGGGAAGAAGTTGCATTGAGGAAATTTATAGAGAGCTGGGTCCTGGGTGTAAACTGGACTAAGGGAATTCTGGGTCCTTGCAGGACTTAAAAATCTCCATCATGACACAAGGGGTGTCCTGGAAAATTTCGGCTTTTATTTTCCAACTGTTTTTCTTTTTGTGGTATTTTGACTATCAGAAAATCCTTGACAGACATGTTTGAGGAGAGTGAAGTGAGGAGAGGGGAAATAATTGTTTGGGGGGGTTTCATGGGGGCAGTAAAAAATCTGGTCTCTATGAGAACCCAAAAGCCACTTGGCTGGAACAATGGAGATGGAGTCTGTGTGAACTGGGGGCTGTGGTTAAAAGAGAGAATGCTGCTTCACCACAAAATTTGGTTAAAAAGGAGTGGTGTGGGGTTTTTCTTCTACTTCAGCTGCTCTTCCCCATGCTTGTGGGATGCTGCAGGGGGCTCAGGTCTGTGCTCACACTCTCCTGAAGGGCTCTGAGAGGTGCCTGTGCCACAAGAAGTGAGTCTGGACTTGATCTGCTGCAAACAGAAATGCTTGTTAGGGAAGCAAACAGGTCATATTACACTATTCTTGTACCTTAAATAAATCAAGAAAGGTGTAAATGTGCTAGTCATGAACTTATTTCTCCCTTGGGCTACTTCCATGAGATGTTTCTTTCTCTTCCTTCCCCCCTCCTCATTCTACCTTTGCTCTTTTGGATGCCATCAGCTGATTGCTGAAAATAGAAGTATTAAAAAGGATTAAAAAGACGTGCTTTCTGTTGGCTCATCTGGAACATTCTGGGGAGGATTAACTCTTTGAATTCTTCACCCCATAAATTTGGGGTTTCCACTCTAGTTTTGCCTTGCAGGAATACTAGGGCAAGAGAAGTATCAGTAAAAGAAACTGATAAGTTTTTCCTACATACATATACTTTTGCAGCCTTAATGAGCAGGTGATCTCCTTTTCTTCTTTCCTTTTAAACAGCACCTAGGATAAAAATTCCATGCTTTTCTGCTGGAGGAAGCCTAGAAAAGTTTATCACAATATGAATGCAGATTTTTGGGAGGAGAAAAATAGTATTGGGAGGGGTAAAACACTATTGGAAGTCAAGGGTAATTTTTTATTTTTGTTTTTTAAAGAGATACAGTGATTAACAGGAGTGTTGCAATGGCCTGTTTCTGGTGAAACTGGGGTTTTTAATGACCTCACTGTAAAATGAACACTTTGCCACTGCTAGGAACTGTTTGTTACTCTGTAGTATTCTCTGGACATAGTCTAGAGCTGCTGAATTTTTACTAATGAAACTAAATGAGAACTAAAAAAAAGTCCTGCTACCTGCTCACTCACAAAAGCTGGTTTTCTTGAAGCAGAATAGACACAATTAAAAAAAAATCAATCAAGTTTCTTACTCTTTGAAGAACACAGTATTTTATGGATGTAATTTATAAGCAGAAAAGAAGAGGGCTATTCCCAATATTATCTTTATCTTCTAGACATAAATAACAAACAACTCTGGTAATCAAAATTTACTGCAATTGTAATAGGTTTTGGCATCGTTTATGTATCACAGGGAATGTTAACATAATGTTGACTTTCAGGACTGAGGCCAATTTTTTTTATTTTATTTTTTGGGCTGGATTCATTGTGTATATATATATATACATATATGTGGAAAACCTCCCTTCCCCCCTGTATATTTGTGACTTTTATGGCATTCGGGAGATTAATTCTCGTAAATAACACTGTTTATATCTCCTAATCAGAAAGTTGAAATTATCTGTGACAATGTGAACACTAAAAAGTTGTATACTATGAAAATATTTCAATAATTAATGCATGCACTATCTAGAGCAATTGACAGTGAGGTCATAAACATAATGGGCCATCTGTGTTTGATTTGTATCTGAAAATGCTTAAAGGGAAAGGCAGGTAATTCAGGCTTCTCTTACAAATGTAAACAGGCAAGATTTTTCACCTCCTCAGAAGGTTGTTGAACCATTTCATTACTTTAAAGAAGAAGGGAAAAAAAGAAAGTTTTTCCAGGCTAGAACCTTTTACCACACTTGCATTTTGCTCCTGTATTCTCTGACAAGCAGCACACACCAGTGAGGCTTTTAGTCTTCTTTTAGAAGGTTGTCATTCTCCTTTATTTACTTTATATTGTTTGCTCTATAAAAAAAATGCCACTTCAGGCTCCTGAGCAATCCCACCAGCTCACTTTGCATTCTGGGACCTGGGTTTAAATAGTTTCCTTTGGACCTTTCCAAGTTCAGATCTGCACCAGGCTGTTGAAAGACAGCAAAAGGTTTGTGCAGGGATCAGGCTCGTTGTGCCTTTATGACCCTTCTCTGGATTTGTCCCAACTTGTCTCCTGAACCTTTTCTCCCTTGTGAAAGTCGAGATTCAGGTTACCTGCATATCTGGGGTTGGATTTAATTTAGCACTGGATTTCTGCGCTGCGATGGGGAGAAATGGATTGTCCTGCTATCATCGGGAATAACTCTTTATCTCTGGACTTATATGCATTGGCACAAAGCCAATACCAGGCTGGAATGACTCAATAAATAAACAACCATACACCCCTCTTGTTTTCACTGGCTGATCCGATGACAGTCGGGCTCCTGCTCTTGGCACACACCGAGGCTCCCCTGAAGGAAATGCCATTATCTTTCCCGTGCCAGGCAGAGATTAATACATTCTTAGAAATTGAATCCAGACAGGACTTCTAAATGATTTCATGTGACCTCCTGTATATCAGGGCTATTAAATACTACAAATTACCTATGATAAGAGCAGAGATTGCAACCTATTTAAAACTCTGTACATTTTTTTCCCCCTCTGCTCTGCCCTTTCTTGTTCCTCAGATATTAAGAGAAGGCAGAGAATGGGTCATAGCAAGGCAATACTAAAGTCCAGAGAAACTGGCTGAAATATATCAGGGGATTCCTGCCCAGTAAGAATTCCCTCACTGTCCCTAATAACCTGTTCCTGGCTAATTTCACTCTCAGGTCTGAAACTGGTGATCAGTGCAATCCTGAACATGACAAAAACAGGCACCAGCTACCACCTGTGACACCTCTCCATTGCCCCCCCAGACTTTGATCACCTCTTCTGCATTTCATGTCTAGCATTGCAAAACCTTGGATGTAGCTGAGGGAAAAAATACTGGCATAAAGCAAGACCAGAAGCTGAGTTATACACCAAGGTGGGAGAATTATTCTTGACATTGCAAGTACCTGTCTAATGCTTGGAACTCTGAAGCATAAATATTTTCCTAATGTTGGACCACAAGGATAATAAAAGGGGACAAGGCAAAGACACAGATTCACAGACTGGTAAAGAAAAAGACTCTGCTTTATGGATGTTGAGCATCTGCATTTCTCTCACTTGCATAAGAATCCTCCTCCTTTCCCCATATCCTGTCAAACAGGAGGGTGTGTAAACTGCTGGGTGTTCCAAATCAGATGATGAAGATAAATTCTCTGTTGTCCAAGACCAATGAACTCAAAGTTTAGCAGTGTGCAGCACTGGGAAACTGCATCTTACTTCAAAGCTGACTTTCTGTAACTCCTGTTTCCATTTTTGCATCTTGTCATGTTGTTGGCACAAGGTCAAATGCCCCATGTTATCCAATATTCTCCCTGTGCACAGGTCCTTCTGCTTAGAAGTCAAGTCCTCTTCCTCCTTTCTTGTTCAGCTGAGGAATTTGAGTTTATATGTTGCACAGCAGTGCTCGTTTGTAATATCTAAATTATTTTATTCTCCTATGGTCTTACTTTGGTATGTCTCCCTTTTGAAAGTAAAGTCAGACCCAGCTGTCTAATGATTTGAATTACCAGTTTTTGTCAGAGCAGATAATTTCCTTGTTTCTACTTGAATCTATTTTTTTAAAATTATTTATTTATTTATTTATTTATTTATTTTTATTCTGGCTCTGGTCTCCAGAGCGTTTTGGCCTTGTTATGATGAGTGGAGGTGGAGATTAAATACTTCAGGTTCAGATGTTTTGAGACAGTTTCCCACTCTATAAAATAAGCCTTGTTCCCTGATTTTTGTATTGTTTAGCTACATTGCAGCAAATACAGCATAACAGACTGCCCTGAATCAGAACCTCATCCCCTCCCATCACTTGCTAAAATAATTCTTCCTGTCATCTACAGATTTTATTGGCACAATTTTATGTGCTATGTGAAAATTTCATAATAAAGTTCATGATACTATAAACTTCAAGTTGTGTCAAACCGAAGTAAAACCTGGCCCAGCCATTGTCTGTGACAGATTAGGGAAAGATTATTGGAAGGAGAACTCTGTACCTTCCTGATTTCAAAATCTGCAGTTAAAAGACATCCAGAGCTGATGTTTAATATTACTCAGTGTGGTTTCATGGTTTTAAAAATCCATCTATACTTTTGTTCTCTCCAACATCTTTGAAAATGAGTTCCATCATTGAATTCATGCTGAGGAGAAAAACACTTTTTTGTAGCAGGTGCCCTATATTGTATTATGAAAAAGAGTGAATAATCATTCCCTACTTACCTTCTCTATTCCAGATTTTATAGGCCAGATATTGTGCTCTCTTTTTCTTTTTCAGGTATTCTTTACTTAAAAAAAGCAGGAAGGTGTTGTAATTTTCTGCATCTATTTTGAGTCAGAGTGACCAGAACTACAGTGGATTTATACATGGCATGAGGATATTTTCTGCATTTTCATTCTCCACTCATAATCTTGTATCTTATTTTCCCTTTTGTGGGGCACTGAATTGATGCTTTACAGTGAATTATTCACAATCACTGAGATCTTTCTGGCACAGAGGCATCTACAGCCCCTGTGTGTGTCTGGATTGCAATTTTATTACTCTCCACCCACTGACACTGAATTTCTCCTCTTTTTCTAATACTCTGGCACTTAGTACAGTGAGATATTTCAGCTTGGAGAGTGTTGGATAATTCTCTATCATTTATGCATATATGATCAGCATAGTTGGTCACTTTTGGGGGCCCCTGCTCAGTAACTGGCCCCACTCTGAAAACTGGGTATTTATTCTTGTAACCACCACATTTTAGGACAGCTCAGTTTAAAGTACTGAAACCTTCTCAAAGCCTTTCTAAAAGTCTGTGTGCCCTTGCTGGAGATGCACGTGAAGTTACTGATTCCTTTGGCAGAACCTCATTAAAAGGAATTTGAGCAGAGCAAGGGATGGTTCTGAACATCACCTGGCATTAAAAGCCACGGTGGTTATGCTTGGTTAAATTTCAAATAATTTCAAAAGGAGAATGTATTTTTCTGCTTAAGGCTGTGATCTGGCATTTGGGATACACAGGTTGTACTCTTTCTCTGCCAAAAATCTGTCTTTCTGAGCAAGTTGTTTCATCTTCCTGCAGTGCAGTTGCTCAGAGGTGAAATCATTACTTATTTCTTCCATCACCTGTCTTCAGCCTCTAAGCTTTCCAGGAGAGGGGCAGCATCTTTACCTCTAGATTTTTCTTTAAACCATTTTGTATGGTAACTCTGGATGATGTCATAATCCAAGCTGATAATGCATTTGTTAAGGTCAAATAGTCTGATAAGGGCATTAAGTCACTGGTTTTAATCAAGCTCCATTTCACTCTTTCAGTTTTTTTATATATATATATTTTAATTTCAGTGATACATTGTCTCAGTGAGAATATTTGTTTTGGCCACTAAATCAACCAGCATGCCAAAAAAAAAAAAATATTCTGTGTTATTTCAAGTAAAATGAATTTGCTTTTATTCTGCTGTTTTAAAGAATCTGGTTAGACTCTACAGGGATAATATCAGTAAAGAAAAAGCCAAGGGCCTTTTCATGAGATTTCATTAAGGTGTGATAATTAAGAAATGGGAAGAGGACAAAGAATCACAGTGTCTCTGCACTGAAGATGCTGCGCCTTAAAAGTGTGAGTAGTAACTGTTGGGTCAGTGACTATAAACCAGTCCTATAATTGCAGAATATGAGACCTGAACAGGGCATTTCCTCACAATGATTATGCCAGCAGCTAATGGTCACATCCAGTGGGTCACCTGTCCTTCCTCCCTCCCCTTTTAAAGTGACACCATCCCTGTTTTCACTCTGTATCTGTCATAAAGACACATTGATTTCCTTTTGGAGGAAAACACATATTTCTTCCCTCCTGCTAAGAAGATAAATCTGACAGTTTTTAATCAAATGTAGTTGTTCACAACTATAGAAATATTTCCAGTGGCACAGATGAAAACCTTTTAAAGGGGGGTTTCTGGAAGTCAAGTTTATTTGGAGAGTGCACCTGTGCTAAAAATTTTACTGTATGCACCAGCAGTTAACATTTGGGAATGCCCTATGGGCAGGTTTAACTTTACTGCCCTCCAACATAATGCCTGTCTTGTAGTGGTAACCATGAATACTGCCATAGTTAAGGGTCTGTCAGTGGTTCTGTCATAAACTCCCCTGTTTCCAGGGTTTTTATAACTCAGCCATAAAAACTCTCTCCAAGCTAAAGCTTAGCTTACCAAGGCAGACCTGATTCTGATCTTGGCAAGGCAGATGATACATATCCTTCTGTCTCTACTGAAATTAGCTATGATCCCCCAGGAAGAGCTCTCACAAACCATGGGTGCAATACATGTCCAGCAATATGTGATAGATGAAGGGGGAATAGTGTCTGAGAAAGGCTTTCATCCTCTTCAAATGGCAAATAAATTGGCCTTTTTACTTTGAAGCAAGAGAAGTCAAACAACACAGTGCTTTCCAATTTAAATTGCATTTTTACTTTAGTCTTTTATTTCTTAAAGTAACTTTAGGAGTTCATTACTGCTTAGCCTGGGCCATAGGAAAATATCTGATAGCATTTAGAAATGTGGAAAATCACTCACTATTTAAGTATTACTCTGGATTTAAATCTGTGGGAATGAATGTGGAAATGGAAATCCTGAAGAAAAAGATCACTCAAATCTGAGTAGAGCCAGTGTTCAGCAACACAGAAACCATGGCTACTGTGACCTTGAAAGAAAGGGAGAGGTGTTTAAAATGTAAAATGGCAATTTATATTTCTGCTAATTTGTCTGTAGACTTAACTCAGCTTGTAGGCAAGGCTGGCTGCAATGAGCTCCAGAAGTAGAGCAAATATTGGTGCATAATAATAAATTTCTATAATGGCTGCTAGTATAGATTTGGAAATAGGTTATACATTCCTCAGTAAAATTAGAAGTGGATAGATGGATGCTAGCTGAACTATTTGGTTTGAATGTTGTGTTAATGCTCACTAATTAAAAAAGTAGTAAATTTTGGATGCTGGATATATTTGGGTTGTGGAGTTTTTTTATTTTTTGGGAGCAGGAAGAATTTTTCAACTGTGCCAAGATATCCATGTTTTTTTCATTGTATGCTGAATCCTATGCTTTCCATTGTTTCCTGATAGTTGAGGTGCTCCAGTCCTCCTAATTCCCTTCCTGAATGCCTCAAAGCTGAACACTCACCAAATTGCTTTAATTTGAACTTGCAGGTACCTTGAAAAATGATGAGAAGAAAATAAAGGAAATACCTTGATTGTGCTACAAGAGCTGGCACCTTCACATGTTTGTTCCTAGAGCTGCCTTTTATCTCCAGTATTTGGCAATGTTGCAGTATTAAACATTGGGCTCTAAGGAGCAGGAACAGTGACTCAAACTGTGACTCTCCTAGGATGGTTTTATTTCTGGGTGCCATACGAGGTGGGTGAGGTCTAGGAAAGAGGGAAGGTTTAGATCAGATATTTGAAAGAAATTCTTCCCTGTGAGATGGGTGAAGGACTGGCACAGGTTGCCCAGGGAGGTTGTGGACTCCCCATCCTTGGAAATATCCAAGACCAGGTTGAACAGGGCTCTGAGCAACCTGGTCTAATGGAATTTGTCCCTGCCCAAGGCAGGGCTTGGAAAGAGCTGGGCTTTAAGGCCCCTTCCAATCCAAACCATTCCATGATTTGCTTTGCCCCATCCTCTGATTTTCATTTTGGCAAAATTTATTTGGTTTGACCAGGGGAATAACGTGGGCCACGACATGAGCTGGGAGAGAGGGAGAGCAATCATTCAAAGTGTGATTTGTGCTCTGCTCCTGGGACAATCTGCTTCATGCCTCTGACTGCTTTGTGCTTCAACCCAGGGGGGCAAAGGAGAGGGGGGAACTGCCAATTCATCTTGTCCAAAGAGCATTTTATAAATCTAAGGAAAAACTATGGAAATGAAAACAAATTAAGTAGGAAGGAAAAAAAAAGTGCCTTTTATTTGCTATTTCTACACTGATAATGGAACATTAATTTTAAGGATCCTCTTTGGAAATGAGTCAGAGGTAAGCCCTGGTCAAAGCTGTTCTTACTTTTAAACACAATTTCTGCTTCTGTGCTATGGTGAACTTTCATGGTTTGTGCTGTGAATTGGATAATTCAGGCCTTACTCCTGTTTAGATCTAGGCCAACGAGATGATCTTTCAGTGGCCAAGGTTTCCTCTAACATTTGTGCCTTCATGAATCTTCTCTCTTCAAGGTATGAAGGAAGTTTCTCCTTTTAAGGAGTCTGGTCTCCCAGTAACCTTGGGGTGGATTTACACATTTATGTCACATCAAATGCTAATAGGAATTCCTTGGTCAAATCCTCTGCCCTGTCCCTCTTCATGCCTCACTGGGAGAAAAGAGCCATTAGTGTGTTTAAAAGTAAATTTCAAGGTTTCCTTTTTGTGTGTTCCAATGGCTGAGGTTTATTCCTCTCGTCCTTTTTATTTTATTGTGAGGCACCTTGAGTTATTTGCATGATAAGACACCCTGTAAATGGATTATATTGTAATGCATTGTGTAGGTTTAATGCTGACAACAGCTTGGTTTGGAAGTAAGATAGCAACTTAGATTTTTAGTTTCTGATGTGCCGTGCAGAGAAATGCCTTTTGAGAAGCACAAGGCGAAGCAGGAGGGATGAGGAGGAGGCAGCTGGAGTTAAGTTGTATGAATAATGTGAGGGAAGGCTGGCGTTCCAACGAGCTGAATGCATTAACTTCTCAGCCCCCCAAACTGGAGAGAATCAACAGCACAAATGCCAGTGGCTCCCCCTTCTCTCTGCTCTAACACTTAATCTGGTTTTCCCCTTCATTTTTTCCCAAGGATACCAAAGAGATGGCAATGTTTTTTAGTAACAGCCTTTCACATGGGATGTACCTCTGCAGACACTGTGCCTAGAATATTATGTCATTATATACTCCTACTTAGGAGCTGAAGCTGGTCCCCTGGAGAAGCCCTATATTTCAGAAAAAAAAAAAAAGGTGTAATGAGCAAAAAAGTCTGGTTTTTTGGGACGTAGATTGCCCTTAACTCTTGCTGGACTCATGTAATGAGTGCTGGTGCAGGAGGTTTGGCAGTCTGAGCATGGAAAACATACACTTCTCAGGAACAGGGTGTTTAAATCCTGGCAGAAAGGACTTGGCTTTTCCTCCCAAGGTAAGTATGGAGTTTGCATTGAGAGAGTATTTTAGATAACGCCACAAAAACGTAAACTTGCTCTGGAGACTAAAGTGCTTTTCATCTCTGCTGAAGTTCTGCACAAGGCTGCATTTCATGTTACATGCTTGAGATACCCTGTGCAAGTGGCAGAAATATTCCTCTTTCTCCCTTTCAGTTGCAATAATAAAGCTCTCCAGTTTTTAAAACTTTGCTCCATATAACTCAAAGCTTGAATAAAATGACAGCAATTAAATCAAAGGTGATGATTCTGTTTCACTTGTATCTTCTTGCCTTAATTCTTCATAGTACCCAGCACCCTTGCACTGGTTTAAAGTTCTTGGGCATTTTAAAGTTCTTGGGCATCTCTTCAGCTTTTGTACATGGCATCATTTCACACTAATAGAACTATTCGCATATTCCACATATTATAAATAACTCTTTATTATCTATAGTGGTTGAATGGAGGAAGCTGAGCAGTTGTGCAAAATTTATGCATCACTTAAATTAAAATGAAATGCTGCTTGGAATCACTTTACGTTTTATTTTTTAGCTCAAAGTAGTCATGAATAGCATTTTCAAAAGCACTTTGATCATTGCGCTGTTAAAAAAAAAAACAACAGAGGAGAGAGGGGAGTATCTTTTGGGGAGAAGCCTTTGAAATCATAAAGTGTAACTAAACTTAGTCAGCATACTGTGACCTGTCAGGAAAGAGCTGATCCTATTTAAGCTCCGCTGCATGCGGCCAAAGTACTTTAAAGAGAATTCTGTAGATTTCTGTGTTTCCTGACGTCAACGTGGCACAAGAGGAAGATTGGCTGCTATTTTTTTTTTTTTCCTAAGAGAAAAAGAAATGCTTAAAATGCCACCAAATCATTCCTGACTTGGGTCACTGTGCTGGTGATGCTGCAGTTTCTAGGGCATATTGTCACTTGATCCAGGTCTGAGTCTGTGACTGAAGAAGGCACATTTTGGTGTACCAATCCATTCTTTTCAATTAAAATACATAGAGGGTCTTGTCTTCCCTGCTGCTCCATGGTTATGAGGAAAGAATTAGTCACTAACCGTCCCTTATGGATGAGTGGCATGTAAATCTGGATTAATTCTGGCAAGCTGAGGGAAGCAATACAAGGATCTGTCTCACTCCAGTGCCTGGTCTTTATGCCATTGAATTCCTACACTGATAGAGAGATGATGTACAGTTGTACATCCAACACCACACTCAGGGCAAAAAACCTTTAATAATAGTTTAAATTAAAACAACTGGTGCTTTTAAGGAGAGGAAGAGGTTCTTTGTGAAGTACAAATAAATTCTCCAACTCTCTCTGTGAAGACGTCACTAACAACTCATTTAAACTCTTGTAAAGAGAGTGTTTGTGTTCTAACAAGAAGTTTTGCAATCTGGAACAAAATGTTACTGATTGGGGAATTTGGATCTCAGCTGCCCTGAATGACTCCAGATTGAATTCCATTCATGATGGTGCTATTATTCCAGACTTGCATGAGGGCAATAGACCTTACATTAGGGAAATCAGTGTTGCTGAATTATTATTTGATTAAAAAAAAAGGAATAACCTTCATTTGTAACTAGAAGCAGTACTTGGATGGCTTTTCGCTGTTGAAAATGTCTGAAGCAGTTGAAAACAAAGCTGTGCAAATTGCTTTCCATAAAAATATCCATCATGGGGACTGTCCTTTCCTTTTGTGGGAACACCTGTTTGCGTGTTTCTGCACTGTGGGGTGAGAGCACTGGATCCAAGACATCCCAGGATGCAGTAGAATATTGCAAAATAAATCAGCCTGCCTTTGAAATCTGAAAGAAATTTTGCTTTGTATACAGGGACACAAAGTCTGATACAGCACTGTTGCTATCTGAAAGAAAAGAGAGTGATCAAAATTGGTAATAATTCTTCCATTAAGTGGGAGATAAAACTTTAATTAAGACAGCCTACTGGAAGCTCAGGATGCTTCAAGTGTGACTAATACTGCCTGGAAAAAATATTAATTTTAACAAACATTAATTAGCGGTTTTGCTCTGTGGCTGAGAAGACAGTGGTTGCAAGCAAGTGTCCGTGCAGGGGTGTGTGTGTATGTGCACTTTGGAGAGTGTGACACGTGGTGAGACAGCACGAGGGTCTCACGTGTCCCCCAGTAATTAATAAAAAGGTTTGGTGTCTGAGCAATGTGTCTAGAGACGTGGACACATGAATTTCTCACTATGATGAACACCAACCCCCAATGGCCAACACTGGCTGTTTGTACACGAGGCTGCCCCAGCACCTTCCAGTGTGTCACTAGGTGGGCTCTGATTTGGGATTTCTCCTTTTTTGTACCAGGGTGAACTCTTGTGAGACTCCATCTGGAGCTCTGCATCCAGCTCTGAGACCCCCAGGATAAGAAGGATGTTGGAGTGAATCCAGAAGAGGCCACTAAGATGATCCAAGAGCTGGAACACCTCTGCTGTGGAGACAGGCTGAGAGAGAAGGTGCTGTTCAGCCTGGAGAGGAGAAGGCTCTGGAGAGATCTCACTGCACCTTTCAGTGCCCAAAGGGGCTCCAAGAGAGCTGAAAGGGACTTTTGACAAGAGCATGGAGTGACAGGATGAAGGGTAATGGCTCTAAACTGAAAGAGGGCAGGGTTAGACATACGGAAGAAATTCTTTACTGTGAGGGTGGAACAGGTCCTTCAAAGTGTTCAAGGCCAGGTTGGATGGGGCTTTGAGCAACCTGGCCTCATGGAAGGTATCCCTGCCCATGGCAGAGGGTGGAACAAGATGATCTTTAAGGGCCCTTCCAACCCAAACCATTCTGTGATTCTCCAGAAATCTGGCCCCACTACTTCAGGCTCCTGGCAGCTGCAGAGAGAGGTAGTAGCTCTGACTTTCCCCTTCAGCTGAGGCATCTGGGGCTGTTTTCCTCTTCCAGAGCCCTGGAGTTTCCCCACGGCTCTCAGCCTCAAGGGACTGCACAGCTGCTTGTCCCAGAGCCAGATCAGACTGAGGTCAATGGCATAACTCGCCCTCCAATTTTTGGGGACTAAGGTTACACTGCTGATGTTACAGGAGAAGTGCTAAATGGCAGAATCAGCTGGATGGAGTGGCTACTTTGGAGTATTTTAGCTGAGTGGCTTGAGCATTTGGGTTATATTTTAGCAAGTGAGATGACCATTCTTTACAGATATTAAGGATGCAGAGCCTTGTGAATAGCGGAAAATCTAACATTTCATGGATATCAAAACTCATGCTCTTTTTTCCACAATACGAGTGTGTTGTAATTCTTTTTTTGCCCTCTATTATCCTTTTACACTGCCACAGAATGTACTTTCATCTTTTGGAAATGACCCTTTAATACAGTGGCTAAAATTTAATTTAGGATCTTTTGTTTTAAAAAGTCCGTGCTTTGTTGCACAGGAATAACAATGGGGCTTCCATGGTCTTCATTGTGGCTTCTAGAGCAAAAATGCATTTTTGAAAGATATTTATCATATTTTTTTCCCTGTCTGCTCAATTTACAAACTCTGCTCAACCTTGGAGACCAGGCTGTTCTTCTCCTGAGGTATGAGCTCTTGTTACCAACACAAATTCTTCCAGTGATGGCTTTGTTGCCTCCTTCATGCTAAAACAAACATAAAGGAATTAAAACTTAATTTTCTTTGCAAGATATAGAAAGAAACATGTTTTTAAAGTCCTTGGACAATCCATTCAAGAACCAAACTGCTTTTTTGAAAAGAATTGTTTCTTTTTCCCCAGTGTAAAATGGAACTTTGAATGAATTTTGAATCTCAATTACCATCCTGTGTGGGCCCTAACATGAAAGTTGTTACCACTCTCAACTTTTAGCTGCTTTCAAACCATGTTCAACTGGAACATCAGAGACAGTCCCTTCAGCTGGTCAGAATAATTTCAGCTCCAAATATCTCCATGAAGAAATGCAAGAGCAGATGTTTGTATCTTTTCATTGTCTCAGTGCCTAATTCACTCAACTGCAGTAGCTACAGAGGACTTTTGCGTCTATTACCATAACTTTAAAAATTTTTTCTCTCAGGTTATCAAAGTTTTCTTCCATTCCTGCTACTGATTTTATTGCCTAATGATGGCAATACTCCGTTATCTTTATCTCATCTTGATCTATGCTTTTTATTTGAGTTGCAAAAGACCACAGCCACAATTCAGCC
Organism: Onychostruthus taczanowskii; assembly: GCF_017590055.1. NCBI lineage: Eukaryota > Metazoa > Chordata > Aves > Passeriformes > Passeridae > Onychostruthus > Onychostruthus taczanowskii. The sequence continues at coordinate 13,950,713 of NW_024503679.1, read as the reverse complement.
TAAGAAGATAAAGTAATTCAAGCCCAGTGAATGGTTTTATTCTCTTGTGTTCGTACTTTCATAACTTACTATTTCTCTGATCCATTTTCAGCTGTAATGTACATATAATCAACTTTTTCAGACTTCTCACAAGAAAAGCTTTTGTTCACTGGGCAGTAATCAGTATTAAAAGCCTTTAAAATGGTGAAAGTCAATGACACTGGTGTATTGTCCAGATGCATTGTTGTTCATGAAGAGAACTGATAATTCTGAGAAAGACAAATTTAATCTCAAAGTTTCTTCATCTCCTGTGATCACAACATTTTTCACATATTCTTCACAATCACATAAGTTGGTGTCCACCTCTGATATTTCATTCTAGCTTGGTAATTTCCCCCCGCCCAGAATAACTACAGAATGATTTGATGGCTTGGAATAGAGCACTGAATAGTCTCAGTCCATTAATGAAGCCTCTACAGACACCATTATATATTAACTATATATATTACAGCATCTGAATCAGTGAAAAAAACCCCAAAACCTACAGCAAGAAGACACTTGATCACAAATATAGTTGTGTCACTTGGATGTTTTAAATGTAAAAGAGCAACACTTTAAAAAAGAATAAGAGGAGTAAAATGGTCAATTTTTTTTCTAGGGGAGCACAAACCTAAGACTGGTTCCAGAGATTTCAAATCTTTTAACATTAGCTTGTGGTTAGATGCCTTGATATTTGCCACTGTCGGGGAGACACTCATGTATTCTTCTCCCAGTTTTCAAATGTTTATTTTTGGCTCATTACAAACCAGATTTCTCTGTGAGGTGTCTGGTAGAAACAAGATCCCCCAAGTTTTACAGTCGGCAGTTAAATGCTGTGGTCTCCACTGCTTTACAGCCTGTTAACTCCAGTGACATTTGGATCTAACACAGAGGTGGGGAACACCCTGGTGTCACCCAGAACTGTCCCATGGAGGAGGAGAACATCAGCTGGAGTTTCTGGCTCTGCTTTCTGTGTGCCTCAGGGTGTCCAGCTGCTGAAGCACAAGCCTTTATTAGTTTTACAGCTCCGTGAAGCAGCTTTGAAGGTAGTTGGTTTTGGGACACCTCGACTGGGCTACCAAGTGGAAATCCTTACCAGAGCTGGCCTTCAAAATTAATTGTACCAGACACAGATTTATCCCTTGATACTGTCCTAAATCTTACTTAGATGCAAACATTGCTACTTTTTAAACTAAGTCAAAGGCTTTTAAGTGAAATGGCTTTTGTTAGATCCCATAGTAAACCTGGGAAAGCAACAATTGGGCATTGGAAGCTTTCATTATGTCTGAAACAAGGCAGCAGACTTGGCTAAATACAGCTGAAAATAGTTGCCACATGTTCACTGTATAAGTCAATTACACAGTTGCTGACAGAGAAATGGTTGGCATCCACAAGAAAAGACTAAAACAAAAGCTTCTTTTCATATTTTCCCATTTTTTTTTTTGTTTAAAACAAATATTAAGCACCTATTTCCCAATTTTACTTTTCTTTTCTTTTTTTTTTTTCCCTGTAAGAGAATAAGTAGTAGTATGGATTTTTCCTCCTTATTTTTCTTTCCCCCTCCTTTTGCCCTCCTCATCCTTGTTCTCCTTATTTTTCCTCTTTTCAGACTAATTCTTAAAAATTGTTAATTCTGGAGGACTTACAGAGAAAAACAAAGGAAAACTGAAACTCTCTAAAGTGGTTAAAGTAGTTTCATTTTTCTTTCTGCTGTTATAGCTTTTCCAAACCAAACTAAAATTTTGGATATTATTCACTTATTCAACTAAAGCAACAAAAAGGAAAAATTAAAGAAAATGGACAGGCAACAAAAATAATTCCAGTGCTTACAAAAATATCATGTAAACAGTAGAAAAAAAAGGTTACATTTTGTACCTTGTCAAGGGGAAAACAATGGAATTTTGAAATTTTTAATGAAAAAGTTCTTCCATTTTTCAGCTGTCCTGAGAAATCCAAAGACCCCAGTTGTTTTCATCACTAGTGTTACTGCATCTCTACTTGTCTTGGATCTTGCTTTTACAAGATGCTATCACAGCTATGCTGTGTCTCTTCTGAATTAACTGAGCTTTTCAGCTGCATATTTTAAGTCTACATGAGTCAAACATTCATTGGACTCATCAGTCATCAGCCCCATATATCACTAATGCCAACTTTGATACTAAGATGACTCATGTCTTAATTATTTTGAATAACAAGTGTGCTCTTGTGGTAGGACAATATGATTTTGCTTGCTACCAAATGGATCAGCAGAAAGTCACCACATAATTCAGGTTAGCAAAGCTATCATGAAAATGCATGTTGGTACAAAATTGCTCATTCTTCATTATTTTCACAAGGATGATTTCCCCCCTCCCCCCACTAATGAGTCCATTAAGCAATTCCTGGCTTTGGAGATAACAGTTAGTTGAAAGTTTAAACATGACAATAAAGTACATTATTTTAAGTTAATTTTATATCGTGAAATTATTTCACTTGTAGAGAAGTATGAAAAACACCTGGGCAAATGATCCACCAGAGAGGCTGTGGCCATGTTATTTTTTGGTGATTATAATTCCCTTTTTGATTGTTTGACATCTGTAATTCACTAGAACACTGACAGTGCTGCTTTGTGTGGCTGCTGGGCTATGCTGGGCTGTAGGTCACTGCTCAGACTGTGGCCTAGACCAACGAGTGGAATGAAATTTTTGGACTCTAACTGCCTCTCCTGTAACACCTGAATGGTTCAACACACCAAGAATTTGCCAAGAAATAGCTGATGTTTCAGTCTCATACCAATACCTGAGTGAGCTGCTTTGGAGTCTCTCTGTGCTGCTCTTTGCCTCAGTGAAGTTTTTATCTCTCCTTACATCAAAGACAGCAAGCCATCTCTTATTTGCAATCTTCAGATGTTATCAAAGTGGTTGCTATGCTATAACGTCTTTCAGATCCATGTGACCAGGAAGGCCATTGTGCAGTTGTTGTCCCCACCTCTATATCCTGTAGCTACATGTTACTAAGTGGAATTATTCAGCAGTTTTACAACTGCTTTTGCCACCACTTACATTACTACTCAGTGAGCAAAGTTTCACTTCCGAGTTAGAGTCTTTGAAAGTTTTTCTTTCCTTTTCTCAGATGTGAAGTTGACCAGACTATCCATGTCATAGGCTGGAAACAGCAAAATGCTTGGCAAAGTTTTGTCCCAAATCCCCCTCAGAGGAAAATAAATTGTTTCTAAGATGAAGTTGCCTCTTTCAGCTCAGATGGAAAGCTGGAGAAGGTAAAACATCGAGGAGCATGTGGACCACACAAAAAGTAAACAGCCACCTGATCTTTGGCCTGATCCAAACAAACGCTGTTGAAATAACTGAAAATATGCCAATTGACTTCTGTGGGATTTGCAGCAGGTTCTAAGCTGGCAACTACCCTTTCTAGCAAACAACTCTTGCCTACTTTTACATCTCAGGCATATAGTTAATCAAGTTACTGAGACAGAAATGTCTTTGGCATGAACATGTTTCTCTGTTTCTCTTCTCTGCAACTAATAATGTTTCTTCAGGAATCACTTCCAAAAAACTCAAAGGCCAGTATTTAGATAAGCAATATCAAAATGCTTCAGCATTAAGCTGTGGTAAGTATTTCCTCCTGTTTGTTGTAAGAAAGAAGGTTTTACACAAGCCATGTAGTCTTAACTTTCACCAAGTTAAATAAAGGTTTAGTAAAAGGATTTTGTGCCCTTTTAACCCCCAATAACCAGAGTGCATCCTGTGTGACCATTCATTACATATGAAATGGCTGTAATTTATACCAAATGGGGTAGGTGAATTCAAACAGAAAGATACCATCGATGATAAAAAGATAACACTTCTCTGTAACAGATGCTTCATTTTATGATGGAAATGGGGAAGCTGAATGCTGCAGGTGCTGGGCTGACACCAGGCCTGTGGAGAATCATTAGAGCCTCCTCAGAGATCTAGGTTTACTCTGTGTTTAATCAGCCACAGTCAGAAGAAATGGCTTCATTTCAGCTTGATGAGAGCCAGATTACAAAAGGAAGATAGATGGCCAATAAGGTTCATCACTATAAGCATATTGTCTTAATTTGAAGAAACAAGCTGGCATTCTGTGCTGAGGAAAAGTGAAGTGCAATATGGCTAGTATCAAACCCTAGTTATTTCAAGTCTCTGTGCTCCCCACAATGAAAGTATTTTGGCTGCTCTTCCTTTGACTAAAATACTGAAAAAAAAATACTGCAGAAACTGCAAATGACCACATTTACTCATGAGATATCACTGCTTTGGGTTCCAGAATGCTGAAACCTCTTGAAGTGGTTTTGCTCATCTTAACAATTCTCCAACCACTTATTTATACGTACATACATACATCATAAACATAAATGCATCTGCGCGTCTCCACGAGAGGAAAGGTTCAAAATGACTATTGATCAAAAAGAGGGCTCTGAGCATGCCAGGAACACGCACCTCCTAAAAGGGTCGGGGTGCAGCCATCTATCATGACTTCCCACGACAGCCATGGGGACAATGGGGCTGTCAGCTGGGGCCTGGTGGGGGATGGGGCTTTCAAAAAAGATAGGGACCCAGAGCAGGCAACTTGTCCACACAAAAGATAAACAAAACTGGAGCTCTCTGCCTCCCCAATGAAACGATTGATTCATTGCTGTTGCTTAGCTTAGCCTTGGTGCTGGGCTTTTTCCCCTTGTGCACAGACTTTTTGTATAATCTGTTTCTTCGGTGCCCTGCAGAAGAATGAGAGAGCCTGGGTGCTCTCAGGGTAAGAGTATGGGAGCCTAACATTGTGATGGGGACAGCACAGCTTTTACTGTATATTTTACAGTAGAATCCAGATGGTTTTATTAAAGTCAGAACCTTTTAGTACCAGGAAATCTACAAATGCCTAAACTGTGATTTTTCAACTCATTTTGAATTGTGAATCCACAGCATTTTTGTCCTCTATGGCAGATTTAAACACTCTAACAATCAGGTTTACATACATAAATTGCCTCCCATGGATCTCTGAAAAGATATTCTCTGCCTCAAGACTAAACAAAAAATTTGTGCAGAACTTGAGGTGCAAAACTGCTCAGTCTAAGGTAAATTTGGAATGGTAGAATGTGAATCCCTACCCCAAAAGGAATTGTTAATTTGTGGAGTTTGAGAAATGTTGAGACTGCAAATACTTGGGGGAGAAGTGTACAGTCAGGTTTGATTTTTTTGGGGACAAAAACGTCTGAGAAGAATGTTATGGAGGATTTAACTTGTAAATATCTTTGAATAAAAGAAGAATTTTGTGCCTTAATTCAGGGGATGAAGAGGAGGCCCTAATGGAAAATATGAAGCAAAGGCGTGATAAAGTCAGAACTGGGTTTGAAGCTGGTCTTAAATAGTATTTTAACCAAGTCCCAGAAGATATTATGCTTTGTGTGAGGCATGCATAGCCCAGAAGAGTCACCACAGCGGAGGAAATGGAACAAAGATGAGCAGAAGGCTTCTCAGAAGCCAGGATCTGAAAAAATATTATGAGATAAAATGTTATGAAAAATGTAGTTTGCTTTGGTCTTTGTCCTTACACCAAGAACATTGCTTCTTTTGGTTTTCCTTAAACTCACTATAAAAAACAGCCTTTTTATTTTTTTCCACCTTCCTTTGTTCTAACTTCACCCCTCTTTGCATGTTAAGATGAAAGAAAAGCAACTCCCACTGACTTTACAGGTCTGAAGGGAATTAGGAATTTGACTCAACAAAATCATCCCTCGTCCCACGCTTTTTTCCCCCCAGAAACACTGAAGGAACACACTCTCTTGTTCCTCACACATTTTCCTAATGTCTGTTTGGACCCAAAGCAGAGAGCTCACAAGCAGGGAGCCACTTCTGACGAGCTGAGCCCCAGCACATCTGTGTTTCTGCAGGACCTGCTACGCTGCCAGCTTGAGCGGCCGCCTCATTTTATGGCTGCACTGACACAGTCCTGCAGTGAACCATGCGACCCCTGAAGTGTTTAGAAAGGTGCATTTCTGTAAGGGAGACTTTTTTCCCTCTGGAGTAAATCAGAGCCTCCAAGATAATCTGCACAAACGCGTTATTGACCCGTCCCTTTCCCTAGGCAAGGAGAGCTGGGTTTTTCAGAAACCGATCCGCTGAAGCATTTGGAAAGTGGAGACTTAGGAAGCTTAACAATTGGTAGAAATATTATCATCAACTATCAGGGTAACATTATCCAGCCATTCCCACCCACAGATACACACACACACACACGCTGGATTTCGGCTCGGAAAGCCCTGCAAATAACGCACTGTAGGTGTGTGGTCCTCAAAGTGTTTAAATGTTTGAAGATGAAGTGAGCAGGAACATCTTGCGTGCACCAGCTGAAAGAGGGTTGGGAGGAGTGGGGGGTGGATTTCCCTGGACAGATGATAATTCTCCATCCTTCTATGTGCTGCCAAACTACCTCAACTGGTGGGGGTTTATAAACTTTTTTCCTGGTCTCTGAAGAACAGCTTTTCTAGTGTTTTTTGGAACACATCAAATGCAGTACAATTAAACAGAAGAAAAAAAAAATATTCCCAGGGCCTTTCATTCCCTTCCTTTCCCCTGTCAAGATATTACTTAATTTAAATGCTGCCAAAGTTAATAATGAAAGACGACATCCTCTGGTGTGTCAGAGCTCAGTGCCCAAGAAGAAAAGCAAGAGTGCCTTTCTGCACTCCTATCTGCTAAATTCAACCTGGAAAAAAACTGGAGCAGATTCAGGGATACTGTAATTAGCAGGATTTAAAATGATCTCTGCAGGTCACTTTTCTTGGCCCAGAATTGCCCAAGAACTCGACACCTGAACCGAATACCTGAGGTGGCTGTGCCAACACATGGTGCCCACAGTGTAAGGCTGGAGGTGCCACCAAGGCAGTTAACCTGGGTGTGTGCCACCCAAGGTGCTCCAGGAAAAAAAACTGCCTTGGAACAACAGCTTTCCCTTAGAAAGATGATGGAAAGTGGGCAGAGTGCAGCGCAAAGATTCCTACCAGGATTTTGTGAGTAAAACCACAGGGCTTTTTGAGGGGGAGGAAGGAAGGGAGTTGGTTCTTGTTGAGGACCTGGGAGGTTTTGGGATGAAGGAGGTGACAGGAGCGAAGGGACTTTTCACATTTTTCCCCTTCCTCCACTTTCCCACAAACCTAATACACTGCTGAGGCACTGATCAGAGCAGATGAGCAGTGCCAGACCTCACTTCATTGCTTTTTCCTCAACCCCCCTCCCTGAAACCTTTTTCCCTTTTCTAAAAATAATTTGTACATGAATCAAAGAGGGAAAAGAAAGGTAATGCACAAAGATACAGAGCAGCTTATTAATTAGTGTGAGGTGCTCTCACTGCTCCTGTATATATGGAAGGGCTAAAAACATAAAATACTGAGGTGACATTTTAGCAGCTGCTGGGCCTGTGGAGTGTTACTGTGATGTGCAGAGCACCCTTACTTGGGTAACTCATTCTCAGTGTCATCCCAGCTGGGGTCTCACAAAAACAAATGAGAATTGCACAAAAAGGTTTGAGATTTTGACACTGAAGCTGGAGATTGGGATTTGTGATAAATTTATACGAGGAATATTCTCCCACAACTTGCCCATTGTGTGCATGTGATATTTGGTGGGTTTGAACTCCCCTGTCCTCAGCAACAGCAGCCTGTCTCTAACACAGCAGCCTGTGGATGTTCACTGGTACAAAATGAATTTCCTTGCCAGGGAGAACCTCCCCATGGTTGTCCTGGTCCTCTCCGGTCTGTAGCAAGACAATCGCAGCCCCAGCTTCAGAGAGCACAGGAGGAGTGCTGCAAACCAAGGCACTCACCTGCTAAAGGTCAAGGTCAGAGCCTGCCTGGCTGCAGCCCAGCACACCTGAATCACAGCAGCCCCATGGCCCTGCTCTGCAGCTGATGGAGCAGAACATCATGTGATGGCTATCACACACGTCCCAGTCCCTCCCACAGCTCCGTCCTGCCCTCAAAGCAAAGCTTGTTCTCCTCTCTCTGGGCCTGCAGGAAGATGTTGTAACCACCTCGACCTTGTGCCTCTAAGCTTGTGCTCCTCTCTCTGGGCCTGCAGGAAGATGTTGTGCCTCCGACATGAAAATGTGGAGCAAGGGGAGCCTCTGGGTCCCTAAATTGAGAGGAGGTGGGAACCCACTGAAGCAACCCCAAAAGGGAAATACAGCAGCGTTTGAACTCTGTGGCTGTTCTGCAGCAGATACTGTTTGTGGGGAAGGATTTCCCTCTCTTCTATCTCTGGCTTCCCTCTCTTCTAGCTGTGTGAGACTGCAGTTTAGAAGAAAAAGAGCAGAATAATAACCCAATGCCTAAGTTGTTAATGAAATCATCTGGGGGGCACCTCATATATGTAATGAAACAGAAAAGTTGCCTTTATCTTACACAGTAATTGCCAAGAACAGGTTAAATTTTTCTTCTCAATCCAGTCAATGATATTATTCTGAGACTAGTTCAGCTTTTATCTGTCTGTAACCATTCTTCCCTAAATAACTACTGTTTATCAGCTAGAGGCTTTAGGGAGTTTGTGGCTGGTTGGTTTGATGAGAGAGCAGGACTGTATGATTCCTAAAAGGACCAAAACGAAGGGAAAGTTATTGCTAGTTTTGAATGATTCCTGAAACTATTTATTTGCTTAAATATATTTATATTCTGCAAATCTTCTACAAAACAGTGAAAGGCCATGATCCATTGCCCAACTTCCATATCCTTTTTCCTGCTGTATGTCCCCTTGTTTCCCTGCTAGGTAGTGGGTAGAAAAAAGGCTGTAATTTATGACTCCTGTTAATACTGTAGGCTGGATGTGTTGACAATATATCAATAATTATTTCTGGTGAGACCTGAACAGTGTGGCATGGGTCTCTGTAGGATGACTCATTTTACCAGAAGACAGATATGTGTGACCTGAGTTTTATGACAGATGTCAAATATATCGAAATGTGGTGTGAGGGAGATCATCTTATTGGCAAAGTAATGAGAAGCTGGTGGGAAGATTAATGTTAAAACTGAATTGTGTGGTGCCTCCCCTTCACTCTGTGTTTTTGACAAGTGGTGCTGGGGCAGCAGGGAAGGAGCTATCCTCAGCCTTGTGTGGGCCAAAAGTGGGAAAATTTGGAAGAACAATAATATTAACCAATGTGATAACTTTCATGGGGAGATCAAAAACAAATATCTTTTTGAATGGGAAGGAATTTTTGGGGGGGTTGGTAAATGTGGCAGAGTGAGGGGAACAACCAACTAACCAGACAGTGTGGCCTAAATCTTTCAAGGTGACTGCTGTCTTGACAACTTACATGGGTCTTATTTTCAGCCAGTGTTAAGCCTCCCACCTTCTGAAAACCAAGCCCTCGTGTTTCGCGCTGGCTGCCACTGAGCAGAGATCAGCTGCCACCTTGGGAAGTAAAACCTCTCCTCCTGCAGAGCCACCACAGGGAAGATTCCTCTGCAGAGCTGAGCTCTTTGCTGCTGGAAAGCAGTTCCCTGTCTCAGGCTCCCCCATCAGTGCCCCTCCCTGTCATTTTTGGAGGCCTGTGGTGGGCCAGCTTTGTCTTTAGGTACCATCAGAGCAGTGGTCAGAAAACAGGGACCATCACACTGTTCTGCTGGTGAGCTCTCCCTCCACATCTCTGGGCTCCTGCTGATCCTCAACATAAAGGAGCTCCAATGAAATGTCAAATAAGAGCTCTGGGTGCCAGCCTTGCCCTGGACGTACAGCCCTGCTTTGCTGTTGCAAAAACCACCTCTTATGCAGAAAAGTCCAAAGGATTCATAATCATAAAATGATTGAGTCAAAGAATGGTTTGGGTTGGAAGGGACCTTAAAGATCATTTTGTTCCACCCTCTGTCCTGGGCAGAGATGCCACCCACTCTCCCAGGTTGCTCCAAGCCCATCCAGCCTGTCCTTGAACACTTCCAGGGATAAGGCATCCACAGCTTCTCTGTGTCAGGGCATCAACACCCTCACAGAAACGAATTTCTTCCTAATATCTAATCTAAGTTTTCCCTTTTTCGGCTTAAAACCATTATCCCTTGTTCTATAAAACTATTATCTCTCCATCCTTGCTCCTGATGGAAAGATGGTAAAGAGCTGCCTCCTCTGGCAATAAGGAAGAAAGTCTGATTTGTGGAGGCAGGAAAAGAGACCCACTCTGTGTCTTGATCATATTTGGTTGTGTAAAAACACTGCTAACACTCCATAGGGAGAGAGTTTTCTGTTACCCAAAACTGGAACTTTATCCATGGAGCAAAATTTTGGGGAAAGCCTGCAATATTATTCGAGGAGCAAGGTTTTGGGAAAAGTCTGCATTGCCATGCATAGATATTTTTTCTTGTTTGTGCAAGAAGGGCGCCTTTCAAGTGACACAGGTGCTTCAATGCAATAACAAGGTCAAGCTTGAAAAAAAAATTATATACTTTGAATAATTGAGCTGTATTTTTAGCCCTCATTTTGTGATCTGTGTCACATATATATATGTGTGTGTGGCTCATTTCCCTGTTCACCAGAGACACTTTTGCCATATTCAGGTTTGCTACCTAGAGAAGAGACACATGGGCACTTGGTGAGCTAAAGGCACCTTTTGACTTCCTTCAGCACAAAAAGAGTTGCAGGATTTTTCTTGCTTTCTTTTTTTCTTGGAAAGATTATGATTATAATTTCACTACAAATAGGACAATTTTCTTTCATTCAGCTCTAATAGTGGCACAAATTTAACTATATTGTGCTAGCAGGCACTGATATATTAATTAAAATATAGACTAATTATTTACCCTAGTTAGTTCATACAAATCTCAGTAGTGTAATCAGTGGACTCCCTTAAGGATTTTTGTCATATTCAGCAATTGAAATGGTTTCTCTTTTTTTCTCTATTCAGAATCAGAGTTAGTTTGGGATTTTCACTTTGAGGTTGGTGCTTTAGTGGCCTCCACAACCCTGGTCTGTGCAGAGGGATTGTGCTGCCACAGCCACACTGACTGATGCTAATAGGTGAATAAAACATACAAAAAAGCTATCCTAGTAACTGTGGCATTGTAATGAAGTGACTCTTCCCTGCCTCAACTTTGAGGAAATTCCTGACCTCGTGCTGGGTCCTCTGTGGTACATTTGGTCACACATAGCCAGAATGGTTTCTGGGAAGTGCTGCTCTGATGTTCTTCAGCATGAACAGATGTGGAACAATGTTTACATGGGGAAAATGTTCAGCCTGTTTCGTAAGGGAAGGAAAGGAATGCCTCCTGGCAGAACAGAGGCAGAGCACTAGGACTATGTGGATCTGAGCCTTTATTAAAAGGACAGGCGCATCTGCCGTCCGGAGCTGCAACAAAACTTGAGATGCCAACTTGTGTATACTTAGGGCTAAGCTGATGCCAGGTGTTTATTTTAAACACAGGTGGTGTGAAAGTTGCAGGTGACTTCATTGGAAGGGAAGGAAAAAATATTGAAAGCAAAAGGAAGAGGAGAGGAAGGATAAGGTGAGTCTGAGTACGATGGAGACTGACCCAAAGTGCATCTTGCAACCCTGGCAAACTCAAAAACACCTTTTGTTCCTCCAGGACACAGCCATCAGTCCTCAAACCCTGTCTCCAGAGCATGGAAAATTGAAAAAAGCACATCAAGATTTCCTAGTTTTTCTCCCTTTCTGCTTTTCTTTCTGTGCCAATCCCTACTTTCTCATCTTCCCTCCACTTTTCTTATTTTCTCATCAAGAAGACCGAACAGAACTGAAGAGAATACATCATCTAACTGCTGGAAAAGACAGCCATGAAACTCTGTGCAGCACTTCATATGGACAGTGTAATTAAAAGTTTTGTCTTTCCCCCTATTGAAGAGAGAGGCTTGACCAAAGCAATTTGGAATATGGAATAACAAACCCAAGCTGACTGCTGGTATCAGTAGTGTGGGTGGCACCTGTGAACCAAGTTCTCTATAACCATAGGAGGTATAGCCTTCTTTAAATATAGACTTCCTGCAAACAAGCACTGAAAAGATCAAACAGAAATTAACACACAGGCTGAGAATGAGACTTTTCCAGCGAGACAGTGTAAGACTATTTAAAAACCTGCCCTAAACAGCAGAGTCATCAGTGTTCCTGGTAGTGCAGCTGTGTATCTTTGAAAATCAGGCAGCCTTTAAGCATATTTTCATCATAATATAACCAATATACATTTTGTTATATCTCCTTTCTCTGTTCTACTTGTGGTTTAACCAAGTGTGAACCAAGCTAACATGATTAGACACCTTGTTTTTCACCAGTCATTTCTGTTTGCAGTCTTCCATAAAGTGCTTCAAGTGAATTTTAATATGTTGATGGTACTTACTGGAGAGATTAATATTCATAATAAATACCCCTTAGAAATAATCTTCAGCAAATCCTTTTGACAGAGGAGTCAGGGCTGCTAACGACAATAACTACTACAAAATGCAATTTGGTCAATTACTTTAATTAAATTTCACTCTGTAATGTCTTCTCATTTATATAGTAAACTAATAGGGAAAAAGTACATCATCCTTATTTGCTTTCACTTAAATGCCCAAAACTGTTTCCTTATGTTTTGCTTTACCATTTTCAGCTCTCTCAGCTTCTCGGAACATTTGAGATAATTATGGGTTTTACAAATAAAGCTTATTCTTCACCAAGAAAGGTTGGGACTTTCTTTGGAGTACGCTTTCCTAGAGTAAAAACTTTGACTACACAGATTCTAATCTGGTATTTACAGACTGGCTGATTTTGGATGGTGCCAGCATTCCAGTGTAAATGGTAAAAGTGTCTACATTTCATCAAATGCTTTTTTAATTATATTGTTTGAAATTGGAGTAAAAAGGAACACAGCTGCCTGGAGATTTTGGTAGCATACAGGTTATAATGAACTCATGAGAAATAACATAGCAGTCTCCTTAATGCACTTTACTGCATTGAACAAGGAATTTTACACTGTGGGCTACATTCTCAGCTGGGGTAAATTGCCATGTCTCTGATTTCCTCACTGTACAACAGCCTGGTTCTGAGCCCCTTGCTTAAAAAAAACGCAGCTCTCATTTTCAACAGTTCATAACAGGAGAGGATTTGGCCTGGGTTTATTATGGTGCAATTGTGTGTAAATATTAAGGTCATCTGTTATCTGGAAAAATGCATGAATTAAGTTAAAATCGGTAACTGTGAGCCCACTGTATCAGTAAAATCAATAAAGCTGTTTCCATGAGCACTGTGAATATTCATGTCAACAATCATAAGACATATGGGAATGTAAAGCATGCACATATGACAATTTAGTGATAATTTTAGGGCAGGCATTGTTTTGGGGAGCTGGTGCTGTAATTCCTTTGCTACAGCACTTGCAGCAAGTAAAGCTTCAAGAAGGAGAAACAATTCATTTTTATTATGGGGCGAGCTGGGGAGGGGCCGCGGAGGGAACCCTTCTTAGATGCTGAAGTAGAAACCACAATATTTTCCCCCATGATTTCACAGAACTCCTGTAAACTGCAGTTTCTTCAGCGGGCTTCCAATTTCTCTGCCAATGCTATAAATTTTGTTGGGAAGATGAAGTCCTACAGCGCAATTAACTCCAAAAGTGGTACAAAGCAACGGCACGCAGATACCGGGCTGCAGTACTTAGCACTTAACTCTGAAATTCTGATAAGCCCTATCAACTCAGGGTTGTGTTTAATGTTCACTCCTGCTTATATACTGAAGATACAACCTAGCGGTCACAGTGTTAACACTCCCCAATATCTATTACAATTAGTTTTTGATTAAGAAGCCTAGCATGGCTTTTGAAGCCTTTTATGTTGTGTCAAATGGCTAGTGATGGAGTGAGATGCACAGACACCTCCCAGTAACAAAGCATCTTGTAAAAGGTTTCAAGTGAACTATTTTATCATCCTAATGGAAACCAGATGACTCTAACTCCCCCTTTAATTTCAACTATTTACTGAAGAGTCCTTGTTTTGAATTACTTAAAGATTTATTCCAAACCACTATCTCATGCATTAAGAATCACTAATAACAAAGCCATTCTGAGCAGAGGAAAGCTTTTAAAAGAATGTGACTATGCCATTGCATTTATTCTTAAGTTTAAACCACGTTTTTTAATGGCTTTCACATTTTTATTTCTCAGTTTATTTTATTGGTGTGTTTTATTTTTTTCCCTTGGAATCCCAAACACATTTTTCTATAGCCATTTCCAACTCACACTGCTTTTTCCTGTCCTACTGATGGGCACCTCAGGCTGGAGCTTGGATGGTGGAGCAGAACCTGCCCATGTGCTCCTTCCTCCCATCCTCCAGACAGCCTCTATTTAGGATCTCCTCGGTGGGTTTAGCACAGGAAGGGCTGCCAAATGAGGGCCTTGGGGAAAATTGTGTCCACCATGCACAGCTTAGTTGTTTCTGCTGAGCAGTAAAATTTTCAGGGGACGAAAGTGTCGCTTCTTATTAGCCATTGTGGCCTGATGGCTGGAGAGACCCTGGGACAACAGGAACACCGGGGGGAATCTGCTGCTTTGCCCTTGCCCACTATCTCTTTCAGGCTCATCCCTTCCTCCCAGGCACATCTCTCCCTGCATTGCTGTAGAGGGAACCCTGGAATCACCGGGATTAACTGGATTAGTGGTGCAGAGCAAGTCTCCGCTCTCTGCCGCTGCAGTATCTGCTGCCTGGGGTGCAGACCTCCCCATTTCTGTGGAGCCTTGCAGAGACACAGAAATTGCTCTTAATGAGCACTGCCATGAACTGGTTTTCATCCCAAAATGTGACACTGTTATTTACATCTGTCAGTATTTTGCTGAGCTCCCCTGCTCCCTGTGGACACTATCTTCTAAGATGTGTCAGGCAACCCAGCTGCAATATTCTTTTACCAAAATGCCCTTTTGACTCAAAAGTTCTTCAGTATACATTTTAGTGGCAGGAAAAGGATTAAAAATGGGCATAGTTAATTACAGATAGATTATTTGAAGGTAAATTTATGAGAAAAAGATACATGTAAAGGAAGAAGGTGGAGAAATATGGCTGTTCAAGGATAAGAGTAGGTTGTATATTAAAGTGTAGCCATTAAAAGTCTTCAATAACCTTAGCTGTATTGAATAAGGAATTTGAACAAATAGAAGATGGCCTATTTCTAAAAACATTAAACAGAATTTTGTTGCAATGAACATCAATACCTATTGACCTTTTGCTATCATGAGTCTCCTGAGCCACTGAAACAAGCAGTTAACAAATCAGACACCCACTCCAAATGGACAGACCTTCATCTTTCACAGAGATTTCTACTGGGTAAAGATGTATTTTCCAATCTAGATTAAGTCTAGAGGTCTTTAGTAACTCTAGGCCTATACTGGTCTTTGGACAGAACTAGAGTTCATGGGATGAAGGGAGGGAGGGAGTGAAGTGTTTTAGGTGGGATTGAACCTCAGGTCATACAAAGGCAGTGATAGGACAAAGGGGAATGGCTTTAAACTCAAAGAGGCCTGGCTTAGATTAGATATTAGGAAAAAAATTCTTCACTAGGAGAGTAGTGAGGCACTGGTACAGGCTGCCCAGAGGAACTGTGGATGCCCCATCCCTGGAAATGTTCCTGGCCAGGCTGGATGGGGCTCTGAATAGCCTGCTCCAGTGGAAGGTGTCCCTGCCCATAGCAGAGGGCTGGGACCACATGATCTCTGTGGTCCCTTCCAAACCAAACCAGTCTGTGTTTCTGTGATACCAACCAGGATGCCAAAAGGTGAGGCATGTTAAAAACATCAAAGATAAAAACATCTACAGCTGCCCTCCTCTTATTCTGCTGTAACAAGAAAGATTTTAAAAAAATTTTTCAATATTATATTTTATTTGGTGGGTAAGACAGGTATTAATTAATAGCTCTCTGTCATTAACTAGTTTTCAGAATCATGAATTAGATTTCATTTGACAAACAGGGAACAGGAACCACAAAATAAAATGGTCACATGTTCATGAGAAGATAGAAATATTAATTCTCAGTTCTTCAGCCAAGCTATTAGTCTGAGTTGCATTTTTAGCCTGAGACTGCCTATAAACTATATAAAACATAAATACTTCTGCACATGCTGGCACACAGAGAGGGTGACTTCTGTATATCATTAAGCAAACTTTAATAAATTGCATTTTGGTAGAAGTCGGGAGAAAGGCTCTTCTCCTGCCAGCGCAGCATGAATTGTGTGCTACATCCACAGGCCCACAGCAGACTCTTGGCTCTCCAAGTCCATAACCAGAAACCCTTTCAGCTGCCCCGCAAAATATTCCATCAGTTT
Source organism: Onychostruthus taczanowskii (assembly GCF_017590055.1). NCBI lineage: Eukaryota > Metazoa > Chordata > Aves > Passeriformes > Passeridae > Onychostruthus > Onychostruthus taczanowskii. The sequence continues at coordinate 13,934,410 of NW_024503679.1, read as the reverse complement.
TCTTCTGGTGTGCCTAAAGTGCCCTCTGATTTTTTGCTGTACATTTTAGATGATCTTAGATGCTTCTCCAAATTTACTCAGTGTTCAGATAGTATTGCTTTGCTTAATATTCAAACCCAGCATTTTTTTAAACACTAGAAAAGTGTAATATTCATCCACAGAAATATTTTCCTACATTTTCCCATAGTACGAGAACCATGATGATTATTGTTGAAAAACTGGAAAATCCACTCCCTTGTAAAATAAAGTTCTATACATTTTGTATAATTTTTAGTTAAAATAATAATTAAAGGTTCTGATTCATGTCCACTGAAGATTGCATGAGGAAAACATGTCAGGAGAGATGTAATTAGTCTCAGATCTGGCTGCCTTTATTTCCCAACCTGAAAAACCAGGGACCTATTTAGAGCCAAGTCAACTAGGACTAATTGTGGGCCTAAGAGTGAGGCCTGGCTTCATGGTGAGTTTGATACTCAACTGGAAAAAAAAGATAGGACTGCACAAGAAAACTGCTGCTGAGCTCATAAGCCAAAAGGAATTGAGAAAAAAAAAAAATCTCAGTCTTTAGGATGTGGGGAAGACATGCTGAGAATTTATATTTCAGAGAAAAAAAAAGGTGTTGGTAAAACTTTTACCATTCGCAATTTAAATTATAGTTAGAATATATTTAGAATTAATAAGCAGCTCTAGTAATTGCTGATGGAATATTAAATCCAAATATTCATATATTTTAATATCTTTCTTGTAATGAACAAAGGGACTAGTGGTATGTTTGGGGATGGAACCAATTCTTTAAATATTTTATATGCTGCAGGGTTGTCAACAGGACAGCATCAGTCTGAGAATCAATTGCAGAACGAACAGCTGTGCAGTACTTTTTTCAGTGATTCAAATAAATTTGCTCTCCATGAATTAAAAAATAATTTGTTCATGAGATGAGAAAGATTAGGAAAAATGAGAAATGAATGTCTTAAAACTCCGTCTCCTCTAGGTTTGATTTTCTGATGCTTTTAAATATTAGTCCTTGCCCTTTCCAAAGTTATTTCTATTAGCTATTTTCCTAAGCTTGCTATAAACTGCCAGCTTTCCTCTCTGTTAATTATTAATATGACCTGTTTATGTACCAGTTATCCAGCTAACCATTAATGTCTGTTTACTCATTGATGACCTTTGCAACTACATGTCAGGCACATGGCCAGTAAATGTCAACATTTTTTAATAACCTAAAAAATACTCTTCATAACTTGTCTACCTAAAGTTTTTCTGACGTGAAAAACAAAATTTAAATATTGCTTATAATTCACATACATCTGTATAAGGGTTTTGCAGTCAAATAGCACCGTGAAAGAAAAGGATAAAAAAAATCTTTACTTAATTTCCTTACTTATGGTTTTGTTTTAAAATACATTACAACAGGAAAAAGTATAGGTCTGGCATGCAGGCATAATAAAATGAAGAATTATTGTAGGTAAATCTTAGTGTTTTTTGCATCATAATTTCAGTATTAATCTGAACACAAGTAAGATGTCTCTTCCATATGTTCTGCTGTTAACTAAAGGCTACATGAGGGATACAATTAGATTGAACCTTAAAGTGATGACACTAATTTTTACCCATGATAGCAAATCCTATGTATATTTTTGCTCACTGAATGTGCCTAATTTAAAAAGACAAGCAGCAGGCCAGGATGAAAAAGAATACGAGGGCACTTCCCACCCAAATTGATGTAGGTGTAGGATGGCCCCATCCAATCTGCTACGGAGATAAGTGAAACAGGCAGGTTTCTTTTTCCTTGGTCCACTAACATCCTTTCCTAAGAAAAGCCTTGAAATATTGTCTTTGTGATTACAATTTGCAGGTTGGAAATTGGCTTCCTATTGAAATATTTTCAAATATTAGCATCATCCCAGCCATAAGTAATGGTGATGGCATTTACAGAGATTGCAGCTTTGATATATACATAGGTATATCCTCACATTTTCTCGTTCATTGGAGTTCTAACTCCAGTAAAAATTAGGTTTCTTTTTTTTTTTCTTTTTAGTTACAGCCTTGAACACTTGCTGTGACTGTCACTTTATGTTGAATTTATCGTACAGCATGTGAATTGTAAGGCTGAGGAGCAATCTGTCATAAGCCATTGTATCAATAATCTCTGAAAGGGTTTGTTTTGGTCCTGGCTGGGAGGTAAGCTTTCTAGATTTGTACCCTCAGTTACAGAGACAATTTGGGCTCAATAGTATTGTTTCAAAAAGGTTTGTCTGTGCTGTAACACATTTACTTAAGCCCTGTGCTTCTGTACAGGGCGGTTATACAGTACTTCAAGCATATAAATGCCTTTCAGGTTTTCTGTACTGAATGATAACTCACCTTGTCTTTCTCGCTGAGGTAGGTAATAAATAGAAATCTGGACTGTAACTGAGACATTCTGACTTAGTTAGATCTTCTGGTGTCCTGAAAAAGACAAGTAGACTCAATTACCATGCCAGCAACTACATGAAGATTGTCAAATTAAATCCAAAAACCTATGTTTAAATAACGGTATGACAAAACCTGAAAAAAGACGATAATATCAAGCTCTTCTGACATTTTGACCTGGAGTTACAGCACTTTGGAAACAAAGAAAAATATTCTTTAAAATGTGCATTATTAGCGTGAAGGGCTGAGGGGCAGGACTTGGTCAAATCCATCTAAGCCTGGAAATAGGGACGAGTGGTGCTGCAGCCATTAATCCACGCTGTGTTCCTGCTTTTTGTTGTGATAACCACGAGGTTTATTTGTTAAACGTGTAAATATATTAACAAAAAGGGGGGAAAAAATACACTATACTTTCTCGAGACTGTTTTTAACCAGCACCTTAATTAAGTCACCAAAAGCCCTGTGAGCTGGATGAGTGTTACATGGAATTAGCGTCACCCACAGCTGGTAGGGAGTTATCCCCAGGTTCAAGCACAACAGCTGTCTAATGGTGTTCAGTGACACTGCACACCAGGGGAGAATGCGAGGAAGCATTCCACATCCGATTGGAACCGCAGGGAGACCTGAGTGGGAATTTAATTATTTCTGCTGGAACTTCTTCAGAACATTGGCTCCGGCACCCCGGCCTCGCAAAGCGCGCCGTGGAAACTTTAATGAGCTGCAGTTGTGCAGGGGAGGCTTTTCTTTTCGACATCATTGAAAGACAACAGCTCAGCACACCTCAGCAGTGTCAGGCCAGAAAAGAAATCCAGTGCTGACTCAGAGGACAGTGCATGAACTGGAATTGTCAGCACCATCCTTTGCAATAGGCATGGCTTCCTTGGAGGTGTCTCATCTCAGACTGACCTAACTCGACACATCTCAGCTTGTGAGACAAGGGACAAGGATCAAATATAATATTCCTGTGGGAAGGGGTGTTCTCTGTTCATCTGCTTTTATGCGAAAAGCAATAACATATTTAATCAGGGTTTCCACCTTCCCCCCCTCCAATGCTTATTATTTATAGGGAGCTGTTTAAGTTTTCCAGATAAATATGTATTCAGAGTCTTTCTAAACCATATAATGTGCTCTATAGATCAGAGCAACTCCATTTAAAATTGTTTTTTAAAAACACAAGGTATGATTTGATAGACGGGAACAGCTCTATTGGTTTCATAGATAGCTGAGCATTTATTTTCCACTGTAAAGATCATAATATTTACCCAATGGAGCAGAACAGCTCCTTCTTAGCCTTTACTCCCTCTATTATGCCACAATTATTTAAATACAGATTCTGCTCGCATTACTTATTTTGTACCCAAGTGGATGGGGATCACCTGGGTGAGTGAGTAAAAGGGGCAAGGGTTGTCTCATGCAGCCCATCATCTTCTGGAGGTCTGGTTGCAGATCTAGAGATAATAGGGAGAGATTAAGAACTGACTGCTTCCATGACTGTTTTTATTTATAATGTATCGCTCATTTCTCCCTCCAGTTCAGTGTGAGAGCAGGTTATTCAGCCATGTGTTCTGTGCAGTGCAGGTGGGAGATATTTTAAATGCCTATATGCTGACAAGGTGAGTGGTTAGGGCATGATTTTTTTATATACATGTGTAGATGTGTGTGTATATAAGAAAGCACAAGAATAATTTCCATAAGATTATTACCTTCCTGCTTTATTTTTGTGTGGCCTCAGAAGGCAGGAGCATAAATCCACACTGCAAGGATAGGCACTGGTTTGTTATTTATTTTTGGAGAGCCACCAGAGTGCTTGATACCATAAGGACTGCAGCAGAGCAGATACATGTTCAGAAGCATTTACCAATGGTATAATTAAAAATACTTCCTAGTGATATAAAGGAGATGTTTCTGCTGCAGTGGTTTCCTCATGTGTGGGCATTGCTGCCTTAGACTTTCAAAAACCTTGGGACTGATTCACCCAACAAGGAAAATGAACAACTTAAACTACCAGAGTAATCAGTGGGCATGGGCTTGGGGCTCTGTGATGCTAAATGATGGCATTGACATACATTTTGTATATCTTAATTCCTATTCTTGATTCCCATATTTAAAAGGAACTTTTATCTGTACCATATTCCTTTACTTTTGTTCAGGCCTTATTCTTCCTTTCATTTCTTTTAATAATTTGGTTTTATAATGAATTAATACAGAGAGTCACATGTAGTCACTACAGGACTAAGAGATAACATACCCAAACCACTTTCTCTTGTGCTGAAAGATGTGATCCATCAGGGAACACCCTTCTCTAACTTATTTTTCCAGACTTTGTGTCTCCCTTAGCCAGTATGTCAATATGCAGCCACAGAAGCAGAGGTAGGCACCGCATTTGGTGTATATGATTTTCTTCATTTAAGAGGTTAACCAAAGATGCTGCATGGTGTGATTGCATTTTTCACCTACACGTGTTGATGGCTGAACTGCATGATGACTAAACTGTTGAATTTCTTTTTTCCACATTGTGTATTTCATCCGGCTCTGTGAGTCCTTTCTCTCACAGCCCCTTTCTTCAAAGAAACTGCCCTGTCAGCAAGTTCTCAGTCCTCTGTCACGTTCTGATCATGCCTCCCCATAGTCAGCTGGTTCAGTTCCAGCTCCACTACAGGCCTCTGAAAACACAAAATATTTTCTTTCTTCCAGAAACCTAATTCTGATTTATATCCCAGATGAGTAATTCAAAAAGCATTTGAATAGTGAAAGGTAGTTTGAGTTTTGGCGTTATATTGAATTACAAGAATTGAAGTCTCCTGAAGTTCTGGAACTGTCTAGTGTGGGGTTTTGGCCAAAGATATTCTCTGAACAAAACTAGTTAAAGAAATTTTCTTCCTGATTGACAAAAGGAATGGATGAGTATCAGGTGTTTAAGCTGCAGAGGTGTGCAGACAATTACAGGAGTGATTATGTGGTCAATTTAGCCAAGGTTGCTGATAGAAGGCAGCTCTGGCCTTAGTTACACACTCTTGCAATTTAATTCACATCTACACCCAATATCAGGCCAGGTTAACCTGACTGAGAGCTGCTGGCTCTTTGAGCCCACAGTAAGGTTGGTTTTCAGACTGTTCCATGCCCTGAGTTGGCTGGGTGTGCACTCACACAACTGCCACGCAATGGGCACATCAGGGATGTGCAGCCAATGGTGAAGATGAAGATGAGGTTGGCAGCAGCTTGGGCACCAGGAAAAATCCTCTGTTGGGTCTGTTTTGACCAGGACAGCACTTCAGACATGGATGTTAGGCCCATCCATTAATGTCTGCCTAAACAGGGTCATTGCAGGGTCTCTTGGAGGGATCTAATTAGAGGTCTGTTTTTTCATTAAAAGTCCTTGCCCAGTATTTCCCTTACTTTTCCAAACACCCTAAAGTAGATAATACATCACAATGAGGTCAAAGCAGAGGAAAGGGAAAAAAAAAAAAAAAGATTCCCAACAGCTTCAGAACAATGACAGTTTTCATTTATTATCTAGAAGTCATGTGAGTTTTAAAGTCACCAATCATCATCAAGAGAAGAATGGAGATGCATGCTTGACAAGGAAGATGCTGTCTGTGGCAGCCTAATATTCAATTTACTGCCAAGGTTACTGACTTGTGGAGCAATAGCAGAATAAGTGAAATAATTGATTTCTTACCTTGAAGGTAATATGGCATAAGAATTACACTAGCCATGTTAATTGTCTCTTTTTAAGCAACTTTCTGGATTCTATATTAGTCCTCTGTAAAAGCAGAAGCTCTTTAAGGCTGTCTTGCAGCCATACCATGGAAATACCCTCTTTCTTAGTATGTTAGGGGTGCAAAGAAAAACCTGAAATATAAGTCTACCAAAACCCAGGCTTTTTTGTCTGCTGAGATTGCAAACAGCCTAAAACAAAACCTAAACTACCCCTTTGCCACTCTTTGTATTCTATCCCGAAAGAAAGATTTTTGTTGCGGCTTTGGGTGGAGGTCCTTGCAGAATGAGCAGAGGGCATCGGATTTCCTTAACATGACCCTGCCCCATTCCTATGCCTATATATTGTCTATTTAGGGAAACATTCCACTGTCCTTGCTCATGCTGAGCAGCCCTGTAGATATAAATCATCCTGCTGTGGAAGCAGGCACAATTCAGTGTGACTAACGGACCCTTCTGGGCTGATGAACATTAATGGATGTGGCATCGTCCATCCTGGTGGAGATAAGGCAGTGGCACTGCTCATGGAGTAAAGTGCGAGTAAATGCAGCAACACATCAGCTACGGAGAAGCAAACTACCTGGAGTGGGAATCTGCCAAATGACAGAAAAGCGCTTTACTGAGCTGGATGGTTTAATTGTCTTTTATATGTTTATATCAATAATTACACTTCAGAGTTGGAAGGAGCTGTAAGAATGGTAAGCCACCAAAATACAGAGGGGCAGAAGTATGGTTTTAGAGTGTGGGACTGACTCTCTTGAAGAGGTTGTCAAATATGTTCAATAAGGTGTAGTTTTAATGTTCAGGAAGGGGTTAAATTTGACAAACTTAAATATTTTCCAAAACAATTTATATTTATTAATGGCTACTACAAAATCCATTTGCCCATAATCAGGTGAAACTTGAAGGTGCTGCCTTTCTTAAGTGCCGACAGTCAACAATATTAAAGTAAATAGTGGAGGACATTCCAAGATAGTATTAACACAATTGATTTATTGATGATTGCACAATGGGAGGTTATCTTTTGTTAATTGACTCTGTAAATAAGATCATAGGCATCTCAAGCGAAGGAAAAAAAATCTATTGCTACTAGAAAGTCAACAGGGTGTGCTGGCTGTGCCACTCCATAAAGTGTCTGCTGTGCTGTAGAACTCACGGGGCTGGGTAATGGCTGAGGGGCATTTCTACCAACAAAACTCGTGCATACATGGAAGGGACACTCCAAATGTTGTTAGTTTGGACTATCCTACATGGAAAAAGCAGGAACCATTCCTGGAATTCACAGATACATTTAGGTGGAGTCCATGAAGCATAACTAGGAGCCCGTAGAACAGCCAGATCTGATTCTGTACTCTTTGGTCTCTCCAGGTGATAGATGGAAAGTCTGTTTCTTCACTGTGACCCACCTCTATCCCCTGAGACCTAAGACCATATCATTGTTGGTTGATACAAGCTTTGCTGGTAGGTGCCTCCCCATGAAATGCTTTACAGATGCTCAGATCTTACTGTTGCTTCCCTTTGGAGTTCCTTATCTCCACCCTATTCTCTTCTGATGTGAGCAGGGTATTGCCCAAGTTGTGTAACACTTTTACCACGCCCTTTTCTTTTTGTTGTTTGCATCAGGACATTTATGGTGACTGGCAGGGACACTGCTTACCCAACAGCTATGGACTTTCTTGTTCAGTAATGTCTGGTCTTCTTGTCTCAACAGCCCAGTGGAGACTCTTGGTAGAGACTTGGTAGCTTGATTTTTCCACTTTCCATTTTCTTCCCAACACTACATCTTTTTCTCCTTTTGATCCTTCTCTGTTCTTGTCCCCTCTGGTAATCTCATTTTTATCGCACTCTGACCCTGCCTTGACATTTGGAAAGAGCTATAATCAGTCTAAATGTCCTACTTCACTTGGCATAAAATCCAGGAGGAAAAGTCCTTTGCTCCTAATTTAAAAGCCCTGAAATGTGAGCAAACATGATTTGTACTTTTGGCAGACAACAGCAGATAGATGGGTAGAACAGGAGCTCTGTGGCCACAGAGCTACTGTGCAGCGACAACCCAGTAGAGCATTTTTATTCCTGATCTGTGAAATGTCATGAGCTTCCAAAGAAGCTGGCTTCTAGTCTTATGTGATCCTTATGAATCACCTGCACTGAGTCATGTTCCTTTCGCTGTCCTATCAACAACCTCAATATACAAAAATCAAACAACCTCTGCCACTGCTCCAGGAGAGCACTGACATTGTCAGAACAAAGGGCCTGCTGTTTCCTAATCTCAAAAACAATTAAAATATCAGATTAATAAAATCTGTAAATGCTTTGGCGGATGCAGGTGGAATGCTGTCTGTTTGCAGGACTATAAAGCCTATCAGTTCCCTTGGCATTAAAAGGCACAAGGGAACATAAAGTATCAGAGTTGTTAACAAGACCAAGCATGTAGTCTTGCACTAAAGAAATTTAAAAAAATAGCATGTGTCAGTTGTTGCATGTCTTATTTCTGAAGCTTCTAGATGTCTCCAAAGTCCAAAGCTTACATCTGAGAGGACAGGGAATACCCTTCCCTCATGAGATGTAGTTTCCTTTTTTATCTCCTTCCTCTTGTTCCTCAACACAAAATTGCATTCAATGCTTCACTTAATGACTGTAATGCCCTTGGTTAATAGGATTTCACTGCAATTCCTACCCTTTAGCTTGACACAGGAGCTTGGTGTGCATTTTGTGTTAGCTGGGTATTTTAACGTGCTGTCTGCCTGGAAACAGCATGACAGTCGATTCTCCCAATATTCTGAGTAGTAATCCTTGGAATTACCCTGGATCAGGCAGAAGTGAAGATTTCATCTAGAGGACTCAGATTTCTCTGCTGGGATCACAGCTCATGCAAAGATTAAAGGCCATATCCACAAAGATATTTAGGCACTTCAGTAGGAGTGAGGTGCCTCAATACCTCTTGTGGGACTGGCCTTAGCCCCATTTAGCTCACCTGCCTGACAGCTCTGACCTTCAAAACTGATGGGAAACGACCACTGATTCCTGTTAAAACAGCTGCAGGATTTTTTGTGGGGATTCTAATACTCTGGAAAAAATTCCTTACTAAAAGGAAGCCCTTTTGGATCCTTCTGTTGAGAGCGAGAATGGTGAACTTTCTTTTTTTCCCCTCTTTTTTACAGTTCAGGAGAAGGTGAATGTCATATTTTCCTTTTCAATCATTTGATCTGTCGTGACCCCTCGTGTGCACTTTGTGACACCAAAGTGCTTTTCCATTCTTCGTTGCATTGCTTTGGGATCTATAAAAAGAGCGACAGTGTTGAGGGATTTCTGTTTCATTCCTGTCACTGTCCCAGGAGGATTAGAGTTGTGGAAGCTTAGAGTTAGGCTCATACTTCCCTCTATCCAAATGCCTGGCTCAGAGATAATGGCCTTTGTTTAGGAGGCCTTAATATTCCTGAGGCAGGGCCCAACATGATGCGTTTCCCCATTTCCTCTCTCCCTCATGTTTGGTACACCCGGCCTCGTATGGATTCAGTAATCCAAGCCATTCTCTGGAAGCATCAGTGACTCCCATTTACGTCTTTGCCACCTTTTCTGAGAATGTGTTCATTTCATTGATCCCATGTTTCAGCGCAGCAGTTGTCCCTGCCATTATCCTTGACCTAATGATAGCATCTGGGGCTCCGCGTGTCCCGTGGTCACGGATGAGCACATGGACACAACCTGCCCCTACAGCCCGCTTTAGATCCATGAGAATGGCGTGAGAAATTCCTGCTAGGTCCAGTTTCTTCTGAGCCAGCGAGGGCCAAGATAGTTGTGCTTCATAATCTGCTGGAATGCTTCTTAGCTGGCTTGGCATAGCCAGTGTTGCAGAGGGAAGAGGGGGGAGAGGATGTGCTCCAGCCCTAAGATCAGATGTCGGGCACAGGTGCTGGCAGCGGAGCAGCGCCACAGCTCCGGAATGAGATCGCAAGCTGGACCTTCTGAAACAGCCCAAGATTGTGTATCATGAGTTATGAGGGCAATATAAAACGGAAAGCTTGAGTGCATCTGTTAGTTAAAAATTGCTGTGAGAGCTTGGAAGGCTGTGAGCTCAGGGTATTAGTGCAATCTCAAAGAGGGTGGCTGTGCTTTACCTTCCTAATTAAACACTCTCTTAGTTTTTGTTGCCCAGGTTAATTTTTATTTTCCCTTTCTCTCACTGACATGGATTAGCACCATCTATTCCCCATGTAAAGTCTGAATCTGGATTTGTATCTTACTCTCTCCCTCAATGTTGTAATGTCCTTTGACATGGAGCCACTGTTCGTTGTCCCAGGGGTCACATGTCTGGGGAAGAAAAGAGATCCCCCTCTCACAGTGAGAAAAATTTTAGTTGACTAGAGACATATGTTGGAGGAAAGTTGGTGTTTATTCTGCAATGCACCAAGAGCCTAGGTAAAAACCAGTCCTATACATCCAATTCTGCACTTTGCAATTGAAGAAGGAGTTTTGCACGCACATACAGAGCATATGCAATCTTTTTCACTTTCATTTTGATAGATGCTTTTTTTTTTTTGTTAGTTAGTTTTTGGTTTTTTTTTTTTTTTTTTTTTTTTTTGTGTGGTTTTTTTTTTTGGTTTTCTCAGGGTCTGCCTGGTCACAGAGGTTCTGCTGTGTGTTATTTTCTCATCTTGTATCACAAGTGAAGTATCTGGGCCTGTTCCCAAGCAAATGAATGTTAGACATCTCCTTGGCTTTCAAAGGGCAACATCAAACCTAAATGAGGGAGAGGTAGGATGGTGCTGGGATGAGGCACTCCTAAAAGCCTCTTGAGTGACCTAGCAAGGAGCATTTGTAAGTGCTCCTCTTCCCTCTAAGACACTAATGAGTCAGTCCTTAATCACAAACTGCCTGTGCAGAGCACTGCCCTCCTGACATAAGGACAAGCTTCACCTCTGCAGACCTTTAAAATGAGCCCTCTAGGCTTTCCTTCTTTTACAGGAGATAGCTGACCCCAGTGACCTTGCTCCTCTCCAAATCATGAGCTCATCCTATGGATGTGAGGGTGCATAGCATTCCTTCCACTTCCTGTCTTAAACCCTGGCCTCAGCCTTAGCCCAGGCTGTCCAGGAGATGTCCGTGTGTCCCGCTCCTCTCCCAGCACTGCTACTGCTCCTGTTGTGGCTAAAACAATGCCTTTACATAGGTTGTACATAATTATTTTGGTTACATGGAGAACTATGGGTCATTTTGAGATAAATGTGACAATATAAATGGAATTCCTTATTATTAATAAAATAAATAGTACCGGAGATGGCTCCTTGCTGTCAGACATGCTGGTTCCCACCTTGGTTGCCACATGCACAACATGACCTGATTTTTCCATTTCCACTATATTCTTGATGGCTGAACACACTTTCAAAAATTATAATTTCAGAAATTTTTATGTTGGACAAATGTTTTCAGCACAAGATGTGCCTTGCAGTGTTGAAAAGGGAAAGTTGCTTTCCCAGTAACTCATGGCTGTTGTGGCTACTATGCAAATCTCTTTATCCAATCAATCAGACATGAAATAAAATACACTGACCTGATGCTTGGCTAGCATGTAAATTCCAAGTCACATGAGGCTTGGGGAGTTACACTGCAGAAGAAGAAGTTTTCATTCCCCATTTGTAAGATGATATCTGCTGGGCTCATTAAATGAAAATATTTTGGGGCCTGTGTCTTGCAAGGTAAACTTGCTCTATTGTGCAGAAGAACATTCACTGAAATAGCTAACATGGATCATCTGATGACATTAGCTTTGTAAGTAATTTCCATGATGTCAAGGGTACACTGGAGATTAAAGGGGGATTAAGGCCTACTTGCACAGTCAAAGCATCACAGTAAATTGACTTGACTTGGCAGGCAGCACCTAAAGTTGGCAAGTTTTCACTGACTAATCATATAAAATCCAGGTTTGTGGTGTTAGTTGGACTACACTCTCACAGAGGCCAGGAAACGTTAAGCTTTCAAGGTGGGAGGTTTTAGGAGGAAAAGGGAGGGGAGACTGACGAGGAGACTTTTGCAATGTCAAGGTGCCAAAGTAAAATAATGATCCAGTTTTACTGGAGAAGGTTCTGCCTTCCAAGAGCGAGCTGGTTGGATTTCTACCCAAAGGGCTTTTCCTCCAGCAAAGTTTATTTTTTCCCTCCCACTTGCTGTCACAAAATGCAATCTCCTCTTAAAGGATCAGACCCTGCACAGGAACTTCACTGAATAAAGATGAGTTTATATTTTAAAAAGGAAACAGCTGGATTGCAAAAGCAAGGGAGGTAGGCAGCTCTAGTTTCATTAGCTAAGGGAAACTCAGGGCCCCAAAGGAGAACATCTGGGAGAGCAGCCATGACAGAGGAAAAAAAAAAAAAAAGGAAACAGAAGATCATAAAGAACTAATAATGAAAAATGGAAAGTGAGAATGAGCCAAGAAAAACATGCAATAAATAGATTTAAAAAAAAGAAGTTGTGGAGGGAACAGAAATGTAAAGCAACCAAGCAGGAAAAGAGCAGGGCGGATAGTATGGATTTTCTGGAAATAAAATAAATAATTCGGAGAACTCTCGAGAATCTGATGAAAAACTGGAAGCGTCTCATGGCTGATCTTTTGATCTCCAAACTGGTGGCCCTTTCAATATGAAAATGAAGGAGGAGCACTGTGTATAATTGCCCAGCAATTTGTTTGCTGCTTCCGCTGGGAAAACCAGTGAGTTTGGCCAGGCAAGAGAGTCCAGACTCCATCCATGCTGATGAATTAGGGCCCTCTAAGAGCAGCTTATAAAAAAATGTATCTCATGATTGTTTAGAAGGATCCAGTCAACTGTTTATCTGTGCAGTAATCACTGGATGATGAGTTGGAGGTAACCTGGGTGTGGGACTGTGCACAGCAGGAGTCTCAGAATGGTTTCAGATGAAGAAAGAGTGGAGATTGAAGGAAGAGGGGGATAGGAAGAAAAACAGATACTAGTCTGTCCTTCATCTTGAAATCTGTTCATTGTGATAAAATATATAAACATGGCCAGGACTTCATAGTCCAAGAGAGAACAGATTTTTTTTTCGGCTGCCCTTCAATTAGAACTGCAATAATCCTGCAGCTTTATATGGTTTACAGACGACACTTTGCCCAACAGAAATGGTGCTATTCTTTAAATTGTGCTTTGCTCATTAGGTTTTAATAGGAGCAGTTGTTTAAGGGGTGGGTGGGGGCGGGAGGGGGAATGCACTTGGTGATGCATAGTGGAATGTACATTAATCTTGTTAATGACAACACAGTTAATGGCTGGCAAAACATTACTTTTGAATTAACCTTTCTCTTGTGCAGGCTCTACTTGAGAAACAGAGCCAGGACACTGAAGATACAAGGAAAGTGCATGAAGACAGGGATACAGGATTTCCTATGATTTTATGTTGTTCTTAATTAGGAAGCATATTGGCAGCAAATGCTAACATGTGTTGGGATGTTTAGCTGTAGCCAAATAAATGTTTTCTATTACAACTCTGAATACTTTGCCTAGCCAGAGCCCATGCTGTTCTGTTCATGTCTTACAAAATCCCTTTATAAGTCATTTTGGGGGCCAATTTTCTGTTGGCTTATGCAGCAGAGTTACTTTGAACATATGTATACTCAGACTCCAGAAGGGTCGTTGTCCTCACTTTTTTCATCTTTTTTTTTTAATTCTAATTTTTTTTTGAGTGATAAATGGGGAAGCCCTTCTTATGAAATGCTTCTGTAATCCAACTAAACAATAGCCTATACTGAGCATGCTCATTTAAAGCAAAAATCCAGGGAATGGATATAAAACTGGTTTTCTCTGGTCACATGTTCACACATAGACTGAATGAAAAATCCATAATGAATCATTTATCTGATATTTAATCTCTTTCTCCTGTTTATGAACGGTCTGCAAATAATCTGCTGCGCTTTTTTTTTTTTTTTCCTTTTTTTTTGGGTTCTGTTTATCATCTGAAATTATTAGTTAAATAATTTCTGATCTGGTTTGCAGGTTATTTGAGAACATTTTGCTTTGAGTATTCACAATTTATGACTTCTGTTACTTCACTGATGTAAGCACAGAACTAGAGTCTGACTTGAGTAGTGCAAGTCATTTTTGTGCAAGTGGAGACATAGGGTTTTATCTTTCCAAAAGTTTAATTATTTAATTTAATTATTAGTAACATTATTATTATATCTTTAATTATTATTAATTTTTCTTGATGATCTAGCTGCATCTAGCAAGGAAATCTGATTCAGTTCTCCCACCTCTGAGTCTGAGTCTTGTGTGATCAACTTATTCTAGTTGTGGTAGAAACTTTCTGAAACCTCTTTCTGCTAGAGGGGGAAATAAGGTGCTCAGGGACTGCCCGTAAAATATCATGTATGAAAGACAATGCAGCTAAAAATATCTTCCAACCTTATAACTATAGCAGTTGTTCTGGGTTTCTGCAAATATCAATTTATGGTGAAAAGAAGGAAGACAAGTTGCAGTATTTAATTACTTGCGAATGTGATTAGCTGCTTGAAAGTGTAAGGACCATATCCTATCAAAATCCATAGCATAAAAACCCCCTTGCTCTTAAATTTCTTCTCAAATTGGATCCCATTAATCACTGTAAAAGTTTCAAAACCACTTGGCTGAAGAACTGGGATAGCAGGAGGTTTTCAGGAGGTCATGCTCTCTGATTGGCATCCTTGACCCTCTGCTGTCTCAGTTTCTGATCCCCTCTCTGGCTGTGGTAACCTGGCTGGGCTGTGGTTTCCAGTGTGAAATCCTCCCTGGGCTCTTGTTCCTGGGGACTGGGCTGCTCAGGAGGGCACAGAAGGGACAGAAATGACACCAGTGGCTCAGCCCTGCCTCAGAGCTCAGCTTCAAAGAGAGGCAGGGCTGCAGAGGGGTGGTGGTGAACTGGCAGAGATTATAGCTACACCTTTGGAGTGCAGGCTGACATTTAAAGGCTGGAGGCCTGCTGTAGAGCAAAGAAATGTCAATCTTTAAAAGACAGGACTGGGCTGGTTAGTAGGAAGGAATGTCAAAAGAGTTTATAGGAATCTCTTAAAGTTGGAGCAAATGTATTTCATTCCTTTGATATGAGCACGTTTCTTCTTGATTTACCTGTGAATGGATGTCACAAGAGCTGGAGCTGGTTAACAGATGCTTGGAAGGACATGGGTGAAGCACAAAGGCTGGAGAACGGGTTAACATTTGACTGAGGGCACATAACCTGTAAGCCTGCCTTATTTTGGGACTAAATCATCCCCTCTGATGTGCTGTGAGCTGGACCTACACACTGGTTCTGGTGGCTCACAGAACCATTCAGTGGTTATTCACACCTAACCCGCTTTAGCATTACCCATTACTCTTATTAACAACAGAGAGCACTACCAAGGGGAAGGAAAAAAAATAATATTCTTTCCACAAAAAGGTAAAAACATAATAGTGAATTAAAGTTCTAAATGATAGGACTGTTAACATAATGCCTTTTGTCTAGAATGAACTATAAAACACACATATATACAGTGGAGAAAACCCTGTAAATGTGTAATGGACAAAAAAATATATATATAATAAAACTGTTGAAAGAATGCATTTTCTCAGCACCAAGGCTATCCATAAAATTTTTACAGTTTTCCACTATATAACATTATCCTTCATAAAAAATGATATTTTAAAGCAAAAAGGTTGGCAAAAGAAACAATTGGTAGTTAACGGAAGGACGGGATTACAGCACTGTGCCTTTGCTGTGAACGGTGGGATAGAAAATGAAAAACATTTGGGGCATTATATGAAGCCCAGCAGTCATGCTCCATATGGTTTGAAGAGTTGAGCAATGCTTGACAAAGATTTTATGACTTCATTTTCTTAACATTGAATATTATTCCTTCAGTCTAGTCCTCCCATCCCATTCCTTGTCTTAAATGTCTCCTGTTTTTCAGACAAAGAAATCTGTTTTATTAGTATGTATCATTTATATTGAGTTTAATCACATCTGATTTAATACACTGTTTTGTTTCCTGCAAGGCCTTTCTGAGGAATGCCCTGTAACAAGGTATTGGGGCAAAATTGAGATAATTTGGTCCCCAGACCCTCTAATACAACTTCCTATGTGACTTGGTTTCAGGATAAATAGCCAGAGTCCTCTGTATAAGAGAACAGGTCAATATTTGTGGATAATTGGCTTTGGAGCAAAGAACTTCCTGCTTTCCAAACCTGTGCTCAGACAGATCAGAGTAAAGTTTTATATCTCTCAGCCTACATCATGAATTCCAAAACCGAATACTGCTCCCCTCAGTCATAAAATACATACAAAAATTAATTAGTCATTCTTCAGTCTACAGTCTACTGCCATGTGTGCTGCCAGCAGTGGAAGTCCACAGCCTTCCCCAGAAATGCCTATGGATTATCCTTATTTTGATTTGACATTTAAATCGTTAGGCACAGCTGGGGATTGGGCCAAGTTGTGCATTTGTAATCATAAAATGAGAATTCCTGCTGCAAAATGCACACCATAAAAGAAAAGGATATTTGTGTCTTCCCTTAAAAAAATCTTAAGAGGTTCATGAAGGTCTCAACATTGGCACACAATCTTCTATATGAGAGACAAACAGTATGTTTGCTATTACTACAGGTGACCTAAACCAAAAAATTCAAACCTAGAACCAAACTTTAAAAGCATTTGGATCTGCAGTCTTAGCTTGGATGAATCTCTAGAAAAGGAATTACTGTTGCCATTTATTACATCAATTCACATACTGCGCTACACAAAATAGATCTTTCCTGAAACATCACTTTTCATTTAATTTATTTTAGTTCACAGCAGAGAAAGGCAGAGTTCCTCTAACCCTTCTCCTGCCGTAGCTGAGTGCGTGCCCCCACATGTGGATCTCACATGCCGTGGTATTTCAGATGGCATGTTGTGAATTAGGTGGATAGAGTATCCCTGGTGGTGTTTTATCCCATGGACTCAGCCCACTGGAGAGCACTCAGCTGGTTAATATTTCATATGGATTCTTTTCTCTTTTCTTTCCAACCATCTATGTAAATTTTAAGACAGCCAGCCTGGTTTTAGGAGGTGATTTCCTCGCTTTGGATTAAGGATCCTTTTGTGAGTCACTCTTCAGGCACTTCAGAAGAGTAGATTTCAGACCTGAAAGAATGTATTGTAAACAGAATAATGTGCTTTCAAAATTAGCTCCTGTACCAAATTATGTATTTACTTAATACACCTTAATGGCTTTTGAAGAAGCCATTAGGCTTGATTGCGTAAATAGTATATATACCAAAATATGTATTTAACCTAGATAGGGCAGTGCCCCATTGTTGGTTTTCCTTCCTTCTTTACAAAGTTTTATCTTCATGGCCTTTTGAAAGTCTACTATGGCTGAAGAATTTATCCTCCAGGAGATTGTTTTGGACAGTGGCAGCTGAGGGGGCAGGGAGGAGGGGAGTTCCTGAGTTTTAATGTGTAGGAAGGAGGAATAGCATACAGGAGGGCTATAGGGCTCTTCAGACTTTGGAGTGGAGAAGGGAGAAATTCAAATATTATTGAACAAACCAATTCTCTCAAAGGGCAGAATCCTACAGGGCTCTGTGACCTGATCCTAACTTAGGGAATGGGAGTGGGTTCATGGATCAGTCAGCTTTGTTTGTACATTGGGCTGGATGTGACCAGTCCTACAAATTCATGAAAAAGATGAATAGAAAAGAAGGAGCCTCCTCTCTGCTCCCAGCACTGAAGTGCAGGATTTGTCCATGCTGGAGGCACTCTGCCATGGTGGGACTCTTTGGGAAGCTCCTTGAGGACCCGTTAGGGTCAGGACACTGTCAGCCTGGTATTTCAAACAGACCTTATATGCTGGGAATTTACACAAAGAACCTAAAATTTCTCTGGTTCTGTATCTGTATATAAATACAAAGAGGTAGGAAAACGATCCTTGACAGTAGCTTTACAAGAATAAGTTAATGGAACAAAATTCATTTTGGGAATATTGTGAGAGGTGCACTACACCAGTTGGGACTGGTGGAAAATAAGTGGGGAAATAAGTACAGAGTAGCTGAACCTGCTGTGTTTCACTGTTTAACTGCTACCTCCTGTAACTGGCACAGCAAGTAAACCATATATCTGCTAATGCTGCAGGTGTACTCTCAGCTAGCTCATAATGGAAAAAATATCTGTAAATAACTGCTCAGTTACAGCAAATGCCAAAAATTACAGTCCATGCTATCCACAGGTGATTCCACCAATCCCAGCCAGGCTCATCAGTTCGGAAATAATAACAAATGTGAAAACTCCAGAAAAAGATGTTATCTTGTCAGAAAATGTGATGGGAACGAGCAGTTAAGTGCTAAAAATAGAAGTGTTGTATGAGGCCCTGTAACTTTGGCACAGAGTCACAAAGTGCAGAGTGAGAGGGGGTGTGGAAAGCACTGCCAGCACTGGGCACGAAAGAAATGTATGGAAAACACAGGGATAGCCAGGATAAGGGGAGGAGAAAAGTTTCCCAAGTTTTAATGGAATTTACTATAGACTTATGTGTTTCTGTGGGCTCTGGAAAGTTGCTTTCTGTATTAATCAGGCTATTAAACAAACACTTCTGCAAACAGTCTGTGCAAACTCCTGGAGTTGGCTCACCTGGGTCAACCTGCAGGATGGAATGGGGCGAGCAGACTTATTGGTCTTCCTAGGAAATTAGTTAACTATAAGTACAAACAACATCATGAAAATTAAAATTAATTCAGCCTGAATCTCTGACAGGAATTTGTCTCCTGCTGAAATCTGTTTTTAGCGGTCCTCCTGCCTATGTGACTTCAGACAGGTATCTGCAGGTAAAGTTCATTTTGGATACACTTGAAATTGACCTGGCTTGATTTCTAAAAGGAACAAAATTAATCTGAATTTAAATTAGGAAAAAAATTAGACTGGACTATTGCTTGTAGGCCTCTTAATGATGCAGTTTCCCACCACTAACTTGTATCTGAGTATGACCACAGAACTATACCAGAAATAATTTTGTGCAAATATATTCAAGCAATGTTATCAACTGTAGGCCAAAAATGCACTTGGAGCTGTATTGTTCTTTTTCATTGACTTTTTGTTGACCACAGGAAAAACAGGTTTTAAAGTACAACACAGTAACACAGTCTAAAGGAGTGAAAAACTTGTAGAGCCAGTTTGAGTTTAAGGGTGTGCTCACTTGTGACCCAGACAGGATGGTGGTTTTAAAATAAAATTGAAACAAAGAAGTTCTGTTGTGCTTTTTTCACATCCCCTGCAGGAAATCATACTCCATCCCCTCCACTCCTGCCCCACACATCTTCCCATCTCTCTCATTTACTGCTTTCTCATATCCAAGACCTTGTACTTTGTTGCTTCCCTGACCATCTCATCCCATCTGAAATACCTCAGGCTGTCTATTTTTCCTGCTTTATTTATTCTTACTCTGTTTAATAATACTGTAATTTTTTCCTGCTTAATGATTGACTTTAACAAATATTTAGGAATTTTTTTTGGTGCCAAATTACATTTTTGTTCCTTGGAGAAAGGATGAAAAACTGCCCTAGAGAGACTGATTTTGAACATTTAAAATGTTTTCTGATTTATATGATTATCATCATGATAGGTTTCTAGATGTATTTCTTAATGATATAAGATTTCTAAATAAATTACTGAAAGATTTTTTTTTTTTGCAAGTGAAATAAATATTTCCTGAAGTTATTTGCAAAGTTTGATCAGACCTAAAAGCATTGTTATGTCCCTTTTGTCCTCTGTGAAATAGTATTTTTATTTCCAGTGTTGGGAGAAGGAAAAGAAAACTGAGCTGCTGCATGGTTTAGATGAGACACCATCTATAGGGTAGAATTTTGGTACTTCATAAAGTTTCCATCATAATGACACGTTTATCTTTATTAATCTATAGCTGCTCCCTTAAAACCAGGCTCTTTGCATATCTTTTCTTTTTCCTCAGGTACTGGGAAATTGTTCATTCCTGGTTTTCCATCAGGCATGTCAAAGACAAATATTTCTATGTGCATCTGTATTTGGGCCACCCATCCTGAATATGTAGCTCAGCTTTTCATGCCAAAAGTCCTCTGCACTAAATTTCATGCTGCATTTTCTGTGGGTTACTTAAAGGTGCTATTTTTCTTGTTTTTATTAAGAGCTAAAACAGAATTTTATTCTAAATCAAAGCATGTTTTTGGAGAACCTGTAGGCTACTCTAAATTAATCATGTGGGAGAAGTGCTGCTTTATCTTCACTAAATGATTGTGGTTTCAACAGTAAGAAATTTGCCTCCAGAGCTTCTATCTGCCTATTGATTGCTAACTTGGCATATATTTGTATGTTTACAGATTTCTACAAATTCTGCTCAGATAAGTGTCTGGAGACACCACCAAAGATCTGTTTTCATACATGTTAAAAGGTATTAGATGGCTTCTAATTCTATAAATGAGGGTATGCACAATTTAAGAGAAAAACTGGGTACTGTTTGGAATTATTGGTCCTCAAAAATTCGTAAAGATGTCATGAAATGCTTAGACTGTATAACTTTAATTGAAAGTATTTATCCAGCTCTGATTTCAACAGATGTCTGAACAACAGGGGAAAAATAACCCCCACCCTGTAACAAAACATCATCTGCTTCCAGATTTCCCATGCTAAACTTTTTATGGCGGTCAATGGTAACACAAGTGTACTTTTCTCTCATGCTTTTATAAAAAAAAACCAAAACGACTTATCTTTTTAAAAAAGGCTTCTTTTTTCCTAAAGCAGAGATGTCCTCTGTGTATTGGCTGATTTTCACTTGAAGGTTGAAGACTTTTTTACACTGGGGACACCTGTTTTTGAACCCCCTTGTTTAAGGGAACTGGGGAAAAAAATACAGTGAAACATTTGGATCCATCTGGTTAGATGTGGGAATGTTGTGATATCTGAACATCTGGATAAGATGGTAACTGCCACCAAACAGTTTGGCAAATAATAGATTTGTCCCTGCTCAAGCCTTCAGAGGGTTTTTTTACCTAATGGTGTGCTTGGCCATCCTTCTGCTCTTTCTGCCCCCACTCTTCTTCACCATCAGTGGGGATATTCCTCTCCTCCAGCGACAGAAACCTCTCTACTCCTCTCCCTGCTCCCTGTGCTCTCCCCAAATAGTGTTTTCCCACAGGGCATGCACAAATCCTGTTGTTTTACATCATATTGTCATTGCAGCCACAGGCATGTGTCTGCACTTGTCCCCGAGCCAGAGAGGGAAGCGCGTTTCCTCCTGCCTGTGCTTGCAGCGCCTGTGACCTGCTCTGCTCCCCCAGCCTCTCCCAGCACAGCTCCTGCCTGCTGGGATCCGACCAGAGCTGTTTCCACCTCAGCAGTTGGTGTGGAGAGGAGATGAGATTGTGCAAGTGGGCAGCTGAGCTGTCCTGGGGGAGTTCAAGAGGTGCTTTGGAGCAGAGCATGGCTCAGTGTGAAAACATTCCCTGAGCAAAAGGACTGGGCTGTGTCTGTGGCCACTGGCGCTGGAAATGCCAAGTATTAGGTTTATAACAAAAATATTGCCTTAGGCTCCATTTCCTAGTCAAAACCTATTTAACAGAGCGTTGAGAGCAGCCCATGGCAAGAGGAAGGTCAGTGTGTTGTACCCCACATCTGCTGGGCAATGGCTGGAAACCTACTCAATGCCACTGTGTCTTTTGATGCTCCACACACCCATGAGCACATGCTGAAATTCCTGAGCATGTGCGTAAAGTTAAGTACTTAAATGCTTTGCTGAATAGGAATTGACTGAACATGTGCTTAAGTATCCTGCTGAATTGCAGCATTAATCATTTTTACAGCTGACAAAATCACTGCCCCAGAAAAATATTCTCCAATTAGAATGAGCGGGATTATTTCTTTCATTTGTGTGAAATAAGTGTGTTCCCAGTTGTACTGAACGTGTTCTGTTTTCTGCGATATTAGAAATCATTTTCCATAAGATTTCATATTGCTCAAGAGAAAACTTGAGAAACTTTGGAGTTGATCAGGTCCCTAGATTTGGATTTATATTAAGAAAACATTGTAAGAAAAGACATAATGGACCAAAAATATGCACTTACTTTTTTTCATTGACTTCACCTAAGGGCAGAACTTGGGCCACTGTGCTTGTTCATTAATTCTCTCTTGTGGAAGATACTTTTTCCATATGTGATTTTAATCTGTTTGTAGATACTGAATGTAGTTTTTCATATGTTAGACTGCTCCTTTTCCCCCCTTATTTCCTTCACAGTCTTTCCATAATAGAATTTAAAACAGGAAAAAAAACAACAACAACAAAACAAACCCAAATCAACAAACCAAATCCCTTTGTATGTGCAGCCAGTTAAGTAGATAATAATGGTAATTTTTCTGCTCTGCTAATGATGATAATATTGATATTTATCAATAACAAATAGCATGCAAGTGCCTGGGTGAATAGAGTATTTTGCACAGTGGGGTTTTATATCTATATATGAAACATGGAGTGGCAGAGGCTGCTAGAGGCAGGTGAGGGAAGCTGAGCAGAGAATTGCCTCACAGCAGAGAGCCTGAGAAACAGCAGAGGGGGAATTTAGTCCTAGCCAAGAGCAGAAATAATCCCTGCACTAAAAAAAAGCTGCAGAATCTGTAATCTCAATATCCAGCCCAACAAAAACCATGGCCCTTGGGGCTCAGCTAAGTGAGCTCTCACTGGAAATGGTGTGGGGCTCACGTGGGGTTATTTGGGAGTGGGGAGGTCCAAGGAAAACCTGCTGCTTGGCTGAGCTAAACACAGGCAGCCTGGTTATATTTCCAACCTGCTCCTTAGACTGCTATGCAGTCCCTTTGGTTCTCAGCTTGTTTTATTTCATGAAGTCTGCAAAAGGGACTTTGAGAGGCATTATCTTCAGGAGATAAATTTACAGCTGCTTTGCTTCCTATATTATGTTTACATTTTGTACCTGTGAGTCTGAATATTGCCTGTTGGTAACGCTGACTCTGTAATTATTGATTCTGAGGCTTATGATTGTTCTTTAGACAAGTTTTGTA
The DNA here is from genome assembly GCF_017590055.1 of Onychostruthus taczanowskii. Taxonomy (NCBI): domain Eukaryota; kingdom Metazoa; phylum Chordata; class Aves; order Passeriformes; family Passeridae; genus Onychostruthus; species Onychostruthus taczanowskii. The sequence continues at coordinate 13,911,244 of NW_024503679.1, read as the reverse complement.
CCTGTGAGTCTGAATATTGCCTGTTGGTAACGCTGACTCTGTAATTCTTATGATTGTTCTTTAGACAAAGGGAAGGGGGAGAGAGAAGGATGGTCACACGACAACCAGCTGTTCCAAGACCTTTGAAGGTGACTTGAACAAAATCACACAGCTCAAATAATCTGCTGGAGCAAAATACTGCACCTCCTTGTTTACTGGGGCAAATTTAGGATGTGATCTTTGAGTTTTGGTGGATTGGATGACTCCAGGTATAGCTAGAAATGTTTGTAGGGTGTGTCATCTTCATTTTCAGAGGCTCTGACTGGAAGAGGCACCTGGTTGTGGAGTGATTGAATGCACTGGGTGCTAAATCTTGGTGTGAGGGTGACTGGAGAGAGCTTAGCTGCTTGCTCTTGGAATTGCCTGTGGTTCTCACTCAGAACATGGGCCCAAAGCAGCTCTGAATAAGGCAAGTTCAGGGTTGTCCCTCTCTGAATGTCACATACATCCAGCTCCACTGCTCTGCCCACAGGATCACAGTCTGTTATGCACACAGTCACTACCAGATCCAAAGGAGACAAGATTACCTTTTTAAACAAAACAATAAAGCAATAAACAAACCATAAAGCCAACACTCCAGATGTCATTCCTATGTTAGATAACATAAAGCCAGAGAACAGCCGCAAGCACACACATTTTTCTATTTATTGTTTTAGTATCAGCTAGAAAATGTTTCTATAGGAGTGTCCACACTTGAAAAATCCCAACTGTTTGAATCACAACCATGTGGGTATTTTATTTTCCTAGGGCTGAATGCATTTCTTAAATAACACAAAAAAAGTTTGAAGCTTGCATTACTTTTCACTTGAATCCTCAGCAGCATCACCAACATGTGCAATCCCCTCCCTACTTGTTTCACTTGACATGTTTCATGTTACAGAGCCTGTGTGAGAGACTTTGAGAGGTGTTATCTTTGATAGAGGAATTTATGGCCATTTTCCTATCTACCGTATGTTTACATTTGGAACCTGTGTTGAACATTTGTTATACTCACTTGTTGTGTCTTGTCTTAAATTAGATCATAAACATTTTGAGGCAGGGACCATGTCTTCCTGTGTATTGCTGCTCTGTTTAGGCCCTACTGTTATGGATGTGGAACTGTCTGGGAGTGATTGTAACAATAAAAACAATTCTGCCAGGAGTTCTTTTGTCTTGATAAAGAAATGTGCAACTCTTGGTATCAGAACACATCAGAGAGTAGGGTGCTTAAAAGTGGTTGTAGAGTAGTAATCACCTTTGCAAATGCTTTGAACCTTAGTGTTCAGAAAAGGGAAAGGACAAAAGTTATATTTTGATTTATAGAGAGTCCTGACCAAACCACTCCCAAAGCTTCCAATATCCAAATATTACCCATAGGCTTGCACGTGCATCTAACAAAGGTTTTGAACAATTAGCCCTAATTGCCCTTTTCTAATATTCTGGTTAACAGAAAAATCTTCATTATAAGAACACAGGGCTTGTAAATGAAAGGGATGAAAGCTCATGAAAGGACGGAGGCAGGCCATACGTCATCCCACACCTAGGCACAACGGGATGCATTAAGGGAGCATTTATGGAGAGGCATTCCATCAAGTCAAGGTGTCAGAGGACATATGGTCTCTTTCACCATTAACTCCGTGAATTTCCATGACTTTCCACTGGTCCGTATTCACCTCACTTTGTGTGATGCTCAGGTTTGTTTGATGTAATTTTGGTTCTGCTCTGAAAATTGCACATGTGAAATTCACAGAAGTACATAATTAAAAATCACCAATTTGAGCTTGTTTTTTTTGCAAAAGAGAAATTGAAAAAAAGATAATTTGGGTAAAACAGAAAAAATCAGTGATCAAGACAAAAATTAATAAATATAGGCATGAATATATAATTTTATCTGTATGGATACTTACTCAACCCTGTTTCCTCACTAGAAAATACTGTTAGTATGCCTTTGAAATATAGTGCAACATATTGGTACCAATTTGTTTGGCATGTGAAGATCTATCTGAGTCATTGGTTGTGATCCCAAAGATATCACTGGGATGCTGCTAATTGCTGAAAAAACAGATGTAGGGAGGCTTGTGATGAATATCAAGATGGGGTCATAGAGCCAGGAAAGGGTGACAAAATTAAATTTTACTTTTAGTCTTTCTAAACCCAGAGTAACACAGAATATTCTGACTTGAAAGGGGCTCACAAGAATCATCAAATCCAGCTCTTGATTTGGGTCCAATAAGATCCACTTCCATCTTTTCACTCCTCAGATGGCTTTGTGGAGCTGCTGGATTACCTGAAGAAGTGGGGAGACTTCCTCCTTTCCTGGGGCTTTTCTACACTGTCCTGTGTAGATCTATCTGTAGAATTTATATATTTAGGTAGAGGAGTGTGTGTTAATCCTAAATATAAAGCTGAATTTCCCTCTGTAGATCTATTGGCATCTCAGAAGGCATCACACAGACAGCAGCAAAAAGACGTTGAAAATCATTCCCACATATATGATCAGACTAACTAGAAGTTATCATTATTATTTTTTAAGATGCACTCTGTATTTTTGGCATTTCTTCAGCTAAGCAATGATTGTACCACAAAATCTCTGTGAGGCAAACCTTGAATATAATGACGTGTTTTTCTTACAAATAATTGAAATGATACTAAAAATTCCAAGAAGCCCGAATGCTGGGGAGGGGGAGAGGGAAGAAATTTGTGAAAGTGCTAGGTGGGAATAAGAAAGCTTTTAAGACAATCATGGTAATAATACCATCATAATAATAGCTTTATCTTGAGGAAAAAAAAATCATCAACCAAGCAACCACCATTGAACTTGGGACTAAAATAATCTCTCTGAATTTTCAATTGTCTTAAAGCACTGGTGTTTTCTAAGGTTAAAAAAAAATAACAAGAATACATGTCTTGGTTTTATCGTATTATCACAACATCTTGTTTTTCATGTTACTTCTCTCCTGTCTTAGACCCCTTTACTTAAGGTCCCTGAAAAGCCTCACTCCTCCATCAAAATGAGTTGAAGACATATTTGGGTTCAACAAAATATTGGTGTTAGGAGTTAAAACTGGGGGTCTTTTCATTAATGTTCAGAAGCATTGATGCAGAAGAACAGGAAAACTCCCTGTGCACACCTCTTCCATTACATTCTCCCAGCAGAGAAAACACTGAGATGTCATTCTGCTGTATATTCACATGTAAGATTTCTGTGTTTAATACATGGAAAATCCCTAAAATGTTTGCACAAAGAATATTGTTATTCCCTGTACATTTTAGCTGATGCTTAAGGGGAGAAAAAAAAAAAAAAAACAAAACAAAACAAAAAAAAAAAACCAAAAAAAAAACCCCCAGTGGACTGAAATTTGGAATGAAAAGTCAAACAACTTTAGATGTTTCACTTAGCCTAGATCCTAAGGACACATTGTCCAGTGCTTTAGAATATGTGCATTCAGAGGATCAAGCTATTAGAGAAAAATTCTCTGTCCTGAAAAAGAGGCTTATCACTGAATCAGGAATTGCCACTAATGTCTCCTCTGGGATGCTTGTTTTTAAATTGCCTTTTGGGAGGCTTTTATGACTGCATCCGCATCAGTGCTGTGATTCAGAGCACTGATGCTGTTTTGAAGCACATCCCCCAGACTGTCCCATTTACTGTGCAGTAGTTCACTTCCCAGAGTGGTTTTGCAGCCCATAATCTGGATTCTGTTTGGAGAAAACTGAATTGGAGGCTGTGATCCAGGCATGTGCCAAATGTTCTCCAGTTCCTATTGCAGGAATAAGAGGCCAAACCAATGACTAGACCTCCTGAAAGCCTGGAATCACACTCTGGGATATTTCAGTTTGGGGATTTGGGCTAAATCAAGTTTAAAGCAATCCTGTCTCTATCTCCCCCATCGTGCAGATAAAGAACCCTCAGCTCCAACTGCTCCAATTGATCTGCTCCTGTGGCCACAGCTGCCTTGAGAAAGTAGACGTAGCCTATGACATCTTGAAAGTATTCCAGATTTTACAAACGTTTTCTGTGTTAGTTGTTTTTCATTTCTCTTTTCCTTGGATCTGGTGCAAATATTCTTAAATGAATTTTAAATGATCTGAGCCTGTGCCTGTTTCTTTTGTTGCAAAATTTAAGATCAACCTAGTTTGTTTTTTTTTTCCCCAAAGATCACGCTGCACTATTTGAAACTATTTGAGCAATCTTTTTCCCTCATTTTCATTGAAATTGCTGGTTATGGAGATATTTAAGAAGATGATATACATTCCTGCTCTCAAAAGGATGGAAGGAAATTGTGAGAACTGTAAGAAGTTTAACACAATACTTTTGTCCTTGGGTTTTCAAAGCTGTCTAGTAGTGCCTTACAACTGAAAATAGCCAACTCCTAAGTCTACTTATACCAGTGGGCACCAAAGTTTATGATAAGTATAAGCAAATTGTGATATTTCTATCCTTTGGTAGAACATGTTTGCATTACAGGTTATTTAAATTGCGACATTTTAATTTAGACATCCATCTCTCTTGTATGTTTTTCCTTATGTGCTCAGCCTCATTAACCCGTCCAGTTGACCTGCATCATTCTCCTGTTGACAAAGATAGGCGTTATGAACCTTAGGATGTCATAAACACCTCTAAAATGTGACCCTCCTTGCATGCAGTGGGGAAGGTTTGACAGCATTACACCAGTCATCTGATAAGCTCGGGTCAAAAGTCTCCCAATTGCTTGCCTTTTGTTTGGGTGTCAAGGAGGCAAAAGCTTTTCATGTTTTTAATAAGCAAATTAATGAAATACTTACAGTACACTGCATACATTAACTCTTAGGTAGCTGGTTTTCCTCTGGGGCCATCCTTCCAAAGGTCAGAGGCCACAAATGGAGTTTCAGTTTTCCAGGAAACAAAAAGGACAGTATATTTCAGTAATCTTTTCCTGCATGTAGTTAAGATTCCTCCTTTTTTTTTCTTTTTTTTTTTTCACTTTGGCTTACTTTCTAGAGGCATAGTAACACTTGCCAGCTAAGCCAGATGTAGCGTTTCAACCAAAAAAATGCACTGGATGCATGTTCCAAGTTTGCCAATGGCTATGCATGAGGCTGGAATGTCAGAGCAGGAGCGGCGGATTAGGAGGATTGTGTTCATGTTGCTCAAAGCAGAAGGAGCCCAGAAAATGTCTCTGGAAGTTCACTGTTTCAGACACTTTTTCTTCTTAGATATAACACGTTTGTTTGGTAACATTTTCAGGCTCCTTGCAATCACTCTTTATAGTGTTGCTTACATTTTCAGGATATTAACAAATTGGTCCTCATTTGTAAATTCCAGACTACTTTAGGAAGCCTGACCGTAACTTCTGTAATAAAGAGAAAATGAAGAAAAGATGCTTTTGCTTGCCTAAAAAGACATTAAAACAATGGCATACTATCACAATATCTCCTGCTATCCTCTCTTCCCAGACAAATCTACAATTTCTTAATTTTTCTGAGCAAAAACTAATTTAATATACACTCAATATTAATGATACACCTGTGGCTGGATTGATCACCTACTTTTCTGCTCAGATGACCTGGTACAACCACGTGATGGAAGAAGATAAACTCCATCTCTGTTTCTATGAATATGTGGTGGCATTCCTAACTTGTATTTTATACTTATTTAAGCCATTATGTGATGTCTGCTGTCTACCAGCTCCCATTTTCCATCCTCAGCCCCAAAAAACAGGAAGGACCAGTGCGTGAGCACCTCCTGACTCTCTTTGCAGACAGGGAAACCAAAGACAAGAAGTGAACTGAAGACACAGAGAAATACACATCCTACTGGAAGCTTTAGCAAAGGGACTTTCATTGACTTCTAGACTAGACATAGACACCAGAACTTCTGTCTCCTAAGGCAACTCCCAGAATCCATGTTTGCAGAACATCAGTAGATGTTACTTTTACTAGACCCCTTCCTCAATCAGGTACTTGGAGTAGACAAACAAACCCGTGTTTTGTTTTAGCCTGTCTGAAAATGCTTCTGGTGCTTTAAACCCAGAATCAGATTGCAGCATGTTATAAATGCAGTTCAAGATGTGCTTTACTGAAACTCACTGGATGGTGTGAATTTCTAGGAGGAAGGTTGCTGGATGTAATCAAAGCTACTGAAAGAAATTGACTTCTCAGTCCTGTGGTCAGGTGAAAAATCAGCTCTTCTATTAAGCCCAAGAAAAAAAATGGCTAAGTGAATAGAATATTCAAGGAGAAGGGAGAAAATACTCTTCCTTCCACGTGACTGAAAGTCTGTAGGCATCTCTAAGTGATGTTCATCATCTCATTTCATGCAGGTTTCTCTCTTGACACCTAAACCAGCAGCCGCAGACTGTTTCCCTTGCAGACTTAAGTAACTAGTGTCTGGAACATTAAACATTCAGCAAAACCCCATAAAATGAGAGAAGGAGCTGCAAAACACTGGCTAGAATAAGCTCTCCCTGCTGCAGCCATGCAATCCGTGCTAAACTGAAACCTGCCTTTTGGGAAGCATCCTCCTTTAGCCCAGGTCAGGCTAAAGCACTCCACTCTCTAAGGTTCCATCTACAGCTCCATGCACAAATGTTCCACAATTTACTACTTAAGAGATATCTAAGTTACATAAAAGACATAAGAGATATAACCATGAGATGATTTTATCCCCTCTGCACTGGTTGGACTGCTTTCACTCTAAAATGAAATAAAAAATGCAGGGAAAACTGCCTTATTAACAAAAGCTATTAAAGTAATCTAAGCATCACATTAAGCTTTGCTTGCGCAGCAGTAGACACAATAAGAAAGACGTATTATAGTCATTTAGATGCAAGATAATTTACTATTTTTAAGATCTTATAGCATCCTTGCTCCAAAGTTTTATCTTTTACTCTTTGCTGTATCTGAATATTTTGTCCCCTCCCCAGCTCTGATTGCTGGGAAGCATAACCACTTTCTAGCTGCAAAACCTTCCTTGGAGTATGTGTTGATTCTTTGCTATCAAACTGGGTGGTCTGGGATCTTACAAGGCTTTTTCCTAAGCCTGGTTTGTTCAATATTCACTAGCCTCTAGGGCTGTGCAATAGAGCGTGGCCTTGTCAAGTTTGCAGGTGGCACTGAGCCGCCAGGGTGCGAGTGCCTCTGGAGCAGGATTAAATCCAGAACGATTCCATTAAATTTGAGAAGTGACCTGCAATTCAATAAAGATGTCTTGAAGGTACTGCAATAAAAAGGGGGAAATGCAAAGATACAACCAGAGTTCTGCAGAAGTGAATTTGAAGGTTAGAGCTGGACCACAGACTGCAAGCCAGTAGTAGGATGCTACTCCATCCCAGGATGAAATAGGAGTGTGGCACATATTCCTTAGCCTCTGGTGAGTTTTTGGCTGCAATTTTGAGTCTGGCATTAGGGAACCTCACTCTAAGGCACAGACAAATCTGAGAGAGCCCACAGGACAGCAAACAAAATGATGAGAGGTTTAGAAAAAGTGACCTATGAGGAAAGGTTGAAAGAACTTGGTTTGTTTAGTCTAGAAAAGAGAAGACTGAGGAGGTACATGATAACAGACTTCAAATATTTAAACGGTTGTTATAAAGAGGAAGGGGATCAATTATTCATGTCTACTAAAAATTGGAAAAGAAATTAGGAATGTCTTTAATTTGCAAGAGGAGGATTCCAGTTTGAAAGCTTTCTGATGGCACTGGAGCACATTAGTAATCTTCACAGCTTCCCTGGGTATTAAAGGTTTATAAGAATGACTTGGGCAAACTCTGTAAGGGAGGTTTCAGATCTGCTTCTGCTTCAAAGCACTGCTTAGGACAAACAACTTCTTAAAGCCTCTTCTGATCTGATTCCTATAGTGTGTAATATAGATTTGTAATGTACATATCCCTGTGTAATTATACAAGCGCTAAATTTGTATCTGAAAACACACTCCTTTACTTACCTCTACAGGTATGTGATGGAGTGATAGTGGGGAAATAACTGGACTTTGCTGTTTGCTAAAAGAGAATTGCTCAAGAGTTTTAAAAACTATTGCTCAAAACACAGCAGTGGAAAATCAGAGCTCATGCCTGACCTCATCTGACAGCTGCTATGGCCCTTCTAAAGGGATTAACAACCTGGACATAAAACAAAGGTTATTGCCAGTCATTAAGGTGTGATATCGCTCAGCACAATTAGGACATGTCACAAGTCTGCACAGGGCTATGCCTGAGTGGAGAATTACAGAGAAAAATGGTGATTTACTGGGCTGTGTGAAGAAGGCCTGACATTGTGATGAAGGGAAGGCTGAACAGGGCTTGAAAATATCCTGAGAAGTCGGAGGCCATTGATGCTGTGCTACAAGACATTCACCTGACACTGTGCTAACTTTTTTTTTCTTTTTATTATCTACATTACATATATATATATATGTCCTCATGGGATCCTTTACTTCTACAAAATGTGTCTGTAGGATCCTATGCGGCAATCAATAGGAAAAGCTGAGTCCTGATGCTGGCAGAGTTTCTGGCTCTGAGCATTTCAGATAACGCCTCCCAGCCCAGACAAAATCTGCTTCTCAGCTGAGTAAGGAGGCACTTTCATAGCTTGATTCTCCAAATCTGTATTTAGCAACTTCCACTCTTCAGAGACTCTTACAAAGATGATTATAGCCCATGATAGGTCTAAATAAATAAAGCCATTGAAAATAATAAATAAGAAATAAAGCCATTGAAATATTATTGGTTATTTCTCATAGCAATTTAGAGGCCAACCCACGTGTTTCAATTACAAAAGAATGAGTTAGCTTATAACACATTAAGTTCTTTTTATTAGTTGATTAATTTTTCACTTAAATTCTAAAAAAAGTCATTATTTCTTCATGTTTAAGCTTTCACTTCTACTGCCTTCTTTTGTAGTGCTTTTCTTAATTACCTGCAGCAATTTGCATCAGCAAGGAACTAAGAATGCTTTGCATGTCTTTAGTGCCTTCCCTCCTCCTTAGCTATTGATGTAGCTAGCTACACAGAGAGAGCTCAGCACTGTAGCATCTGGCATCTTGAATCAGCATTATAAACATTAATTAAATAAACCTCTCAATGCTTCTGACAGGTGATGAGAGCTCCTGACCTCTGATGGGAGGCCAGGTGCCCATTTTCCAGGTCGAGGAGCTAAGGGTGTATCTGAACTGTGAGATTTGCAGATATTTCCCAGCATCCAGGTTCCAGGTGCATGCCCTGGCCACATCCCAAATCTGTGCTGGGGCAAAAGCCAGGCTCTTTCTCCCTGAGGACCTTGGTTTCCGTAGCAAGGAGCCCTGAGTGCTCGCGTGGGGAGGGCTGGCAAGCGTGGCTGGGTGTTGTCAGGCTGTGGGCTGCACTGCAAAGCCTCATCCCCACAGTCTAGACAAAACCAAGGCAGCATAATGGACTTGAAGGAGGCTTGTGTGATTCTGCATTCAAGGTGGGAGTAGAGAAAAAAAAATTGGCTTCCTTCTCATGCAATTCCTCCCATTATTTAACTATCAAGATGACCACACTGGTTTTTCACATTTAACAAGTCCAATGCAAACAAAGTTCTTTCCCCATTTTCATCAGCTTCAAGATGTTTTATTTTCAGGGCAAATGTACAACTCAAATACAAAGGCAAATGTACAACTCAAATAAAACCACGGCAGTCACTGCACAGAGTAATAACCTCACTTCATTTTGGAGCAGAGCTTGGAAAATGTGGATACAACCTAAACTAGTAGAAAGGTGCAACACACTCCTTCCTCCTGGCAGCTTTAAGAAAAGGCCACAGGTAGCAGAGTCTTCTCAAGCCCATCTACTCTAGAAAAAACCTGGAAGATGGCTTGCTAAACACCAGCACCTCCATGTTGCCAGATGTATGTTCTTGCTTTACAATTTCCAGCATGTTTTAGCAATTAAATCCTGTTTTTCCTGGATTAAATGTCGATTTGTCAGCCTGTGGACAATTACAATAGATAGTCATGGGGCACTGTACCAATTAATGCACTTTAAACATAATAAAAGGGGCTTTACCTTTCAGATTAAAAGTTACATTGCCAGTAACAGCCATTCTTCCTTTGACAGCACACTTGCCTTTCTATGCTGATTTTTAATGCTTCTCCCCATTTTTCAGTCCCATATTTTAGCACCGGGCTATTGATTGAGTGGAGTGGTCAGAGAAGGTCCAGTGAAATCAAAGAGCATCATTGCACTGGCCTCTTCAGAAGTGCTGGATTAGCCCTGTTGCCTAAGATTTAGGATTGGATCCCCATCCAGAAAAGCACTTTAACACGTGATAACAGTTAAGCGTGTGCTTAAGTGCTTTTCTGAACCAGGGCCCATATAAGGCAGCATGTCTACCAAACATTTCCAGCTAGTTCAAATCGTGTCCAGCTTTTACAGGAGTGAGATTTCCTTTAGAATGTATAAGCAGAATTCCTTCCAATATTGAAAAGACTTACTGAATTCTTCCCTTCAAACAATTGTTTGGAGGTTTGCTGTGTTATTGATATAAAGATTAATTCAAGTTGCAAGGGAAAAAATGTGTTTATGCAAATATTAAGTGCCTGAAAACAACACCACAGCTGTTTAGTTTTGGATGAAAGTCTTGGCTTGTTGGATAAGACGTATCACCATCTATGAGATTTAGGAAACATCTTTTGTTACACGGTTATTTCAGTGGAAATACATTCTCCAAAACCTTATTTTCCAGAACAAATTCACATTTCTCCGCATTTAACATTGTAAAAATATGAAAAGCTTCTTGGCATATGCATTCCTTGTAAAAATGAATCTAGAATGAGATAGTGACAATGAGGAACAGAAGTTTTGGGATAACTTATGCCCTTAAAATTTTGCAGCAGGGGTTTTTTGTGTTCTAATTGCAGGAGAGCTGCAGCCACAGTGAGAGAGTTCAATATGCCCATAAAAGGTGACCATTGAGTGCAATGAGTGCAACAGGATGATTTAATTTCATATGTAAGCAATATATGTAAGAAAGAGAAGCATCCTATGCTGCGTTTTGTCTTTTGTTTTGTTAACTTCAGACCATGCATCATCTCTAATGAGCTTGATAAAGCATAGTAAGGAAAATGGGCCATAATTCATCATGATTTCCATTTCAAAAGTGACAGCCAACTTCACAAAATAGTCCATTTTGCAACAAAAGAAAACCAACGAATGATACTGGAAACAATATCCTCAAATGAAAAACTTAAAGTCCTCTCAGATCTGACTTTCATTATGGAAACGTGGGATAGGTTTTGTTAACAGTACCCAAAGATCCTCTCTGGTTCATCTTGTGAATAAAATATTTGATTTTTTTTATGTTGTCCACCTCAGAAGAAAGAGCACCCCAAAATTTTACTGAGTAATAAGAGCTGATATATGGAGAAAAGCCGGATCAGCATTTTAAATTGTTAGAAAATATAACATTAAATTTAATTCTTTCCCATAAAAAAGCTATGGCCCATGCTGCAATGTAAGGTATAAATAAACTGCATTCAATAACAATAAAGGAGCAATCTTTATGTTTTGGGGAGCTTCTGATGAATTGTTACTACTTTGTGCAAATTTCCAACCTATTTTAGCTTTTTTTTTCTGGCTGCAATCCTCTTTTAGAAATCAGTCCATATTCTTTCTGGTACCTCTGAGTGCTTTAGATATCACACCCTTCACCTTTTAAAGCTTACCTTAAATCTTTAGAATTGCAAATAGTTTACTACCATGGGAGGGGTAAGGCTTGGATTGGAAATGAAAATGGTAATTTGGGAAAAGAGTGAAAGGAGAAGTGAAGAGTGACAGAGCAGCCCTCAGCACCCTGAAATCCTTCACTTCCCAAAACCTGTCCTAAATATTTGTCCAGTGGTGTCTGATCTACTGTATATGAAGTTGATAGACCTTAAATAGTCTTTTTTATTCGGGATATCTCCTTTCAGAGGTGTGATGGATGGAGAACATTACATTGCTGCTTGGAGGTGAATGGTCCCTGCCAGAACAGGGTGTGCTGCTTGGAGGTCGAGCAGGAGATGTCCTTTGCAGGGCAGAAGATTGGTTAACAGCCTGTCCAGGGTGGTCTCCTGGGCTGGGCTGTTGTGTCCCAAATTGGAAACAAAACTTGCCAAGGAACTGGAAGATGCTGCCCTTCAAAAAGGCAGGATGTCCCCTCTCCTGGGGCACCATCTGCCAGGTGTCTGAGAAGCCACATCCCACCTGAATTGGGCTCACAGGTCGCGTTTCAGTTTCAGTGAATGAAGCAGATAAGAAAAAAACTGGTCTCTGATGATATCTATGCTGAAGGCAGAGCAGGCATCCATTTTCTGTGAATACTTTAAAATACTCAATTAAAATTAACTGTTTGGAAAACACCAGTTTTTTACTGGTTGATTGATGGACTGGGGTATCGTTACCGAAACAGAAGAAACAGCAAAGACTGGTGTCAACGTGAATTTATGTGAAACTTCTAAGAAAAAATTATCCAAAAATTATACTTAGGATCATTCTTTTATAGTAGTTAATTAACATGTGGAACTCACTGCCACAAAATACAGTATCTTTGAGGCATGAGTTTAGCGGGATTAAAGGGATTTATTAAACACTTATATGGATAATGAGACCATCCGCAGCTACATTACACAGGATGAAACCATACATTAGGGATATAAACAATTATGCTTCAGGATAGAAGCCAACTACTGACTAATAGAGTTAAGGAGGAAATTCACTCCATAATTATCCAGGATTTTATGCACCTTTTCTAAAAGTTCTACTATGAGCACTGTCATGAATGGGATACTGCCTTACAGGAAATGTTGGAACACAGGAAATACAGGAAAAATAATGAAATTATGATTTCTCTTATGTTTAAAGGTAAGGTCTTACTTTTTCCCACCTTAATAGTAATTATTTCAGTCTCGTCTTAAAAAAAAAATTGAGAATGAGAAATGAAAAATTAATCTATGACTTACTGAATCTTCTGAAGCAGACCCCAGCCTCCTTCAATATAAGAACTGAATATCATCTGTTGTTCATATATTTTCTTCTAAAATAACAATAAGAAACTAAGGACATGGCTTTAGCTATTTGCATAAAGACATTATACCATCAGCACCAGATTCTTAAGATTTTCTGTTGTTCTGTTCTTCCTTTCTTTTCTGAGGATCTTGTAGGATCACATAAGATAAAGCACAGCCTACAGAAATAGAAAGAACACATTGGATGGGATTGCATTGCCCTTGACCTATTTCAGGACCAAAATATTTTCAGCATCAAATTGTCTTAGAGCAGGAAAGCAAATAAACAAAATTTGAGTGTTTTAAATTTTTTTTTCCTATGCTAGTAGTTCTTTCATCAGGAACATACGTAATAAGTCCTCTGAATTCTCTGTGGAGTTCTGGGTATGACAGCAGGGATTGTGTCATGTCTCTTCCTGAGCCTCCCTTTTAAGATCTTGCTGGAAAGGGAAAATAACTCCACATCCTCTTACATTTTTGTCATCCTTATACTTTTTTTGGAAGCTGTAACCTCTTGAGAAGCACTTGTTTGTAGATTCCTGCTCGCTTGCTGTCAGAAGACCTGAACATGTGCATTAAATCTGATGCTTCCTTTCAAAAGGTCTCAGATTTGTGGTGCCTGCACATGGCACCACAGCACAACATTTGCACTGGCTGTGACTGCCACTGCCAAATGCTGTGGAGCTGTGAAAGGTTTAAAAATCCTAAATAAATACCCCAGGCTCTCATGTTTTGCGGAGCTGAAAGTTTTAAGTGGAAGAGAAGAACCCGGAAATGGGTTGGCATTTCTCAATAGCTTCCTTCAGCATCCTTTGTTCCTCAAGGAGAGGAGTCGTGGGCTCTAGGTCAGCCCTGCTTGTGTTACAGGAGAAACTGTGGTGTCTGAAATGGCATTTTGGTGCATACAGGCAGAGGGCTGTGCAAAGAATACCCAGCTTTTTAAAAAAGCCTATGAACCTATACCTCTGGGAGCAGCATCAAAATCACTGAAGTCGGTGGAAAGACTCCAGAGAGCTCTTCTATCCACCAGAAAGCAAAACTACGACTTGAATTAAAGATAGAAAAAGCAATAATAAGTAGGGAAACAATGAGAGAAGCAGGTGTTCAGCATATTTGAAAGGCAGAAAAGCAAACTTTTATGTTCTAGCAGTGATGCTCTGCAATGAAGCTGAAGTCTGTCAACATCCAGATATGTTTCACACTGCACGTTTGGCATCACAACAGGTGGTTACTGCCAGATCTACCAATGAAGAATATTCCAGATTTGTCAGCTATTGCACAAAGTCTTTCCACCAGATGAATTGGGTGTATTTGGCAGCAGTCAGTTAGTAAATAAAGAATGATCTGGAGTTCACAACTATTGTAGCTTTAAAAAGACAGCTAAATAACATTGTTTTTCAACAGTGACATTCCTCACCCAGAATGGAAGTCCCAGAGAAAACAGAAAAGGAAGAAAGACCTGACAGTCAATAAATCTGGGCAATGTTGAATGAAATGGTTAAATAAGTAGGGGACTCATTATTAAAAATGTCCTTTAGCAGGCCCTTTACATTTAAAGAAGAAGACTGAGAAATGAAGTAAAGCTTCTGTACAAAGATAAATCTGGTAAAACTGCCATGGTAATGTCCAGGGATAGTGTGTGTGTACTCTAGGGCTGGTTTGATTTTTTTTTGTATTCTGCTTGGTCTTTAACCTTCTGATTTTCCACTATGTTGCACAGTCCCAATGGAAAACTTCAGGCTGTTTTTACCTACAAGCACAGCTTTGGCTAAGAACCAGGTTTCAAATTGTATTCTGCTGGGATTTTATTTTTAAAGAAAATTCCTTATTCACTAGAAATTTGCTGACTGCTTGAAAATGAAAACTGTTTAAGGAACAATCAGTTTGGATGATTTTCCCACTTTGATAAGAATCTGGGAAGCAAAAATTTGAAATTGCCAGCACATTCCTTTCTGCCATTTTCAAAAGAAAAGCAGCCCAGCACTAGTACCTACATAAACAGTTCAAAATGGTCAAAACAGCTGTTTCAATGGCTGGCTTCCTCTTAATCTCTTATTACAAACCCATGCTTTACTTTTGTGTTTTAGATTTGCAGTCCCATTTCCCTCCTAACAGCCTTACCTGTGTTTCATAACCAAAATAAAAGCTTTGCATTATGCAACTTAAGGCTAATTTGCCTCATATTTTTGCCCCTGGATCAACTATTTTGTTGCTTTTGATAAAATGCTTAAATACACTCTGCTGAGCTAATGATTCTAATTTGATGGAAGGTTTTTACACAGCTGTTATATTCTGTTGAAAGTAATATTGCATACTATCAATTGGTGCTGATAAATTCCCAGCTGTACAAACCCGAGGAAGAAGCAGCAGCAGCAGCAGCATATGACACACATGTTTTTACCATTGTAAGGGCCAGTTTTAAGGGAAACTGTGTTTTCCAAGACCACAGCTTCCCCCTTTGCTGCAAGCCATGGCATAGCACCAGTGGAGCCTTATTGGTGTTTGTTTCAAGCATTAAGTAACCTTGGGGAAGCCTTTTTCTTCCTTCTGCCGTCCTTTCGTCCTCTCACAAAGCAGGTTTCAGGTTTGGGCCTGCTGGTTGAGGGGAATGCTTAGCTTGCCTATTTAAAACACAACTGGATTTTGCTATTCAAATGTAGGAAACCTAATTACACATTGGTAAATTCTCTTCAGTCTACCAAACACAGAAAAAAAACAGTGACAGAAACTGAAAGGCCAAAAAAGAGAAAAGAGTCCCTAAGACCTAATGAATCCAAACTAAACACCTCTCCACAGAAATGTCAAACATTTCTCTTAGCACAAAACAAGGCTTAAAGAATTCCCTGCTTTTGTCTCTGGGCTAATTCCTTAAGCAGAGAGGGGGATTTTCTTCTGGGAGTGTTATTTCACAAAGAACTAAACAGCAAATAAACAAAAGACTCTCAAAGAGTGAGAGAGTATAAATAAAATTCATGACTCCTTAAAGAGTTTACACTGAAAGAATGTGGGGGATTATTTACAATTAAAGCGTAGTCTGTGGAATACAGTTATTATTAGGAAAATGAATAAGAGGGTATTTCATTTAGCTCACAATAAGAGTGCACCTGGGTCTTCCCCGTTTGTTAAAACTGGAGAAAACTCACTTGCCCTCAGAATCATCTATTTGGTCACTTTTAGCAAACTCTTTCTCAAGTCCCAGTCTGGGTAATCCAGTTGAAAAACCTTGTTTATGAAGTTGCAAATTATCTATGTTGTAGCTGCAGAAGGTGCAGAAGGAAAGGACAAAAAACAGGGAGAGAAAAACAGGCAAGTTGAGAACTTCCCTCCTTTAAAAGAGGAAAAACTTTTCCAAAGTAAAAGTTTATTCTGTTTTTCTGTGAAAGATATTCTTCAAATCCCCACCCCTTCAGCCAATTCTACTGAAATATAAAAATCCCTTGTCAATAAAAAGACGATTTTTAGTTCTTCAAACGTAGGAGACCACAAGTTTTTGGTAAAGTAAAAAATAACCAGCAAGAAAGAAAGAAGAATTTGGGGCTACTCTCCCTTCTTCCTTGCCAAGCGGAATATGAAACAAAGGAGCAGGTTAATAATGGAGACAAGGTTGGCTGAGGGAACAAATACAAGATTTCACTTCCAATAAATTAGGCAGACACAAATGAATGGTTATTAAGATAAAAAAGCATAGGTTGAAGAAGCCACTTGATTATAAATTATACAGCAATTAGTCCTCTTTCCGGTGCTTTTTTTTTTTGACTAGGCATTTTGTATTTTACAGCAAATGTGTCATAAAACAATGCTGATAATGATATTGAAAGCCAAGGCAGAGTGGCCAAATCCCAAATAAATATGTATGCATATATATGTGTTTATTAATAGGGTTGTGAGTGACACACAGGGTGTGTACCCATACATGTGTATGTATCTCTATGTGTGCACATTCCTGTGGGTGTTCATAGATGTCTGACTGCAGCATAAATATCAAAAGGCACATCCACGTGCACTCCTAATAATTCCTTATTAAAGTAATATATTAATACAAATTAAAAATGAAATCTATATGAGTGTCATGGGCTGCACTGTATCTATCTGACTATATTATATCTGTCTGTCGTGTTAAAAAAAAAAAAGCCTTGTAAGAGAGGTTAGGCCATGGAGGCTTATTTCATGTGCCTGAGCGACAGAGACAGAATTTAAAGCTTTGCTGAATTTGCAGCAAAAGTTTTGATTGAGTCTTACCCTGCCATGCCTGTCTCGGCAAAGTATCCGAAACATTTGGCTGCACGCGATTAAATGAACAGTATTTATTTTTAGCATCTGCTGCCCCTGACTCAAACTTTGCTACTAAGAAAATTCAGCTCTATGGAAAAGAATTTGAATTCCAGCTGGGCAGTTTTCAAAATAAGATGAAAAGTTAAGCAGGCAATTGGTGTGTATTTAGGGCTCAAAACACCTTGCCTCCTAAGAAGTCTTGAAGGAGTTAATCCCTTCTCAAGATAATCCACTAAAGAGCATCCTTCATTATGATGTTAAAAGCAAGGATCAGTGCTGGGGGAGTCTAACAATAGGACAGGGGTGCTTTTCAATCCCCATCACATTCTTCCCAGGTTAGAAACAGAAACTGCTGTTATTCCAGCTGAAAAACAGGACGGGTTTCTCTCTTGGTGTTAAATATTCAAATTTAAAAAGGGAGGGGAAGGAAAAGGGGAAAAAAAAGCAATGGCTAATCCACTGCATTAACTAAACTTCTCCCTTATTGGGTGTTTTTCTGCCAATCTTTCTAACTTTTATGACAAGGTGGTAAATGCGGAAGGGCTGTGTCAACATAACTCACAACTCTCTTAGGTGTCAAAAGAACTTTGATAAGAGGTTTGTAAATAATTTCCTGGTGGTAACATATGAGTGGAGAAAATGTGAAGCAAGTTGGTCAAACTTCACTGAAGGAAAGAACACTACAACATCCCTTTAATCTGGGCAGGATTCAGACTTCTAATAAAACATGAGAGTAAAAAGCATGAGTACCAACAGACTTCATGCTACTTATGTGGCTAGTATCCTTAAACCCTGGTTTTGACTTCTTTTTTTTTTTTAATACAGAGTATCCTGTTTTTAATTAATGAAACAAGGAATGTAAAAATACGGGGGTTTTTTGTGACCTTAAAAACATATTTGTGGATCGTTTACACATGTGGTCAAACACTTTATAATATAGAAATTATTAAATTTTGCTAATTTACCCAAGTACAAAAAAATAAGAGGGAAACAATTCATAAAATAAGAGACTTTATCTGTATTTTTAAGACAGTAGAGGAAAAAGATTCAACCTTTAAAGAGCCTAGTCAGAAATGAAAAGAAAAAAAGCTATTACTTTGATAGCTGGCCATAGAGTTGATTTAGGATATGATCCAAGTCCTGTGGATCTCCAATAACCACAATTGGTGTTTGGATCATGTCCTTGGAGTACAATAACAAGTTTTTGTAGCATGCATAATTGATGGGTTTTAAGGAATCTCATGTAAAACATGTTTCATTGTGCAATGGAAATGTCACCTTAAGGAATTCTAGCCCCACATCAGGGCCAAGAGAGACAACAATGATATTTCAGCCATGATAATTAAATGCTGTAAGCACCGTTATTTTCCTATTTGTTGTAATTCCAGCTAAGAAGGGCTCTGATTGAGACCTGGCAAGAAGTGGTTGAAAAATTGCTCTTCCAAAGGGGGAAGCTAAAAGAGCACATGACTCAGCTCTAGATAGTAATTTTGCTTCTTTTGTCCCATATAATCGGCAAACGGATGGTATCTCCAATTCACTGCTGACGTCTGCAGCAACAGCAGCTGAAGACTTCCAGACACAAGGCCTCAGCTTCTCCTTACTGTAACAGAGCTCTTTGCAGGATTAAGATCACATCTGGACAGGAGAAGAGCAAATCCTGCCTGTAGGCTGAGGTCTGTGTTCATTGCAGAGAGGTTGGACTGGATGACTTTGGAAGGTCCCTTCCATTCCAGGATTGTAGGATTTCCATCTCTCCACAAAACTGGAGCACAGGGCAGCTCTCTTCTTTTCATCAGCTACATGAAAGGAATTGAGTTGGCCCTATGCTTAGCTAGTTTGGAGGAGATGATACTTAATGGGAAGTGTACTTGAGTCCATGGGACTTTTTATGGGATTTCTTCTTGAGTCCATGTCCTTGATCCAAATCTACCTGGAAGTGTGGGAAGCTGTACTGCGTGAAAAGGTAGAATATGTTAATGATGCAGATGTCTGTTAACTCTTTAGATGTTGCAAAGCCTTCTGGACATGTCATAGCAAAATCTTGCCTATTTACAGTGCAGTCAAACAAAGTTCTTGTGTTTTCTACACATGATTTTGCTCGGAAAATGAGTCTAAAAGAGATTTCATCCCTACTTACAAGCCCTCCAGAGAGGGAGCTCACAACTGCTCTACTCCCTCCCTGCTGACTCCAGGAAGAAGTGAGATGCTGCTATTTCCCCACTTCCTCAATTTTGAGCTCTCTGCATAGGTAGGTGTTGGCAAAGGACATCAAGGCCAATGTTTTGATGCCCACAGCCACACCTTTGCATTTATTTGGGAATGGTTCCCTACCATCACTTGAAGTACCCTTACTCAAATCAAAGGCCAGGAGTGGCATTGCTTACAAATCTTTAGAGGAGGGGATGGGCCTTGCCTTTTATAAGCATCTTTTTTTTTTTAATTTTAACTGTCCCAAGTAAGTAATGGTTATTGGAAATGCTCTCAGAAGTCCTGAGATTATAACTTATATACTCTGGCTTTTTGACCAAAGCAGATGATTTTGACACATTGAATATTTATAAAGATTTTTAAAGACCAAAGGCTTTGACCAAGATGAGTTCTTCTGTTAAAACCAGGCACTAAATAAACAGAGGGAAGGACACAACCTGAGCCCTTACAGGAGCTTGCTTTTGAGGCGGAGTCCATTTCAGGATAATAGGAATGGTTGATCCAATTCCTGCCCGTCAAATGCTTTCAGTTTCTGGAATTAATTTATCAAGCTACATTTAAGGATTAAAAGATGGCGCCTGACATTTCTGAACAAACCAGAAAACCCCAAAAACCCAAACAAAAAAACCTGTCACAATTCAGCAGAATTTGCAAAAGAAAAGAGGTTGCATGGGATAAAGGAAGCCAGCCCAAAGTCCTCTTAGGTTGATGATCTCTTCAGGTCACGGTTCAAGTTATCTTGATTTTCAATTGTACCCACCCAAGTCTGTACTCCTTCTCCCTAGCTATTTTTTTTAAGACTTTAAGTCGCTGCCTAAACGCTCTTCTCCTTAATGAGAATGAAACCGACTGGCTTTTATTAATGAATCCCATCTTTTGTGCATAGGTTTTAGTTTCTCTTTAACATCTTGAAAAGTCATTAATTTATTGCTAATTTAAAAGAAAAAGAGAGAGCGATCCTGTTGGTTCGAATGAATACTTTTCCTTTGGTTGAACCAATAATTCAAGCTCCTGATTATACCAATTAAAGACCAATTTGAGGAAAGGCCTCCAGCACTGAGCTGCAGCTGCCATTTAGCCACAAATTATGGGCCTTATATGTGGGTGGACATGAAACTCTTTCAGAGAGAAATAGATTGAGAAATAGGGAAACTATTGTAGGGATTTTAGCAGAAGGGGGACATTAATTGGATACATTGCTTGAAGTCAATCAGAGATTCAGCTACTCTGTGGGCCTTTTGACTTCAAGACCCTTCTCTTTTTGTTTGTGTACCTTCAGCTAGATTAATCACAGTGACTAAACAAGCAGAGATATTTTTCAGGGTTTTTTTTTCCATGTGGCTCTGAAGAAGGGGCAGCCTATTCTGCAGTGCAACAAATATTGAAGATGGTGAAAATAAGTGTGATGGGTTCAATCTCACAATTAATTCATTATATATTTTAAGAATACATAAGAGTGATCCTAGAATGGACATTTTATTTATTAATTTGATCTCAGAGGCCATATTTAAGTTATTAAATATATTGATTAGCAATGCAATGGAATTATAAGCTTTTGGTATATTTTTTTCCTAATAGGGAAAGAAATGCACTCATGGAAAAGTTTCTGAAACTTTGCACCTGTAGTAACCTAAAAATGGAAAATATAAGGACATCAAACATCAGAACATAGTAAGTAATTCATAAAATATAGAGTGTCAATGCTCATAATGGAAATGTTTTTGAAGTACTGTGCAATAGTTGCCATTAGACTGTATGACTTTATGTTACTTGAGTTTTATTGTTCTGAATTTCCAGCTCATAGAGAAAATTAGTGGCACTAGTGGGATTAGACTTCTCTCTACCCAGTCTCTAGTCCTGTGGTAGATTTTTAAATTCTTTTGAAATGTTGGAACTAGAGTATGAATAAATACACGAAATAGAAGACTTGATAAAGAAATGCAACAACAATCTATATATCTCTATGTTTGCATATGTATGTGTGTTAAGGTGTTTACTTCTGAGGCTGTAGTGTTCTAAAAGAAACCTCATTGTGATTTCTGGTAATCAACTTTAAGGCTTCAGTGCTGGGTACCCAGTGAAGTTTCTTATAGTTCAGTGTATGCATAAGTGCTGTTCGTGTGAACTCCATGATGTGACTTCCATGATATTTAGGAACAGGATTTTCCATAATATTAGCAACCTTGATTTAGGCTGTTTATTTAGGTATTGATAGTAATCAATAAATTGTTATAGCTCACCTTGATTAAGGCAATTAAAACTTTCAAAGTAGTCAGGTGATCAAGAAGATAAAATCCATTTCTCAGTTATTTCCTGAGAAATGCAACAAACCCCTCCCAACTGTTCTGTTGCTAAATTGAGATTTTCAACCTAAATGAATCAAGGGCATGATATGGTGACTGCAAGCAGACACTGGAAAAGGCCATTTGCTTCTCAACTTCTTCAGTCACTTTTCACATAATTACATTTTTGGACATTTGTTTTGAATAAAATTAAGAATGGAGCTGTGTTTCATATTCTAAGTTAATGAGAACTCAAACAATTTTCAGTGCTTTTTCTGGCTTAAAATTCAGTTAAAAAAAAAAGGAAATACTTCTGTTCTAAATTTCCACATTTCTTTCAAACTTGCTAATTTTATCCTGGTTAGGAAGTGGGATTAATAAAACCTACTTTTGATCCACCCAGAGGAGGAAGTTGTGGAAATGCTGTAGGACAGTTTTGTACTCTTAGAGGAAGAATTTGCTTTGTAAAAATATGCTGCCCCAACTTCTTAGTCTTTAGAGACCTGTACACCACAGATGTTACTCTGGTAATTTCACAGTTATTCTGGTGATTATTCACTATAAAAATAATCATGAGTTGTCACCTCCACAATAATCAAATTTTTTCATCCACCTAATCTTATTCTTAGGTCCAGGTTCATATTGTGTAAGAGAGTTGCCTTTTTCCTCCTAGCTTTTGCATGAATATTCTCTCATAATTTTGGCTGATGAAACACCAGATATAAAAGAAATTATGTGCTTGATTTTTTAATTTTCAGTTTTTTTGCCTTCTTGATTCCCTGGAGTCCCCAGATGAGACAGAACTGGTGAAACTGAAAAGATCTTGAGTCCAACAGGTGAATCAGAGGGCTAAGATTGCCTGCTCTCCAAAGCACCCAGCTCTCAGCTTTTCCCTGAGATCAGCATCTCCTCCCAGCAGGGAGGGGTGGTTTGGTGCTGGGCCAAATGTACCTGACCCACCTACAGGTATGGGCAGCAAAGAGGTTAATACATCTTGTGCCAGGTAGGCAATTTCCTGCTGAAAAATCCAAAGTACCCTGCAAAGGGAATGCCTCAAAAATGAGTATTTTTCTTCCCAAGAAAGTGTCGTTTGCCCACGGTTCAGAGACGACGTTTCAAGCATCTTATTCTATACTAATTAATCTCTAAGCCTTAACATTTATCTCTCCAGTACACAGCATACATATCACTGTGAGTTTCAGTTCTGAAGTCTGATAAAACTAATAAACCAAAACTGCCAGAGGTGGCACATTAAACTGGTAAAATGGTTTTCATCTTAATTGGATATGAGCAGTGTTATCTCTAATAACCCCAGGATACTTCTAATTGGAGTTTTCTTTTTCCTTTCTTCCCCCCACCCTTTCTCTTTCCTTCTTTCTGTTCCTTTCTTTTCCAACACTTGTGTCATTGACCAGTGTTAATATTTGAGTGCCCCCTCTTCCAAGCCCCCTACTTGATGTTTTCTGAAGTAGGAGCCAGCCTGATTTCAGCAATTGTATTTGTATTCCATTAACAAAGGTGATTTCATGTGTGCTATCATTGGAGATTTTAATAAGATAGAGTTATTGATGTTAGCTAATAATGTTTTGAAAGTTGGTTGTCTTCACTGCCCTGAGATTCACCTCAGGCCAGCAACTCCTCCATTTTCTGATGTTATTGCAAGACAATGCCTGTCATTGTTTAGACTGAAATTGTCATTTTAGTGTGAATCTGTGCTCAGTTTTTTTAGGGTGGTAAAATCATTCTTGTTGCTTTCTGCTCATTTTTTAGACTCCTGTGAGAAGAATGCGTATTAATTGGCAGCACTAAAATATGATGTAAAATTAAAAGGCATCAAAGCTTTCTGCACCAAGTTTTGGTTTTTTTATTACTATTTGTTTTATTTCACCAGGGTTACCAAAAAATCCTGATGTGGATGAGGAAATATTCACAGCAGCAAAGCTCACATTTTACAGCGGAGGGCAGATACATGCATAGGCTGCAGGGGAAACTGCACAGGACTGCTTGGAAAAAACAAATTTGAAAAACTTTCATTCACATTTTTCATGATTCTCTTTCTCTTTTTGCTCTTTTAAACATGTAGCTCTAAATTAGCTCTTTCACTACCTCAATTTTATATTAAGTTTTTGTCACAGGAAATCAGCTTCAATGTCTCTTTAAGCTACACTTGCCTGGCAATACAGGGATGCTATTGGGTCCAAACTAAATAAGATGCTAAAGAATTAAAAGGACTGAAAGGACAGAAGGTCTAAGAGAAAGAATTGTAGCAATAGCATAAATTACCTCATTTTTTCAACTGGGATTAAAAGTTTGAAGCCTGCATATGTTTTAAATGTGAAAAATTTTACTCCTGAGACATATTCAGGAAGATATAATTCATTTTCCTGCAGAACACACAAGCATATATACACACAGAACACGTGAAGAAGTCTGTACTGCTCCCTCCATCACGTATGCTTCTGAGCAAATGTTATCAAATTCACAATAGTTATTGCTTTTTCTATATAGCTACAAGTATCTATGCAGAGCTCATTAAAATAATACAGAAATGTTACAAGAACACTTCAGAGTGCAAAAACATGTATTAAAAAACAATTGCAATAAATAAAATTACCAGAAAGACACCTTCAGCAATTTATATTTACATTTCAGGCAATTAAGTCAGTAATACCTGGTGCGTGGATTAGAAGGGGTCAAAGGCCTTTCACCAAAAGAACCTTTTATAGCATCAGACGCCCTGTGACATCACGTTTGCCTTTTATGCTGAATTAGATAATTGCAAATAATTGTAACTCAGAAAGACATTAATTTTATGGGAGATTTTTTCCCCTTCACAGGTCAGTGTGCAACCCTTTGACCCAACATTGTAGGACTAACACCTTTGTTAGAAAGACAAAGAATATTGCTTTCTCAACCAAGAACATGCAGGATTACTTTTGTCAATAGTCAGAGAGAGCAGAAAAGAAATATCATGGTACACCAACCTTTAGAATAAAAATTTTCAGATTTTTTGTTGTGAGGAAAATAACCAAACAGGGTTAAAAGGAGCTTGTTTATTTATTTACTCTATCTATCTATCTATCTATCTATCTATCTATCTATCTATCTATCTATCTATCTATCTATTTTTGTGCTTAGCTTTCTGTGGGATTTACCAAATCAAAGAGGAACAAAAAATAGATTTAGAAATACAATAGACAAGACAGCCTGCTTCTCATTTCTGTGCTTGAGTCTTTCTTCCTCAGCTTTGCATCCTCATATTGCATCTCATGCTCATGGCAGCAGGCTAATCTAGGGGGTTTTGGGAGAAAAAATAGTCTTGGTGCAAATCTTCAGCATTAAGTGGAAAATTCAATAATAAATTTTAGCAACACACCTCTGCATCTACCAGCCCAAACACTGCAGACAGCAGGGTCTGACACACCCAGGCATGGTCTGAAACACTAACCCTACCCTGCTCAGCTAGCTCAGGAACCTTGCATTGCACAGGGCATTTGGAGGGGTAATAGTTAAGTTGAGGAGCAGTTTTATGACTCTCATGACATTTTTCACTTCTGGGAAAAAAACAGGACCAACACGAATTTAATTTTCTGCCATGCAGTAAAAGTGAAAGAAAATATCTGGGCAGAGGGCATTTAACCATCAGCCTTGTTGAGCCTGGAATTTCTGCCAAGGTACAGTGAAAAAAGGGCAATGAGGATGCCAGTGACCCTGAGGAATACAAATTCTCAGTTGCTCACTGTGCTAATGGATTGCTCCTGAAATTTTCACTGTCAGAAGGCCTGATGATTTCACCTGCTCCAGGAGGCAGCTGGCACTGCCCCTGTTTCTATGGGTAGGGTGGAGATCTGGTGTGAGAGCTCTGGTGTCAGCCTGCAGGGGTTGGGGGAAAGCCTGGGAGCTGTCAGTCCTGGGGGCTGTCAGTCAGTCCTACAGCTGTGGGCTCCATGGAATCCAAACCTTTCCCCTGTGCACCGTTAGCATTACCCTGAAAAAAATGACTTGACAAAATTCATGTAAAATTTGGTATTTGCTAAGGGCAAGGAGAAAGAAGGAAGGGACACAAATAAGTGAACAAAACTGTGGGCAGAATTATCTGATGGTAACCTCCCAAATTGTCGCTGTGCTTCAGTGCTGCCACAAGTTACAGCCTGCCAAGGGGATAGGAGACCAAACCAAGATATATTTCTTAGATGGCTCAACTGTCTCAGGCTTGGAGGTTCATTAGGAAGTGAAACCATCCCAGGAATACCAAAACACCAGGAAGCAATAAAGATGATATAGGTAATGCATTCTGATTTCTTCTAGCATTAACTCATTTAAAAAGCAGTATTAGGTAGAAAAAGAGACTTTTATAAGGTTGTAAAACAGCAAATAAAAATACAGAAAGGCACATCAATACTGGGTATTTTTTGCCTAGAAATAAAGCCAAAGGGACAATAGTTTTCTTTGTTTGTTATGTGACTTTGGGGTAAGCAGAAATAGACATTTGGGTAGGAGTGTACTGGTCAGTGAGTGTGGACTGAACATGAGAAAGAACTGCATTAAATACTGCCCAGGTCAATGATTAATACATTCCCATAAACTTGGTAACCTCACAGCCTCCCCCTCCTCTGCATTTTTATGTTTAATTGAAATTTATGTGCTAGTTTTAAGCAGCTACATAAACAGCCAGAATTATTATACGTTTGACAGCAGATAACTAAAAGATTGCATTAGCAGAACAAAAATGTAGTGCCTTTCTTAAAACAGAAGCTGCTCCCAGCAAAATGGCCTTGGAGGCTTTCACAGACCTTGTGGCTGCATCCTGCACATCCCCAGGCAGGTGCTGCAGCTTGGATCTAACTCAGAGGCTGGACCAGCCTGGAGGGAGAGGCTTGGAACCACATGACTCTTTCTAAATTGAGTTGTTCTAAGATTTTCTGTTGCCAATGAAACAAAACAGTCCTTTTGCGGCTGAGAGTTTGGGGCTGGCCAGGCCAGTGCTTCTGGCAGCTCGCTGTGACTGCAGGAGAGGGAAATGCCACAGGAAACCTACCCAGGAGGTAAAGATGTGATTCCTCTGCTTGTACTCACTGGCTTTCATTACAGCCCCCAAACTATCTTTACTTGCCCGTTATTCCTGTCTGGAGCAGCACCACAGCTGAGGGGAGGCTGCTCAGACTGCCTGGGATGGGAAACTCAAAATACAGCATTTTTTCTCTATCCACCTGCTGTGGTGTCTCATGACCTTCAAAGGCGCTGCTATTTCGGGATCTTCCACTTCCATTGCAGCTCCTGGGTGGTTTTGGTGATCATGGGATTCTCACTGGCCTCTTTAATTCTGGGTGTTCAAAATACCCTATGTGGATCAATGTCTTGTTTAATTATTTTCTTTTAAAAACTTCAGGTAAAAGGGAAAAAACCTTATTTTTTTGCAAATGCCACCATCAGCAAGGAGGCCCATGAAAGCAGGTCACAGGAGGATTTAAATTTCCATCAACTTAAGGAGCAGGTAGGCACCTAGGTAAGAATTAGGTTCCTAAATGCCTTTATGGAGCTGCCACTTTCTGTTTAGGCAATGTCACTAAATCAGTCTCCCCTGGGCCTTATAGTCACAAACACGAAATGCACTGATTGGTTTTCCCCTTCTTCACTTCCTCACAAAAGAGTTTTGCATAATTTTTTTCTTTGGCATTAATGTAATTTCTTTGGCCTTTGTCATCAGGAAGGTTTTATTGCACGCAGCTGTAGTCAGACTGCTGAAAAAGAATCTGTTTTATTTAGAGGAGATTTGTATTGCAATGTAAACACAGAAATGTTCAGAACAGCATTGCTGCTGCTGCTGCTGCTCCTGCACCAACTGCAAAGCTGAAGGTATCTATTTTCCATGCTGAAAGTCAGCACTGGTCTATTTACCATGATAACCTGCTTCTAATAATGTTCAGCTTTTCACTGGAACTTGTCAAGCTCTAAAATATTGTGATAATTTTCCGATGTTGTACCATCGGGTGCAGTAGAATTTCTCCTGGGCTCTAATTAGCCAACAGCTTATGTTAATTTTAATTAATTAACTTAGGTGGATAGTAATGCCATGTAATAAAACATTTTGCTCAGTGTGAAACTTGTCCATCACATTTGTTTGTGACCTAAGTTAGTAATTATGTGTGCTTAAGTCAGTGGTAAATGGAAATAAAATGATGCGTCAGAGGCAAAATGAGGTAATTTGTGTCAACTGAGTTGGTTGATAGTGTTATAAAGGTAAAAGACACAGGAGTGCTGGTTAGAAACTGGTCATTATTTTGTAATCCAAGGAATCTCTCATGATGCACATTCAGTACTAATCAAGACACCATTTTCTCGTGTGAAAAGTCTGTCTTGCAGCACAATAAATCTAACTAACACCCCAACTAATGTACAAGGTTCAGTAGGAAGGTTGACAGTTGAATTGAGATGAAATTGCTGTCGTCTGGTTCCTCCTCAGCCTTTGGAATCTCACTGATCAGCAAAAGTGAACATCAAACTTGTGACTAATTCTTGAATGATGTAATAATTCCAACAAATATTGTTTAGAGAATGACTTTTTTTACCAGTGTCTGCCAGTGCATTATGGAAACTAAGAACATACTGGTAGAATATTTATGAAATGTGCTGGTTTTCCCATTCCAGGTGTGTTTTGGAATTCAGGTTTTGCCTCCACTGCTATAGAATCTCACCCTGCTAATAAATTTGAAAATTGCTTTTTCCTCCAGAACCTGAATTTTTTTTAAGTGCTAATGTCCTGTCTACTTTATTTCAATTGGCCACTCATGTTTTTCAGTGTTGCCTTTGGTTTAGGAGTGAAAGAAATTTGCTGTCTATATTTTTGCAGTTTTGGACCAAAGCTAATTAATTAGTTAAGGGTCCAACTATTCTGACTTGCCTTTGATGTCTAAGTTTCCAAGACATAAAACCAGCAACAACCTCAGAAAATGAAAACAAGACCACAGGATTAAAAATCCACCCTGTGGATTATCTGCGGGATTTCCCCCCCCACCCCCTAAAAGCCTCAGCTTTATTTTTCTCTTGCTAGGAAAAAAAGTGCTCATTAAGGAGACTGATGATGTTACTGACAGTCCCTCTCTGGGCAGCGTGACAAGCCCAGCAGTGGAAGAGTGTAGGTGAATGAGTTTCTTCCACTGGAACTTCTTGCAAAGCAAAATAATTCATTTTCTTATTCAAACTTGAATCTGACTCTCAAACTCCCCTCATCTGTTCTTGCTGAACAGACTTCAAGAGATAAAAATACTTGATCAAAGACCAGTTAATTTCAATACAGTGAGCGTTAATTCACTTTGTGCCAGAAAAAAGTAAAAATCACATAGATTGCCATGGAAATTGTCTGATTGGTCCTGACAAGAGTGTGGGATGCAAATAATAGAAAACAATGTAACTATCATCACCTTTATATGTTAGAATCACTGAAGGGTGATATTTTTTTGGTCTTTGACAAGGGAAATTTTTGTTTTGAATCAATGCAAAAAATTTACCTTGACCTGAAACTATGTGGCTCTCTGAGCACTTGCATTATTTAATGTCTTCTGAGTAGAATTGAATTCCAAAAGGAAAATGCTACTTGGAAAAGATATACTGGAACATTTAATCTAGAAAATCAGATTTATTATTTTTGCAATTTTTCCATTTTAAATAGATTGATTATTTTCAAGAGTGTATTAAATTAAATCCTATTAAATCTGTCTTCTTATAATAAAGTTGTATTTCTTGAATTTTCTTCCTATAAGGCCTTGACTATACAAGGATTGTATTACAAGGATTTACCTTGCAATAATTGCAAGGTAAATAATTTCAGCAAATTGATATGTGATTTCAGACCCAAAGAAATAAAAATAATTCATCCTGATCTTCCAACAACCAAATGGAAAACCAGCAATTTGGGGCTGTTAACTTTCCCCTCCCCCTGATTATCCTGCTTCGTAAAAAATCCGCATTTCCTACTGGAAAATCATTCGAATGGAAAACTCTGCTCGGACTCTGCTCTGCAGGTTGGGAAAGGGGAACCTGCAGCGTGGGATCTCTCGAGCAGCTTTTCCCAGAAGAGCCATGACCGATTATGATGCTAATATTAACTCCCAATTGTTAATGAACCTTTCATCCTGAAGGATCCCCCAAACACTTTAGAGGCCGAGGAGATCTCTCCCACTCCCAGCGAGGCTCTTCTGGCCGCTCTTTGTGGCCCGGGAGTTGCTCAAGAGAAGGAAAATCTCTCAGCAGCGAGGCTCTGGGATGCGCGCAGTAATTCCCACTCTTGACACTGCCGCTCCAGTGTGGAAAAGCGCTGGAGCATCTTTAGGTGACCACAAGCCAGAGCTGGGGCTGGTGCCTTGTCAGAAACGTGGGGGCACTGGCACAACTAGGGGTCTCATGCTGCCTCACCCCCAGTGCTGTTTCTTGTGGCAGCTCCAGGTTTTACTTGGATGCTCTCCCACTGGAAATGGGGCTGATGTGACCCCACTCGCCTGGTAAAGGTGAAATTGGCTATGACCTGGCTTGGGGATGGCCCCCAGGCTGCTGTTTGTAGAGGATTAAGCTTAAGTCAGGCATGTGTGCAAATGACACTTCTTAAAGTCAGATTTCTCTTTCTGGAGATCAATGGTAATTTTCTGCGCTGTTAAAAATTTGGGATTCTATCTTTCACGCTGAAATATCTGTGCCTTTCCATATACAAAATATTTCATACACAGCTACACTCCTCCCACTCCAAATTACAGATCTGAGGAAAAAAAATGTCAAACCAACTGAAGCTTTTACTTTCACAAAGATTCAATTTGTAATTGTCTGGATCAATAAAGGATCAATTGTCTGGATTTCTAATTGTCTGGATCAATCAAGCTGTAGACAATATTTTTCAGCAGGGTATATTCCCTCTAATTGATACTCACTTAAATTAACTTGTGTTTACTGTAAGTGTTCTTGCTGCATGAAATGTGCTTCCACTACAGCAGCAGTGATGTTTTTTAGTGATGGCAGGAAATGCGGCCTATTCAGTACTTTTATTTGGAGTTTGAAGTCCATTAAAGTGACTTCATAAATTCAAAAATAAATGCATTTATTTCTATGAATGCTTATAGTTAATGAGCATGTGGCATTTGATTTAGAATTAAAGAGGCATTATCACATTGTTTTAAAGGCCTTAAATTTAGGCTTCGTTAACAAAAAGATGGGGAAGAAGCATCTGCATTTTAAGCGGATCTCTGGAGTGTTGGAAACTTTGAGGCAGTAGCATAATGTCAGGTGCATTCAGCAGCTGAAAAGCTGCTTTCTAGGTGTGAGTAGGACCAAACTTTGCTGACACAAAGGCCGTGGGGCTGAGCTGACCCGGAGGGATGGGCTGTGCTATCTTTGCTGGGCATTGATTTGGGAGAGTGCCTCAGCGTCTGTTTAATTTTCACCAGAGGACGGTATCTAGTAGACTATTTACACGTCTAAAGTTTATCACCTGGCAGATCTTGGGCTTTACATGTTCCCCTTGGGAATTTGACCTGAGCAAGGACTTCAGCAGCAGGCTCCAGGATTTCAGTGTAGCCCTCGCTGCTGAGAAGCCCGCAGCCAAACAGGGGAGCTGTTAATGGGAGCTCCCATTGGGAGCTGTAAACATATTAATTCAAGAGGAAGCAGCAAGCAAAGCTCCAGCAGCAGCCAGTGCCCTGCAAAGCAACATATTTCAGAGAAGAAGATGGCAGAGGATCACAGGAGAGGCGCTGCCGCGGTGGGATGCTCACAGATCCTTTCTCTCCGCCTGTTGGAAAGGCTGTGGGAGAGGGAGGCTGCCCCGCAGGACCTCTGCGTGACCCCAGTCCCAACCAGCCGCCGGCAACTCTGTGTGTGCTTGCCCATGTCATGGCAGTGCACGGATGGCTTGACAGAGTTTACTGCTTTCTGGCTTATTTTAAGTACTCTTGGAATCTTCCGCATCCTCTAGCAAACTGGGGCAGGCTGACCTCTAAGCCACATAATCTGAGCATAAGTTTAAAAAGAAGCCCAGAATTTTCCCGGTCCCGAATAGCACCGCTGCCGACGATCTCTGATCCAGCTTTAATGTTTAATTGGATGACCGGGTTTTAAACAGAGCATTCTTTAACCCGGCTGACTCTGCCTGCCCCCATCCCCCTGCCCAGCAGCAGCCTCACTCCAGTTATCAAAGTGTCATTAGTAGAGACAGCTGCCTGTAAACAACAGGAATGTCAACACAACTGTCTCGGTCAACAGGAATTTAACTTTAATCTGTTCATTACTTAAAGATACATCATCCTCTTTCTGCGCTGTTATCTACATCACTCGCAGACAAAGGCGGAGAACAAATTGACAGCGGGGAGGGAACTTGGACCGCTCCTGCCTCGGCCAGCCTGGTTCTGTTCATCATTTCCAGTTCCCCTCCCCAGCTCCTCGCAAGTTCCCCTCCTGTATATGTATATATATTTGCGGGATTGCGGGTGAGGGGGGTCAGGAGTTCCTTGTTTAGCTGGAAACAGATACTACATATTTATAAATGTAAACTTGGAGCGCTGCCAGGCTCCTGCGTTTAAGCGATTAACAAATGTTTCCCTTCAAGTGGACACCTCTTGTTCTAAATATATTTGACAAGAATGTAAAGAGTCAACCGGAGGGGTAGAAAGGGCACGCCACAAAGCGCTGGGCTGCCAGCAGCGGGGCTGCGGTGGCCGGCGGTGGCGGCGTGCGGCGGGTGCCAGCCGAGCTCCGGGCGGGCAGGCTGCCAGCGCAGCCCGGCCTCCCCGCTGTTTAACGACAATGGATTTACTGCCTCTCTGCATATTGGTGTTATTTTGTGTAAACAAGGTTAACACTCCTTTTTAAATTAAATACACCACCTGGTGACTGAGCGGCTGACCTTGGCAGGCGGCTCTCACCTGGGCTCCAAAAAGGGTGGGTGCAGCCCGGCTGCGCTGCCGGCGCGTCCCGCCCGCTGGTGGCCTTTAGTACCTCGTCCTGGCAGTGTTTCGGGTTGTGCAGAGTCATTCTGGGGCTGCTCCCACCTCCGTTTGCACAGGACAGGAATAGGAAGCTGTTACCTGGGCAGGAGGGTTTTTCTCTCTTAGCCCTGTGTGTAACACATGATTCTTGTCTATGTTGGACCCTGCTGCTTGCCTCCTGCTTTCCCCCAGACAGGTCTCTTGCTCGGTCAAAATGCATCTGATCTTCCTGGGTTTTCTGGTTTGTTTGTGGACACGAGGAAAGTTTCTTACCCTGGTCCCCTCTTCTCCTTCAAGAAAAGATGGGCAAACTTGGGTGTAATGTCCCTCTCCAATGTGAGCATGATCTCCCTCTCCAACTTAAGAGCTATCTCCTTCTTCCCTTTCTGAATGATACTGGGGAAAAGAAAACAATTTTACTTTTGTCTAAAGTATCTAAACTAAAGCATTATCTGTCATACAAGTTCACCTAGCATGTTTCCAGGGTAACTGATTATGACACATTTGATAACTCTGGAGGTTAAGGCTGATGTCATTGATCATGATGTGACAAAAATGAAGACAATCCTAGGTAAAGAAATCTGAATCTATGCATTGGAAATAAGTGTCTACAGCTAAATAGCAGCTAATTGACTGATTGAAAGTCTAAGAGAATCAGGATTGTTCAGTCTGGAAAAGAGAAGGGTCTGGGGTGACCTTGTTGAGGCCTTACAGTGCCTAAAGGAGATACAAGAAAGGTGGAGAGGGAGTTTTTACAAGGTCATGTACTGATAGGACAAGGGGGAATGGCTTCAAACTGACTGGGGGACAGGGTTAGATTAGAAAGTAGAAAGAAATTCTTCCCTGTAAAGAGTGGTGAGGCCCTGGCACAGGTTGCACAGAGAAGCTGTGGCTGCCCTTGGATCCCTGGAAGAGTCCAAGGCCAGGCTGGATGGGGCTGGGACAGTGAAAAGTGTCCCTGCCCATGGCAGGGGCTTGGGACTGGATGATTTTTAAGGCCCCTTCCAACCCAAACCATTCCATGATTCTGTGATTCTATGATTGAAAACCTCTTGAAGACCTCAATATATAGACTATACAAAACTTAGCAGTCCTTCATTCTTCCCATGAATCCCTGGAGGATGCCCATTCTTACATGATATTTTTTTAATTTGAACCTCAGTGATATCCTTTGATGGTAAAATTACTACATTATTTAATTTAAAAGTATTTCTTTTTGTTGTTAATATTACTGATTCTGTCCTTGTTCTTCTGCTATGAGAAAGTGGAGTTAAGGCTTTTCTCCTTTTTCCCTGGAAACTTTACAAAGAAATATTGATAATTTTAAACAAACATTTGAAATACACAGATAACAGCACTCAGCTGGATAACAAAATAGAGATGATGGGAAGTAATCGGAGAGACTTTATTTAGACTAATAGTGATAAGACATTTTTTAAAAGAAAGTCCAGACAGATAGGTACCAAATATGTAAAATTATAAGCTATAAATACATGTGCTAAATACAGAGTTTCCTGAGCATTTTTTGAAAGGATCCCTTTATCTAATGGCTAATGCTAGAACATTTTCTGGTTTTACATGAAAAATGCTGCACATTTAGGGGTCAATGCTTCAAGTTTCAGTGCATGGATGTTGTCTGGATCACAGGCAGTGTGCCTGTTACTAGGCAAAAGGCTATTCCAGCGCTGGGGAAAGTGATAGAGTTTTAAGTGAGGAACAAAAAGCTGAGTTTTTCAGAGAGCTGCCACATTTGTTGTACAGATAAGGCTCGTCTAATTAAACTATCATTGCAAAGTCCCCAGATTCCCCAGGCCCTTCTTTTGCTCTTAGCTGGAGCTTGGATTCGGTACTCCAAGAAATTCAGTCTCTTTGAACTCTTTCCTCTTTGTGTTTCAAGGATTGTTCTCATCTGAGCTATAAAGAGCCTCTGTTATCTGTAACAGAGTGCAGGAGCATCTATCCTGACTGGACCACACAGTGATAGAGCTGGGAGCACTGAGCCAAGCCTCATACCCATTTACTCCCTCCTGTCTGTTTTCTCTCATACAGAATTCCCTCTCCATAGCCTTGCAGAGCAGAATTGCTTTTAATGAGGTTTATGATAAGCTCCTGATGTCCTTTTCCTGCTCCCAGAAGCTGTTTGCTAAAGGGCTCACCTTTGGTTCCTTTAACTAAAAGCCGTTCTGCCATCACAAAGTGTCAGCGCTCTTGTAGGAACAGAAAAATGGGAAGATCACAGGAGACTCAGCCAGGTGCAGTGACCAATACTTAAACCTTCAGAAAAATGGTCTACAGGGGTCAGCCCTGAAATAACTTGCCTGTATAAAAGGTGCTTCCTGTAGGTTTGTCCCTTTGCACTCAGCTTGCAGTAGTTGCACCTGAACAGATGCACACATAAATGTAGGCATTACTTGTTTCCTGAGGTACAAAGCAGACATCAAACATCCTATGAGCTAAGTATCATTAGCAGGACAAGTACAGCTGAATATGGGGTATGATTTTCCTTAGAAAAACATCAGAGAAGTAAAGAAGTGAGAAAAAAGAGTTATTTAAATTAGTAAACAGTGCTGGCACAGAAACAAATGGGATAAACTGATGGTGAATAAATCTAAATTCGAAATTAGAAGAAGATTTCTAGTCAGAGACTGACATTCTTGAAAAGCCTTCTAATAGGTGCAGTTAAGTCAAATAATGGAACTAGTTTTAACTTGGAGTTCAATGAATTTATAAATGGGATTACACAATGTAGATGCATAGCAGAGAGCTGGGTTAAGTGACCTTGGAAGTTCTCTCCAGACTTACATTACATTATTCCTTCTAATTATGGCTTAGAACTAACCTTCAGCATGACCTTTTTTCAGTTTTCTCTTCTAACTTACCCAAACTTCAAATATTTTTGTTGAAATTTTGCATTTCTAGCATGGAAATTAGCACTTTCTCGCCTCCTAAATTTTTTTAGTGAAATTATCTGTGTGTGTTACAGGAAAAACTTTTTGTTTTGCTCATGCATTGCAGACCAAATTAATGGAAAAGAGTGTTCCATCTCTGAAGGGTGGGAATGAAACTTGGCAGGTGGCTCTCTTTGTGCAATTTGCTGCCCTGTGGAAAATTTACCCCACTTTTTATCCAGATTCTAAGATTCTAAGAAAAAAAAAAAAAAAAGCCAGTTAACTCATGGCCAGCAGAAACTTGCTGCAGGTTGGTAGCCAAGTTTCCAGGTAGTGCATGCACTGATTTTGTGCCAGTTTTTGTGTGTGTAGCCAGATTGCACCATGACCAAGAGGAGCAGGAGCCTTTTCGTGCCTGGGATAGGAGAGGCTGAGCCTCACTTCTGCTGGAACTGAGCCCTCCTCTTTCCTGAGAGCTGCTGTGGTGCCAGGACTGAGAGTAGAGAGAATTTTCTTACTGCTTAATTCTTCCCAGCTGGAGCTCATGCTCTGTAGAGGACAATGAGGACATGGACACGTGTCATTTTGACATTTCCTAGGTTTTGCCATGGAACCATCAGGAGCAAGCCAAGAAAGGACCTCAGGAGATTATCTAGTCTTCTTCTGTGCTAGGATGGGAACAAGAAATAGTCTGGACAAAGTTTACCTGTCCCTCTTTTTGTTGACAGCCTCTAGTGCCTCACAGTACCTCAGTGGTCTAGTCTAGTACTCAACAACATTCAATTTCCTTAAATGCTTCTTGATATTTACCCCAAATGTTATTAGCTTGAATGGACATGTGAAATAGTTTATTCCTTTCATTCACCTTTACTTCTAGTTCTATATTTTTGCTGCCATTCCTTTCTTTCTCTTATTGAGATTCCAGCAAATCTAAGTCCTCTACATTTCCATGCTGGTGTAAAGGGGAATTTTTTAATTTGATGTAAACTTTCTGGCATTGCAGTACTGAAGGTAGATTCCCAGTCCTAGAGCTGGTAGCTGGTGCTGGGAAGCATCAAATGCTCTACAGATTGCACATCATTCCAATGGGACATTTTCCTTTTTTTCCCTCCAGTATCCTAACATTGTTCATTCCAGTTTAATCTGTCACTAATGGTATCTCCCAGATCATTTTCCATGGAAATGCTCCCTGTCTTTCCTTCAGGATGCAGCAGCCTAAGTCAGCCCCTCTTGAACCATTTGGTTTATTTAAGACCATTACTCTAATTAACAAAGTAACCAAGTTCACTTTGTATTTAACGTTACTTCCCAATCTGTCTCCCAATCCTTCTGGTTTGGAATCCTCTACTAGTCGAGCATTATCTGTACCACTAAAACATTATGTGTTAAGTTTTGGGGATTTCACCAGCTTCATGACCGCAATAAAAAAACCTGAACAATTTGTTTAGGTTTGTAAACAATGAATAAATACTGATGTCACTGATGTCTCTGCTGTTGGGTATTTGTGAACTCTCTCACTCACGCAGACACACACAAACAGCACTTGGCAAAAGGGTGGCAAAGCAACTCCTAAACAGAGAGTTCATGTTGGAATCAGGGCATTGCTGTTCCTGTTCATTCAGCTTTTCTTATCTCCTGTGCTTTTCTGCAGTGGAGTAATGCCAGTTAGAGAGGCTTGGGAAAACAAGAAAACTTGAATAAAATTTAGTGGGTCTGTAGGGACTTCTCCACATGTATCATGTTCCACTTTCACGCCCTCTTCCTCTTCCCTTGCTTTTTCTTGCCTTGTATACTTGTTGTGTGTATCTGTATGTGTGTGTCCATGCATACCAGCTATATGCCAGCAGAAACCAAATCTAAAAAAAATTTAAGTTGATCATTCTTTCACTGTCTGTGTTCCTTTCTGAAGTTCCCATTGTTTCTGATAGTTCTCTTGCCGTGGGGACTGGATTCTTGCCAGGTGGGTGCCAAAAGCCAGTGAAAATAAATAGATACATACTAGGGATTGTAGAGATTAAAATACCTTCCATTCTGAATTACCCGGGGGTAATTTAGAAATACCATTTTGTTAAAGGTACCTGATCTGCTTTTATTCTACAAAGGATTACTGATGATTGAACCAAAGGAGAGATAATTTTTTTTTAATCCTTGATTAAGAGTTTATGTATTTTTCACCTCTTTTTTTGAGAAGACGGATGTGATGAAAAACAAGATATTTCCCATGACTCACCAAAGAGAGAAAAAAGTCAAATATAGCACAGTAAATACCTCTCTTCCTGCAAACTGGGTGATTATGTTTGAAAAAAAAAAGAAAAAAAAGAATAAAAGACTTCAACTTTTCGCCTGAATTTCGAAGGCACTGTACAAACTTATTAGCAGGTTGACCACATGTCTCAATGAGACCAATCTATCTTTGAATAAAGCACTTGTATCTCTTCCATATCCCTGGGCAAAGCCTATGTTCTGGAGCTAAGATTTTGTACTTAACTATAAGATAGTTGAGTGGATTTTTCTTTAATAAGATTAAATAGAGCATGCATTTATCTGCTCCAGGTGATGTGGTAAGTGCAGAGATGAAAAAAAACCACTAAAGGGAAGAGGGTAGGTTGAA
This sequence comes from Onychostruthus taczanowskii, assembly GCF_017590055.1. NCBI lineage: Eukaryota > Metazoa > Chordata > Aves > Passeriformes > Passeridae > Onychostruthus > Onychostruthus taczanowskii. The sequence goes on along the minus strand of NW_024503679.1, from coordinate 13,873,013 downwards.
GGTAAGGAATCAGTAAGCAGATGCTGGAAGTTACTCTTTTAATGATGTTGCTGTATATTCATCTGTTTCAAACATGCTGATTATTTGTGAAAAAGTTCATTCTGCAAATGCCAGCTTCCAAGGGCAATAAAATACAAAAAAAATTGTTCCTCGGAAGCACAATGAAAAACTACACTGTTACATCTATTGCTTCATTACAAGGCAAACTTTGTTTGTCTTGACAGCAATTACAGTAATCACATTTATGTAATTTGCCAGAGTTCCCATCTTGCAGTAGCAATTTAAAAAAAAAAATCAGTAGATGAATGAAATTGCACAGAATATTTTGCATGGGCTTTCAGTATAAACAGGTGTGTTGGACTAAAATGGAAATGCATATTGACAACACAGAAAAGTAGAGTTCTGGGAAAGAGGGTTATTCCCTCTCTATCTGTGGAGGAATGTTCCATTGCTAGGAGTTGCCACAGCACTACAAAATGAGGAATACAGCATCATTCCACACTGGGCAGGACATGGGCCTCATGACAGAGTGGATTTATAATTTCTTAATTTTATCACTACTTTCTCTTTTAACTATTAGCAGGGTCCTTTCAAATATTTCTCTCATAGAGAAATACCTCCAAGACAAACCAGCCTTGTGAAGAGCCATGGGAGCCCAATTATTCTCCTTTGGGTTTCTGGTGAAGCCCACAGGTTCCCAAGGATTATATGGCAGCAGCAGAAGAGCAGGACAAGTCTGAGATCAGAGGTTTCCTCTATTTTTTCCAAAGGGAATATTTCCAGGAAACAGGCTGCTGCCCACGTTAGAGCTCTGTGGAAAGAGCCTATTACACTAAGGACACTACAGGAGGTGAAGAAGCAGATCAATATGTGTCTAAGTGTTTTAGCCTTATTTTTATTATGTTTGACAGCGATGACAAGATGGTGTGTGTGTCACATACAGGATGACTAATGTGTGTACATGTGTGAGGCCCTGGCACAAAAAGGTTTTCCCATAAACTGTTAGGGAAGAGCGAGTTCCCTGTGAGCAGATCAGAGCATGGATTGAATCTAAAAGCAAAATGAAGAATGAAACAAACCCCAAACTAATTTCAGGTCTTATGAGAAGATGTAATGGCATCAGTGTCTGGAAACATCTACCACAAGTGTTTTCAATCCTGAACAATTTCCAGGAAATACTTGTCTTGAGTTGTGCTACAAAATGTGTCATCAGGATGTTGTCTGTGTTCCTGACCCAAAGGACAGCAAAATTTGAGAAAATAAGGACATAAACCAAGATTTTTTTTGGTGTGAAGTAATGAATTTTTCTTGGGTAAGGATTCCCTCCAACACACCAGAAGAGAACCAACCAACATGAACCATTTTTCTGTAGATAGATCAGTTTCTGTAGTAGGCCAGCAGCCAGATGAGGGGTTTCAAGGAAGAGTTATGGTAGTTATAAAGAGGGAAAAAATTTGCAAACACTGATAATAATACTCCTACACAGGAAGGTTTGAGCCAGTCACACTACTCCCCCCCTTTCCCAGTGAGATTCAGAGTTACATAGGAACAGGAGACTGTTTTGGCTGGGATTAGATAGCACAGATGGTACCAAAATGTGTAACACCTACCACAAGTTCTTTAGTTTCGTATCATCTGCACAACAGTTCTTCTCGGCCTTTTAACAGTTCGTTGAATGGAGGAAGAGGAGAAAAAGACATGGGACCATTGCTGGAAATGTGCAGCAAGCACTGTTAAATTTTATCTGTGGGTAATCCATATTGGAGCACGTAGATAGGCTCATATAAAATCTTGCATATATCTTCTGTGAGATGGTGTGAAACTTCACTTGGCTCTTCTCTTTCAAGGATCTCCAAAACTTGGCAAGTAAACCTCACAACACATTTTAGAATTACATCAGTAATCATTTTGCAGATACATAAAACGAGGTACAGGAATTTTAACCAGTTTTCCCAGAATCACCAAAGGAGTTTGTAGCATGGGTGGCTCTTATCTCCAAGGAGCTTCACAGGAATCCCATAGACTTTGTTTTCTGCCCTGACATAAATAGTACCAGTCTTTAGAGTTTTTTCTCTGAATTTGTTAGTCTTCTACATGACATATAATAAAACTTTGCCTTTCTTGTCCTAATTTTTCAAATAAATGCTGTTGTAGCAATTAATATACAGTCTGTGATCCCAGGAATATTTTGCTGACAATTCTGATATCATGCTTTTTTCAATTTCTCTAGTTGCCACCTTTGTCTACAAAAGACACTTAATTTCTGTGCTCTTAAAGGGTTTTCAGGGGTCCAGAGGAAAGAGACTAGGGAATTTCTTTCTTAGGGAGAAATACAAAAAAATCCAAATAGGTGCTGAGGTGTCATTGTGATGGACTTATTAGAAATAAGATTTCCAGGTTGCAATTTTCAAGGCTGCCTATTTGGTTTGATTGCAGCAGGTACTCAAAGCTCCAAAATAGCTTTGAAATATTCATTGTAAGGTTTTTAACAATTAAGATGAAAGCATGGAGTGTTCCCCAGGAACTAACTAGGAAGGGCTGATGGCCTAAATCCTCTGTCTTTTAAATACTCAGCCACACAATTTTGGCATTTTTGCCAAAATTTGAGACTTTTCCCCCCTAAGTAATGAGATACCTTCAGCTACAGAGAGTAAAGGAAAACACTGAGTCTCCATGTTAGAGAACTATCTTTCTTAGGACTTTCAAGATGGTTAAAGCCCAGAAGGATTTTCCTCTAAACTACATTTACAGTGCGCTCCCTGTAGATACACACCAATGCACAACATGAATGTCATTGCATTGGCTTCAGAATCCCTGTTGGAAGGACATTGGTTGCTGGCTCATTCTCATGCAGCCTTCTGAAGAACTTACATTTAGGATAATGGCAAAACTTTAGTCGGTGTAATAGGCCTGAAAATGTATCTGTGCAAACGAAATACACAATTTTCTAAGTGTCAGGAGCGAGAGGTGTAATTCAAAGTCATTATATATCACTTGCTGTAAATATTGTTTTCATAAAGCCAGACTAATCATATACTCAGATAACCCATCCTATTATTTTCACAGCTCCAGGACTCCTGAATCACACCTACTTGAACCTGAGGGATTAGAGGTTTTGCTTTTTAAATAGCATAGGTGCTGGGCTGGCCGCAATTTTTCAGACCTCTTTGGAGAAGCAGAATTGATTTCTTTTTTCTTGTTTTTTTGAAACAAAAAAATCATTCAGAGCCTGAAAATAGACATAAGCGAGCCTCCTCCTTTTGTAATTGTGTTTTTGAAAATCAGACACGTAAAATCTTTTGTAGCTGTGGGCTCGAAACTCTCTTTTGTGGAAACACTGGTGCACTGTAATTGGTTGAGTGCTGCTATCCAGCCTGAGAGGGTGACCTTTCACACTCTGCCCTAAAAGAACACTATAGAAAGAGAGGTGGCGTAATCTGGGTTAAAGGCTTCTTACTAACATGTTGAGAGCTTGTTTCACACACACACAAACAGTTGCACGAAAGCCCCGGCCTGATGATAACTTAGCACTTTAGCATGGTGCTCTTGAGACAGCCCTCTTCTGAGAGAATAAAGAAGGGCCCCTTAGTTGAAATGCAGGACTGGAGCTCTTCATAACCACCGGGCAACTGTTACGAGGGAAAAAGAAAGTTAAAAGAGATGAGAACAAAAGGGGCTATCCTTGTTACAAGGCTCTGGTTCTAGACCTGAAAACCCCCTTTCCACTAATCTTTTTTTTTATTATTTTTCTCTGTATAGCCCCAGGTTTTGACAGGGAAATCTCTAGCCTTTCTGGGCAAGCATATTCAGTCCATCTAAGAAATTCTGTGGACCTCCCTTTTTCATGATCTCCTTGTAAGAAGAAGAAACATGGTGAGCATCTCTGCTGATTTATCTAAGAATGAAGAGAATGGGATATTTCTAAGGTTAGGCAACTAGAGGCAAGTGTATCTTAAACAGCATAAAGATTCTGAACACTGTGCTGTCATATTTAGCACAGAGGGACAGGTGAAGATGTGCCTGCCTAGCCTGTGTGCATTCAGTCTAGAGATTTTCACGTTTGACTTCAGAGGGGTTGAAATCACAACCATTATTCCAAAGCACCAGCATGCAAGGTCCTGGAGGCCATGGGTGTGATATGATCCCTCAGCTTTCAAGCCCTCCCCAGGTTTAGCTCTGTGCTGTTGGGGCATGGAAAAGGCTACTTGCATCTCAGTAGCCCACTCCCCTCTCCCATTTTTTAATGCTTCCTTCAACATTGATTAATAGAGTACATCTGTCTCATGCAGCTTCTCACTTTACCTTTCATTTTTTTGCATGTTATTTCTTTTCTAGGTTTTCTCTTCCATGTGTTTTCTTTCTTAGAAATTTCTATATATTCAAGATTGTCTGCTATTTCAAGTTATTACTCTAATATATAGTTAATGTTAATAAGTTGTTACACACTGTCAGTCATTCTTGTTAGAAGAAAAAAATGGATATTTAGAAAATGCATTGGTGGAGATTCCTAACTATTGTATCCCATCTGGTATGTACAAAATAAAATTTGATTATAAAATTCTATATTTATCACAATATCTTCCACGAAGATTTTTTTTTTGAACTAACAGATGATGGAACTGTGGAGTTCCAAAGTCAGTGCTGAAAGTCTGATTGACTCCAGACCTTACAGACTATGGCCACGATCCTTATCTTCACAATGTTGCATGTCAGATGGTGCAAAGTGTCTGAATTTTTACTTTCTTCAGTGTTTCTGTTAGCTAAATGTTCTTTATTTTCCTGTTCTCTGCAGTAGTTAGGCTTTGTTAGCTGTGTTTACATTTCTGACTCATTTCCAGTCTCCTTAATTACACTTTTGCACCTTTTAAGTCAAACTCTTTCAGAGATAGCAGCTAAATTTACAACCTTATCCTCCAGAAGGAAGGCCTGAAGTTATTGAAAAGGTTGCAAGCACCAGATGACTTCTCTCCCTCATGGAAAGCCCCAACAGTGGTCACCCACAGAGTCGGACCAACAAGAGCCAGAAACCACTCAGGAGTCACAAAATCTGACTGACAACAAAGCAAATTCAACACCCGAAGTTTAGCTTCTCGTGGGTTAAAGCTTGACACCATTGCCCTTGGAGGCTGAAATTCAGGCTGCATTAATTTACAGGGAAGAACACGTGTGATGAGTTTGCCACAGCCCACGGTGGGGATATTTTGTGGCAGCACAAAATCTCCACACAATGCAGCATGATTGGCAGCTGCTTCCTGAGAGAAGCCCGTGGCTGTGCAGGAAGGGTTGCAGCTGCTGGGATGGAGAGCCATTGGCAGCCGGTGACAGGGACATGCCCACAACATCTCTTTGAACCACGCAGAGCACTGGGAGCCATCTACATCCCTGTCCTTGGAGTTCACCCAGTTCTTTGCCTCACACCTGAAATTCGGGAAATAAATTGCTTTACCCCTGGTAGATAAGGTAGGTCACACATAGGAGGATTGGGTATCCAAAATGGATTTATAGAAAGGTCTGAACAAAACGATTGCTGGAAGGCTGGACAGAGAAGTGCTATCATTAAAGAAAAAAAAAATTTAAAAAGGAAAGGAAACCGCAAATTTTATTTCTAAACCTTTCCATCAGGAAAGGCTGCAAAATTTAGGGAAATGAGGTGCAGCTGACATGCCTGACAAATAACTCTCACGGAATGTATAAAGTGAGTTTATTTGTGCCATCTTTTACAGGAAGAGCTGTGTGAGTTCTGTAGCATTGCCGCTGGGGTTGCTGAAACACCCGGCTGCTGATCAACATTTTGGATGCTCATGAATAACCGGAATATGAGCACCTTAAGCACAAATCCAACAAAGGTTTTTTCAAGTTCATCATCACATAGGAGATTGCATCATTCATAGTGGCATTTATAGCCATCAGTACTATACAACCCATGGTAACAGATGACATTGCATGCTGAAAGAGGCCGTGAAAGGTCTTTCATACTGTTTCCTGCTCCTAATGACAGCTTTTACTGCCAGTTAGGACAGAATCCAAACACATGAAGTCATGATGGCTGTAGGTGTTGATTTGGATATTAAATGTATAACCTAGCTTATGCAGAACAGTTAACAGAGACAAGTTTTCAGTGCACAGTGCAGAGAGGACTGTAGGCGTAGGGACAAAGAGAATGAGCCCAAGACAGGGTATTACCCTGTGAACAAACAATTTGAAGTGCTGAAGCATTTTATATTAAAAATATGTTTGGATGCCCACATCCATAATCATTTGGACATCATGCCCTTAGAGTCTGATTCAATGTGGGTTTATTTGTGGGTTCATCTAGCGGGTTTCTCAGCTGGAGAGGAGTGACATTTATACCTCTTTGTATACATGTTTTTTGTTTCTGTGTGTGTATATTCTTCACGTGTGTTTTCTGCTCAGACAAAACTTCCACGCTTGTAGAAAGCTCATGAATATTTTATAGCTTTTGTTCATGAATCCATTAACGAGTTTTATAAATAGTGATAATTTGCAAAAATAATATGTCTGAAAGGCAATACCACTTTACCTATGAATGACCTCTTTTTCTTTCTCTTTTTATTTTCCCCTAGTTTTGATATGTTTTCCCAAGCAGTCTGTGAAAGTGTTTACTGGTCTATCCACTCTTTTTAAACCTGGGGCATTAACAGTGTGAGAGTGAACACACACGTACACCTACTCACCGTGCACAGTTCCATCCTTCCCAGCCTACAGCTAACGAGAGCCCTTTAATTGCACTGAAACCTGATCCCTGCCTGGCAATTCTGCTGGTCAGTGCAAAGCTCGGGCCAGGCTGTGCTGGATGGGCCCTGCCTTGCCTGTGGGTTTGCTGCTCCCCAGGCCCAGGCTGGCGTTGATAGCTCGTGGCTGGGCGGTCTGGCGCTCCTGTTTGGAATATAATGTCTGTGTGTCCCTGCGTGCGCCGGTGTGTAATAAGTAATAAGGGTAATCCCCTTCTGATGACAGAAGCTTCAAGTGGTTACAAGTAGCAGACCTGTTTTTCAGATGCCTGAGGTAACTGTCTATAAGGCGCAAGGTAAAGAAATAATTAATTGCAATTACTGGTTAAAATGGGGGAAATGATATACGATCGCAAGCTTTTATTGCAAGGGCTTTGATTCAGCACGGGGAGGGTTTTTGGTGAAGTGTCAAGACACAGAATATTTTTCTGCAGTCAAAGGTTGAATTTAAGTAATCACCCAGTGCAATTTTACCCGTATCAGATGTTCACAACTACAATGCATGCAGGGGGAGGAAAAGAAGTGAAAGATGGAAACAGAGAGAAAAAACATCCCCTAAATTCTCGACATGCAGTCTTGCTGAGTAACCACATTCATAACTGAGTGGGAGTGATTTGTTCTGACAACACAAGACTACTAATTTTGCTGAATTAACAGCATGACTAGTAGTGGGTGGAGGGGAAGGGGGGAAAAAAATAAAGAAGAGAGATCTGTTATGGGCATTCCCAGCCTATTAATTGCCAGGTGATAGGAAATTACGTGGTCTACAGTATCACAAAAAGTTTGGTGTGTTGTTTAAGCAACTAAATATCTGGAGTAACACAAGTAAAAGATCAAGGTGCGTATTTATATATTTAAAATAAAGCAGGTTTGCACTTAGGAGAGAAAGAGAAAATGTCAGAAGAACAACTTGGTTTCTTTCTTCCTTCTAAAGCAGAGGGCATTTCAGTAAGAGTCCTTAAATTAATGTGAACTTTTTTTTATTCCTCACATTTTGAAAGACATGAATCTAAGATTAATCTCTATTGAAAAGATTAATATTTTCAATCCAAACTTTGAAATCCACTTGGACAGCTCAGAGCTTCCAGCTGTTGTTTATGCTATTAGTTAGAAAATCCAAGTGCCATGCTTTTAAAACAAAATTAACAAAAAAGGCTCTATTGAGTTAATTTTGTAGAGTTATGTTAATAAGCACAATTTGCACTGTGCAGGTTTACTTTGTGGTTTGTGGTGAGTTTGTAGAGGTTTTGTGAGCAAACCCAAGTGTGGTGACAGTGAAACCTTTCCAAAGCACAGACTTTCATGATCTAAGCACAGAATTTCCTTTTGTGGTCATGTGTGACGTGGTTTTTGGATAATAAATGTCTGTAATAAGGTTTCCTTAGGTTGGCTCACAGGGCCTGAGCCTCTGTTTTTAATGGCTGTCTTTGGAGGAGTTTTGGTTACATATATTTTCTTAGAATTTGAGCACTTTTTAGACAGCATTTAAGGACCTCGAGGCTGATCCAGGGAAACATTGCTCACTCACCACTTCAGACCAGGGATGCTGACAGTATTCCTCTGTATTACCTTGGCCAGTCATCAGGATATGATTCCTTCCAACAGAAGCATCCAAAAGAAGTGGATGAAGGGGAATAAACTTCAGGTGATTTGATGGCCTTTTGAATGTGCAGTTAAAATAAATTTTGAGCTTCTCTAGTTTTTCCTGATCTCCAATACTAGGAGTCCCTAAAAGGACTGGAAGGAGCTGGCCCTGCTCTGCTCATATCCCCAGGACATGAGGGGCCTGTCCCCCACTGGAAGCATATGTACAGCAGAAGTTTTCCAACTCTGAATTTCATAATTCCCTCCTCCTCAAATCTAAACTGGTGAATGAAGAAATATCCCCCTTGTGACAGCCTGGATCATCTAAATGGATACTGTTGTTGTGGTGGAAGGGAGGGCACGGGAAGGAACCACATTTGCTACAGAAACTGCTCTCTATTGGTACACAATTAAGAAGGAGATGAACTACTGATTAAAAAAAAAAAAAAAAGCTGAAAGAGGAACCAACATGTTGCCAAACGCAAACCTACTGAAAAACCCCAACAAAAAGCCCAACCACCGAAAAAACACGCCTTTTGTAAGGCACTCTTTGTTGCAAATCAGTAAAAGTTGATTCCTGTAATGAATTAAAATATTCCAAAAGCTTAAAGCTTCTATCACAGTTGACCTTTAAGGCATGTAGCAGCAAAGAAGTTAATACACTTTGCACATGTTGCAGAGCAACAGGTGGTAGAAAAACCCATGCGGGCTCCTTGCATTCCTTACTTTTCAAACTGGTGGCCCCTGGTATTCTGGGATTTACACTACCTCCCCCAGGCTCTGACTGACAAGCTAATCGGTGTGCTGGGAAGCCCTGAGCTATTGATTCCACTGTAACAGAACACCTCCCCGTCAATGAAACTGCAATGAAATGCTTCAACAACGAAGAAAGGGAGGCATTAGGCTGTTGAGCAACTGGAAGAAATTTGCTTGTAGGTAGTGCGGCAGAAATGAAAAGGCTCTCGGGGGCACAAGCTTGAAAAGCCAGGTTATTAAAAAAGCCACAAAGCTGGAGTCTGGCTGAGTGGAGAAAAATAGTTATGGCTCAGTTAGGCGTATCTAAAAGGAGGAGGGAGGGGAACGCAGCTTTCAAAATTGCGTTAATCCCCCATGTACTTAATTTCTTTTCTTTTATGGCAGCTTGTAGTATAGCAACAAGTATTCAAGCAGTTAATAATTTTAAACAGTTTAGCTTTCCGTAGGCAATATATCTTTAGCCTTAATTAAAATTTTATTTTAGTAGGGGGAAAATATTAAAATGACATTCTGATCATCCTCTAAGATGGAAAATATATGATAATATGAATATTTTATTAGACAAACTATTATTAAACAGCTGGTGCAAAATCTTAGCCACTGATTAGTTGAGTTCGTTTGAAATGCAGGTCACTATTTCTTAATAATGGCCCAACAGGTTTCCAATGGCAGTACAACCACTGGCACAAAGGTCTTAATATCTCATACTGGAATCCTAATATCCCAGACCTGGATACCTGCAGTGCCAGTCTGGTGGATGGTTCCCATTTTGGGGTAAAAGCTCATCACCTGGGCACATCTCTAAGGTGGTGGGTCTGGTTTAAAAGGTTCTGTTTGCTTCAAGGGAGCTGCAGGGATGGGTATCGGGTGGTGAATCAGCTTGGCCATCTTAATTGGGATGGGAGTCAGAGGGGAGCTGTCAGAGCAGGACTTTGAGGATGGAATTTGCATCTGCCGTTAATTCAGGAGCCTGTTTGCTGACCTTCAGGCACCGTTCACGTCGTATCTATTTACTCAGTCTTTTCCCAAGTGAGCTGTCAGCTTTTCTTTTGGAAAGTTCTCTCCCCCCTGCGTGGGTCGTGGAGCACAATAAAAAATGTGTAGGCCTTGATTGCACACAAGGCAAAATGGCAACTCACTGAGGCAGCTGGATTAATTTTTCAATGACAACAAAATAGCTGACATTGTATCTAAGGTAAAAAAGGCAAAAGTGGCCTTTTAGGAAATTTCCCATCCTATCAATTATATCCTGCTTAGGTTCAAGAATTTTGCCTTGAACATAAAATGGAGATGGCTTTTCTGCACACTGTTTTTTTTTTTTGTTTGATTGTTTTTTTTGTTGACGGTGGTTGTACCATCTCTCTGATTCTATGAATATAATAACTATATGCAGGGACAATTGTACCATATTGGACTGCTCTGACACAGAGGGGGCAGGATCAATTTTTTTTGCATCTTAAACCATGTTTTAATTGTACATGTCCCAGGCCTGCTCCTTTGCCCACAGGAGCTGTGCTGGAGTGAGTACCCAGCATCTGTGATGGGCAGAGCTGGGGAGAAATGCCCGGCTGGCTCCACAGTCAGAGAGAAAATATTTAAAGAAAATAACCTTAAAAACTTAAAATCACAGAAAGACAACTCCTACCCATACTGACACCAGTCAGAATACTGACTTTGATTTCAGTTTGGCCAGAATGGAAAAAAAAAAAAAAAATCTTTCTTTTGTTAAGTATATTGTATCAGACAAAGAGTGGCACATGCACAAATAATGGATCTTCCCTAAAGCTGACCCATATATTTTTGCCTTAATTCTTTCCTTCTCCTTAGATAAAATTTATCTGAGGTTGATGGACATTCACAGAAAACTTGGATTTGTGTCAGCAACATTAATTAATCTGAATTCAGAAATATGCAGCCCAACACAGAGGAGTTCTGTTTCACATTTGTGCAGTCTGGGCCAAACTCTCATGGACTTTACACTCATCAAAATGAAATGCTCCTGCCATGAAATGTATATGAGCAATACACAGCTCAGCTGAATAGCAGGCCAACAGCTGTAGACCTTGCTAATAAATTCCCTGAATACCATGTTATCAATGTTCACCATGTTCTTCTAACCCCAGATATTCCTCCTACTATTTTTTTGGGTTAATTCATTTTGGTCTGATAAATGCTTAAATTTTAGAGACTTGAGTGGTTATCTGATAGTATTATAAAAAACCAAAAACATAGGAGAACACAGTGTGTCCATTTTTAATTTAAGAATTTTGCAAGTTTTTTACATGATTTTTATGATATAGTGGGACTGTTACCTAATAGGAAAAGCAATTCTGAACTCTTATTTTACCAGTTAGACCCCAGTGTTTTACAAGTCACTTCCTATTTAAAAATTTTGGTCATGATTTTCTTTTAGGGGGTCTGTAAATCATGTTTTTTTCCTGTTGTTCCAGAAATTGAAACATTAAAACCTTTGTGTGTTTTTCCATTCTGTAAAATAAGTGCTGGTGTAGACTTTAGAACTGGACCATACATATGTCTCAGGTCTAGCTCATACCAGTTACTGATATGGAATCTATTTTCTTTCTGCCTTTTTGCTTTATTATGAGCGTATTTTAGAGATTTTCATTATGAGGATGGGTAGATGCTGGAGGCTTGAAGACAGGGAGTATTTTTCTACAAGTCACACAGAGAAATAAAAAAAATAAAATAGTTTCTCAGGATGATTTAAGTCAGGAAGTTTAAAAATAACCAAAAGTGGTTGAAACAAAATTGGAGAAGATAATCAGATCTGTTCATTTCAGGTGATTGTTAATAACCCTGTAATTATTGACTGTTATTAGTGAAAATAGAAAAGAAATTAATAGTTGGTTGAAAAAACCAGAGGGTAAAAACCTCAGACATTTAATGCAAATGGGGTTGGTTCCTCTTCAATCAATGGGCTTTTAAGCTTCCTCCAGGCTTGAGATTTGCAGAGAAGTCAGCACTGGCACGGCTTAGAGCAGCTGTTAATGCAACACATGCCTGTCATTTGCTGTTGACAGGCATTAATAAAAACCTAATCTGAGGAAATTATGAAAAACCTACATATTATGCAATCTGGTTTATGTTTTGGCATGTGGCATGCGTTGGTCTGATACAAAGTGTATAAACTTAAGTGCCATTGTTTCCACTCTAAGGGCAATTGCCTTTTAATTTAATTTTAAAAATTATTATTATTATTTTTTAAAGTGTTTAATTGTCCAGTACTCAGACAGGTTTCCTTTGTGGTACCATGGGTGTTGGTTTAAATCTTTCTTTTACAGAAGCAAGAATTCTGAACAGCATTTACTGACCAGGTGAGGAACAGGGAAACTCAACTCTGATACATTTCTGTCCTGTCTGTGCTCCTCTTTCTCCCAGTTTCTGGCTTCTCTGGCATGCTTTAAGTTGTCTCATTCCCTTAGAACTTAAATATTTTAAGAAACCTCTCCCTTTTTCTTTTTTTTTCTCTCCCAACTATTCTCATTGGGGAACAGAGTCTTTACAACAACACAAACTAAAAGAACGTTCCACTGCCATAGATTAAGCTTTTGCTCTCTCCTTTTTTTCTGTGAGACTCTTCTTTGGTGTTGATTATGATAAAATACATTTACTCCTTCTCCTGAATTTATCAGGAGCTGCAGGGAATTCACTGGATTTCCCTGTGTCCCTGCAGGCATGCTAAACCTTATTTACCAGTTTCATCATATACAACAGAAAACATGTGTTATCTTGAGACACCATAAAGTTCAGTTATACTTTTAATTTTGGGCGTGATGAATTCTTTCTTGTTTGCTTTTCTTTTTTTTTTTTTTCTTTCTCTGTCTCTTAGTATTTTTTTTTGGGGGGGGGGGGTTTGTACACTCTTTGATAAAGTTTTGAAACATTTTTTACAATTCTGATACATTTTTGTCATTGCCTAGAGTGTGGTACTATTTAAAATCTAAAATATCTAAAATATGAATCCATAAGGGAACTTCAATAAAAAGACACAAAGAAGAGAAAAAAAAATACACACACAAAGCACAATCAATAATATGAGGGTGAAAAAAGGGGTAAAACAATCCCATAGATGTTCAGGCTGGAATGTGAGTGCTAAGAAAAGTCTTTGGACAAATTCAACACAGATTTGGCCTCCAGCTCTGAGCTGGCAATTCCAGTAGAAGACCAGACCTCTACCCTGTGGTAAAGAGGTACAGAATAATGCCTCTTTGAATTAGTTTCAAAACGTTGCTGTGATGCAGACGAATTGCTCCTCAATGCCAGAGTGCAGTGCACCAACATAATAGCATATTGTTAAGTCACACTGCCATTAAAGGATATAGTTATTAATCAAATTAAGTCAAAACACAAAGCAAGTACAAATTAGTATCAGATGACATGTCTCACTGTGAGCAAGGAAGAAGGAATGGAGGGGACCTGCCATTTTAAAAGAAAACAATCTTTCATAAAACTAAAACAGAAGGTGAGGGAATATCCCACTACGCAGTAACTGGCAGCTGGTATGTGCTGTCTGGACAGTATTTGTCTTTAAATTCACATGACAGTCCTAAAATTCTGCAGTGTAATCAGTGTCTTTCAGAAGCTTAGGCTAAACTCTGAATAATGTTTGTTCCTGGATATGTGGAAAGTGTTTATCAAGACAGATAAAAGTACTTGAAATTTAAGGCATTTAATATTTTATTATTTTGTTCCATACTGCTACAATTTTTGCCAGTGTAATGTTTTAGCTTCAGAAGAAATGTTAATTCTCATTGAAAGATTATTTGGGGCTGGGGGGATTTAGTTTACTATTTCCATAAATTTTGTAGAAATGTGTTATTTGTGGGTTGTGAAACTGATCCAAATATTGTGATTTGTGCATGATCTAGATAGCCTTTCCCAAAAAGGAACAATGCACTGGTTTTGTGCAACTCTGATAACTAATCACACATGAACACATGGATTTACCCATCCTTACATGGACGTGTGTGGGTGTTCCCAAAAACCAAAATATGTTTTTGCACTCCAAGTTCTTCCAAGCACAGTTAAAATTGTGAGTAGCTTATTGAAAACAGTGCCTAAAGGTAGGGTAACAACATTCAGGAGTGTATAGGATTAGGATTCTGCATTATGATGTTCACCCTTGCAGTAAATTTAGTTTCTTTATGGATCATCAGAAACAGATACAAAAAAGAAGCACATCCTCCTGCACAGGAGGAAAAGAGGCCTTTTTCTGCTCTGTTTAGAAGTTGTTGTGTCTTCTGGGGGTATTATTTACTCGGCTATCACAGCATAAGCTAACTTTAGAATTAGTCTAAATTTTGCTAACACCTAGGCTTGCATTTTTGCTGTCTGCTGGTTCAGTTTGGCACAGGACTGGTAGGTGGCCTTGTGAGTTACCTGTCAGCCCTGAAGTGTGTTTACCTCATTAACCACTCCTGAGTGTGAAAGTTTGTTTCCCTTCTGTTCTTGCTTCCTGAGTCTATGGTTTCCTCATCATGGTGACATTGCCAAGCGTGGTGTTAACGTGCTTCTTCTGCACAAGAGAATGTCATCACAGGGGATTACAACCTTAAACAAAAGTCACAGCAGCGAGGCACTCAATCTCAGGTGAATTGCTTAAACAGTGAGTGTTTGTATTAGCTCAAATGTTAATATAGGCTGCTCTCTGCCATTATGTATTTGTTATGGGTGACAACACCTGGAGAATGTATCTTTCAGGACTGGGTGAAGAATAAACACGGGTCTGACTCAGTTCCATGCTAATAAATGCACTGAGATGCCACAGAGTTTGTAATTAGTCTACTCACAAGGTATATCCTGATAGATGAAAGGGGTCTGCAAATAGGAGCACAGCAGAAACTTCTGGAGGGATATTTGTACACGATGATAACTATTCCACTGAGTTGGGTAGACTTTGTTGAATCACTAATGAATAACAAATCATCTCCTTCATGGCTTTTTGGTGATAACAAGTTGAAAGGGTGTATGTGTCATGATGAATGAAAAGAAAAAAAGAGGATGGCGTTTCAGGGAGATTTGAAATCTTGGAAAGACACAATCCTAATAGGCTAAGATCTAGTAATCTTTGATCACACTACTTTATGTCCTGTAAAGGTTAGGACGTAATTTACTTATACTATGGTTAAAAATGAGCAGGTCTGGAAAGATGTTTCAAGGGTGTTATGTTTATAAGAAAGATTTGGAAATCTGAAGAATAAAGGGCAGAAAGTTCCTGTCAGATAGATGCAGATTTCAACACATGGAGAGGCCGCTGTGCTGAGGGCTTTAAAACAGACTGAAACCCAACATGTGTACTTCAATATCTGTTCAATGGGTTTTAATAAAACCCCTCAAATTATTTTGCTTGTTTGAGGCTTGTATGGGAGAGAAATCCAGCAATTATTATAGGGTGTTAAAAACAAATCAGCCCTCATGTAATAGGGCCTGAAGCAAGTAGAGCTGCACCTGCTTCAATCAGGGTTTCATCTGGTCTGTTGAAGGCAAGTTTGAGGCCCACCAACACCTTTCAGATGGATCTACCATAAGTCAACAACAGATGATAACAACCTTCAACCTCACCAGCGAACAAGCCTCATTCCAGAAGTGTTCAGAGAGCCACACGGGAATACCAGGAAATAAACCTGTTTTGAGAGAGAATGGGCTTTCCATGAGTAGCTGTGATTAGTTCTGAATGTTCAAAATGCCAGTGAGCACAGTAGTGCAGCCATCTTTCTCTATTGTATCTATGGAGATATGGGGGAGATACCAGAAGATTATACAAATTAAGGAGAATGAATGTATGGTCACATATTAAGGCGATAATAGATTCAAAGAGCTGTTCCTGACTGTGTCTAGATGAAGCAATTCTGATGATGAACCTTAGTTAAAAACAGTTATCGAGATACAATCAGCTTTACACATTAAATATTCCAACCCCAAAAAGGAAACAAAACAGAATCAAAGCTCCTAATCAGTTTATGATCCAGAGATTTTGCCAACCAAACTTATTGGAAGAAGTAATGTAAACAGAAAGATGCAAGCAAAGTCAGTTAAGTGGAATTTAAGCTGTCAAGCTGCACTGTAGAACTCCATTACCATATCTCCTCGATTTTTTTTTAATAGTATTCTCTGAAAAGCACTAGATGTAATAAAGTCAATTTAAAATTTGTTCTACCAATCTTTTGCATCTGTAATTTTCCCATTAAATGTAAATGCCCATGAGGCATGCTATTTGCATTACATTGCATTTACAGTCTTTAAAACAAACTATAAATCCCCTCCTTGTTTCATGTGATTGATGCTGTGTGTATAAATACCACCATAAACCTCAAAGGGGGCTAACAGTGACAGTAAATTAAAGTTTTCAAGTCTGGCAGCATCTCAGCACTTCAGCCCTTGATCTTCAGCAGCGTTGTTAACCCCCACCTCATTGCCCTCCTGAACTCACCTTTTCCCTCCCCCTCTCTTTTTTTTCCCACCCCTTTTTCCCTGTGCTGTCCTTACTCTGATTTCCTTGGGAAACACCTTTCCATCCATGCAGACTGAACAGAATCAGGAGTATGCTGTTAATTAAAAAGGGGCTGCAGCTGTTTGCCAGATAGAGCCAGGTCTGAACTTTGCTGTCTTGGTGTATCTGAGTTTGAGACTCTCAGGCCATCTTGGCTTTGTAAACAATAGCCAGCCACAGCTCCCCTGATTGTCCAGCACCATTCCAATAATTAACTGGCTTTCAGTTTGGTTTTTTTTTTTTTAATTATTATTTCTCTGAATTTTGGGGTTTTTTGGTGCTTTTTCCCCCTCTTCCTTTTCTTATTTCTTATTGCCTTTCTCTGGTGCACTTTCAGGCCACATGAAGAAGAAATAATTGAGAATTAAGAGAAATCTTCACCAAGATGGAGGAATGCATCATGTCACTATTCAGTATTATGCTTGTATAGGTAACCCCACTATTCCTTATCAATTTTGCAATAAAATTGACCTTGATTTGATCCTATTGAATCTTGTCTTTGAAAGATATCAGCTTCTCTGATGGTATCTGCCATTGTTAAGTAGGAGACACAATTTATGCCAAAATTATCCAAAAGACTTCATGGTGGGCTAAACCCAGCTTTATCATAGGTAAAATGTACTGCAGGCTAATGCTCACCTACCACCTCTGTGGGTCTAGCTCTCTTTTTTTTCATATCAGACCAAGCAGTAACACCTCAGCACTCCATACTATAGTGAGGGAAAAAAAAAGATTGTTTTTTTTCTTAGAAAGAAAAAATATTTATGAGAGAATACTGATGCTACCATAGAACACAGGCTCAGATCTCAAGGGCAGAGGGAATTCTTTCCCAACCAGTGAAATGATGGTTGGTAAGATTTTTAAAGATTATGGTCAAAGTGGAAAGGGGAGGAGGGGAAAAAACCAGGTAAAACCTGAATGGCAATGAGGCTAGTTACTAATTTTAGGCTACTAATCCCCTCAAGAACTCCTCTGAGCATCCAAGAGCAGGTAGAGTGTTGCAGGTGGGTACTTTATGGGATTTTCATAAATCTCAGGGAAAGGTAGCTTTCCTATCTCTTTTTTTCTCCTACACTTCCCACTCAAGTGGCTCTTCTGCTTAGGAGTGAGATTTCTATCCTGTCTATGGCTTTGTGAGGTGCTCTGTTCTGTAAGCCTCCCTATGCTATAACCTTTAGAAGTCAGTCATATCCAAAGCCCAAACAGGCTTTATGAAATGGAGAGAATTACAACCAAAAGGCTTTTCCTACAGTGTTTCTGAAGACCACCAGGGTTTGGTCTTTATGAGGAATTAGGAATGTGAATGATCATTTGTATCACTAAAATGGCTGAAATACATATGGATAAAAGGGAATAGAAATTACTGGAAGCTGTATTGATAAATTTGAGACCTGAAACAAAAGAAGAGATGCATTTGGACTGGATTCTCATTAAAACAAATTTAACAACTGCACAGGTATATGTTATTGGTATTTTTTCTGATGAAAAGTATGATATGCATGTCTTAGACATGGATAATGGTATTCAACAGTCTGCATCAAATTATGGCACAAGAGGTGAAAGCTGATGGCTCTTCAGCTTCCTATAAACTTGTTCCCCTGGGGTTTTGTCTTGGAATTCAGTTATCCACAAGTCTGACAACACCCAAAGGAAATCACAATATTTCATATC
Source organism: Onychostruthus taczanowskii (assembly GCF_017590055.1). Taxonomy (NCBI): domain Eukaryota; kingdom Metazoa; phylum Chordata; class Aves; order Passeriformes; family Passeridae; genus Onychostruthus; species Onychostruthus taczanowskii. The sequence continues at coordinate 13,854,740 of NW_024503679.1, read as the reverse complement.
TTTGGACATGAAAGTGGTTTGGATGTGTCCAGATCACATAAAATAAATCCCAGGTTTATTCATGCTGATACTGGCTGATATTAACATTTCACTAAACTTTTTGGAAGCTGTATTGATAAATTTGAGACCTGAAACAAAAGAAGAGATGCATTTGGACTGGATTCTCATTAAAACAAATTTAACAACTGCACAGGTATATGTTATTGGTATTTTTTCTGATGAAAAGTATGATATGCATGTCTTAGACATGGATAATGGTATTCAACAGTCTGCATCAAATTATGGCACAAGAGGTGAAAGCTGATGGCTCTTCAGCTTCCTATAAACTTGTTCCCCTGGGGTTTTGTCTTGGAATTCAGTTATCCACAAGTCTGACAACACCCAAAGGAAATCACAATATTTCATATCTTTGGACATGAAAGTGGTTTGGATGTGTCCAGATCACATAAAATAAATCCCAGGTTTATTCATGCTGGGATATTAACATGCTGATATTAACATTTCACTAAACTTTGCCAAGTCTGGATTTATAATAAGCCACCAAGCCAAGCCTGGCTGCCACAGCTTGGTCTTGAGAGCCACATCTTCTCAATATTGTCTTGGGACTGTTTTCTTTGGGCTGATAATTATCAGTTAGGGGATCCCCATGTTTTTGCTGTGAAGGAATTCCCTTTAGCAGTATCATGAGTACAAGGGACTCTGCCCAAGTCTGGGTATGTGTGTGACACCCTGGCAGAGGAGCTGGCCAGTAGCCTGGACACAGAGAGGTGTCAGTCTGTGGATAAATTTACATATACTCCTTAAAATGAATGCTGATATGGAAGGGTTTTTTTGATTGAGTCTACTTGTAGAAGTGTTAGAATATTGGTCAGGTATTAAAAATTGTTAAAAATACCACTGCTTCCATTCTGAAGCATCCCCCTTTTAACCCTTCATGAGGGATCCCTGTGTCCCCTCTGCCTGTTTTGCCCTTCAATGTTCCTTCAAGTTACTTGGAGAGCCTGTTCTTTCAAAGTTGTTACAGCAATTTGATTGCAGTCAGCTGTCTGATGCCTTCAGCAGTGGTCTGGGGACATGGTTCCTAATCTTATGAAGGAGTCACTGAATGGGTCTTTCAAACATCCCTTGATTTCCTTATTAGAGGGAGTTCACTCAAAGGCAGAAGCTCAATGTGTGTCTTGCAGGTCATAGAAATAACTCAAGACATTCCTTCACCTAGAAATGAATCTCTGGAGAGCTCAGTTTACTGCAATCAGATTCAGATTTACAAAGCAAAATGAATAAAGCCCAATTTTGATACTACTAATATATAAACACTCACGCATCTATATATTTTAAATACACTTAAATTTCATTAGCAATGATTGTTTAGAGAAACATCATTACATTCCTGGGCTTGGGAGCCTTCTCCAGGGTTGTGAACAATCAAAGATTTATTTGAGCTTTCTGCACACTGGGAAATGAAGACACAGAATCTCATTATCATGTCTATTAAAAGGCAGAATCTAGGGTACATCTAAGAAAAGATGTATTACTTTTTAAACTGCACTGCAAACTGTGAAGTACTACAGGGACTTGAACTATTTAAAAATACTCTGGGCTTATGAGTAAGAAAAAATAGGGTCTCTTTCCCAAACAGTATAAAAATATCACACCATTAAATTGTGCTGTTATTACAGTCTTGGAAATATGATTGTATCTACTTTTGCTTGAAGCTGGTTGATCCCTGAGCTTGATGTTGGGGTCGAGGGACAATGGAGGGCTACCAGAGTGAGTTACTTAGGGGACAATGCAGTGGGGGGTATGAACAATGACCAGTTAAATTCTAGTTAACCCCAATTATAAACCTTCACCTTTGTTAATTAGATTAATTCATCAGCAGGCACTGTGCTTACAGTGTCTTGGAGGTGTGTGATCCAACATTTTCACCATTTAGTAAAAGTTAAAATCTTTCATGCCACCAGTCTGTTGCACACAAATGGCCATGCAATATATTACTGTAAAGGTAAAACTGGGTTAAGTTTACCTATAAATTAGAAGGTAACATTTATTCTAAGGATTCTTCTTAGGAGTGAAAAATTCGCCTTGCAAGCATTTTCTGTAGTTATTAAAGATCTCCAAGCTATGAATCTGAGAGCTTAATTAAGAGCAACAGAGACATGTCAAAGGAAGGAAAGAAGAGCTGAACAGCAGTACAGGCAATTCTCCTAGATTTTCAACGTCTCAGCCTTTCCTTGATCAGTGTCCAAAATTTTGCATGCATTGATGAAGTGTCTTAACACACTGACCTCTGGAGACCTGAGTCCAGCCAAGGCCCCTCTCAGGGCCCAGGTGATGGCCAATGGGTGGCCTTCCAGAGCTGAAAGGTTGGTTATATCTCTTGGTGCCCTGGTGGTCAAACTTCCATGTGGACTTCCCATCAGAGAAGCAAAGTTTATTTTACTGCAGGTGTGGAAAGCAAAGGGCAGCCTTGAACAGCACCTGTTTGGTCTGTGTTGGCTTGATAAATCTTTTTCACAAATGTGAGAATGACTGACCATTTTTCACGCTAGCAAACACCACACAATTAGTTTGCATAAACAGAGACGAGTTTTGCTCTCAGTCCCACATGTGCAATAAATTTACACTGATCCTAGTAAATACAATGGGGGTCATTTCTAATTTATATTTGTGAGAGGGCTGCATTTTATCCATGAAATATTTCCAACATCATTTGCAGCTCTTCATAAACTCAGTAACACCCCTATGATGCAGAGATATATAGAATATATGTAGAATGCTGCATATACAAAATATATATTTCCAGTATGCAGTGTGTAAACTGAGGCAGGAGAGCTCAGCTCCTGACAATGTCATTGCTTAACTTCCCATTTGAGTGAAAAATCTCTAGTGATAATATTCAAAGAAACCCTCAAGAAAACTGTTTATCAAAATGAGAATATTTTTAACATTGAGAAATCTTTAAGAACTGGTTACAGAACAGTAAAAAATAAGACTTTGAATCATAAAAGTGCTTTGCACTCTCCAGCAATGCCCAGACACTTCCATGTGTCTGCAAAGCTGGACCTTCTCTTAACCCTGGTTATTTTCTAATTGTGTGTGTGAATGTTGGATGGAGCTTTGCATTTTGGGGGAAGATCTTTTCTTGGCTCACCACCTGGGTAAAAGAATACAGAAATCACTGAGATTTGCTCAAGAAGCCACACTTTATCTTTGAAAAAGGGTTTGAAATGCAAAATGTTTTGGTATATGTCTATGAAAATGGGTATTTGCTTAAGAGATTGCTGCAACATATTTCTGGCAATTTATTTCTCTACATTTCAACAGCTGCTTGGTTTGGGATGTCTGGTCTAAATTGAAATTAAAGCAAAGAATATCATCCTCACTTCACCTGAGAGGCAGGGAGCAGCTGAACTGAAATAAATGCAGGAAGAACATCTTAAAATTGTTACTCAAGGTAAACAGGAAATGGGTTTAGTCTTAATTAAGGACTATGTGTTTGTGGCTGTTGCAATTGCTCTGTATCAAATATCCAAAACACTGCCCCCTTTTTCATACACTAAGTAGTGATATTGTTCTGCCACCCTCTCCCTGAAAACCAAAAGATCTTATGAGGCAAGCAAACAGAAATTCCAGATTATGGAAATTAATTAAAGCACACAATGCTGCCTTTCTCAATGTTCAGACTCAGCTAATTAGGGATTAGATTATTCAAGAGCAGCAGATCAATTAGGATTGCTTTCTGTAAAAAAAAAAACCAAAAAAAACCAAAAACCAAAACCTCAGTGAAATATAGTTACCTGTTGAAAAGTGAAAGAAATTTTGCCCAAGCACAATGCAGGGATCAAGGCACAATACTGCACGTTGACAAAATAAATTATGAAAACAATAATCATGTTTATCCAATCTCTTTGTGCAAAACTGTTATTTTGATTCTAGTGCCAGCTGTCTGAAACTTTAATTTAAGTGCTTGCTTGAGGCAAGACATTTGGGATACTAGTTTAGAATGTTTTATAGCCTAAGCAATATGTTTTACTAACATCAAATCCTATGATGATGATTTTAATGGTAACTATAATATGTTCAAGGGGGTTCCAGAGTGATCTTTGATTTTACCAGAATGCTTGCATGCCTAATGAACCCCGATATTTTTTGGCTTCATTAGCTGCCAACTCCCCAGGAGACTTCTCTGCAGGAGGTGAGTACTTTGTATTTTAAAGGGAGACATACCAAGTAACACACTGCACTTCACATTAGTGTCAAATGAATGTGTGTGTAATCTGGGGAAATGCTTAATGAAAGAATTCAACCCACATTGCAGTAATACGAAAAGACTGATAAAAATAAATACTTTGTAATACTCTAAACTATCCATTTCAGCAGTTGGTGCCTGTTTACATGCTTAGGAAGAATACATTATCCCTTGACTTTTGGTCTGAGACCCTCCTCTGAAAATCTGGGCTTTTTTCTGCTTGTGCCAGGGCCAGCAGAAAAAACTCAAACTCAAACTCACTGGATAACCAGGATTCAGTTATTTGTGCTGGAAGTGGTCTCTGGGACATGTCACTGCTCTGGAAACTCTGGCTCTGGTGTTGCCCCCACACATCCCACAGCCCTTGTGCCTCAGTTTCCAGCAGCACAGCAGGGCTGAGGACACTTGCAGGGCTCTGGGACCCCTGTAATCCCTGGGCTCGTTGTCAGCACTCCGTTTACCTTTTGCTTACCAAAAGATTTGGTGCAAAAAAAAAGGTTTAGAATTGCTGCCCAATTCTAAACCCAAGAAACTGTGGCTGCCCCAACCCTGGAATTGTCCAAGGCCAGGTTGGACTGGGTTTGGATCAACCTGGACTAGAGGGAGGTGTCCCTGCCCATGGCAGGGGGTGGAATGAGGTGAGCTTTAAGGTCCCTTCCAACCCAAACCATTCTGTGATTCCATGATTTTATAATTCTTCATGTATTCAGAGTTTTCTGAATCCACTGAAGTAGATGATGGAAATAGTCTCAGTGGGTTTGTCTGTTCTCTACTAAAAGTAACATGTTGGGTAAAAAACATTGATGTATAATTTTTAACTAAAGTGATTTCTAAATCGAAAGATTTAATCAGGCTAAAGGTAGCGGTTCTTTGCTTTCTTTATTTTTCTCTCTCTTTTTTTTTTCTTCCACGTTTACTTGTTTTGAATGAAATATATCCTTTTCAATGATTTTTTTTGGCACTTTAACACATAGCCTAACCCAGAAGTTGATGGCATATAGAAATAACAGCTTTGAAAGGGATTTTTTCAAGGAAGGAGAAATATTTAATTTGCTACATGTTAACACTGATTCATTCATGTTTTATCAGAGCAAAACAACTGTTTGCACTAATGTATATATTATATATATTATACTACATAGTATTTTCTTCCCTCAACTGATCACGTAATTTCACTGATTCTAATATAAAACTTTTTAATTGAAGACAATCAGTCCTGTCTTCTTTTTTTTTTTTTTTTTAATATATATATAATGAATATCCAGTTTGAAAAACTGTACTCTTAAATCATTTTAAATGCATAGCAATTCTGGGTAAGTCTTTATAAAAGGAAAGTTTGGGCCTAGATCTCCTGGGTCTAATGCATTACCTGCACGTGCAGCCTTCATGAAGCCATTAAGTTTTAAACTAATACTACATTCCACAACCTACAGCCTCTGGGCCATTTGCAACACTCTGGGATGATTTTTCTGGCCTGTGACTTTCCTCTTCCTGTGTTTTTCCTGATGGCTCCTCACAGATCAGCTCAGAGCTATGTGCATTGTTCGAGAGAATTAGCAATCAGATCTCTGCTCCCAGCCAGCAGACTTTTCTCTGTTTAACTGTTCCATTTTCTGACCAGATTTCTAGCAGTTTTTTTCTAGTATTACTTTTGAAACCAATTTTTCACTCTAAAAAATATTTGTCTTCCTCATCTTTTATATGTACAATATTTGGTGGGTTATTTACTCATAGAACATTCCTTTTATTGTTGGACATTCTCTAGGAGAAATATTAAAACACAGGCTTTACAATGCAGGTTATGTGGCCGCAAAAGAATAATCCGAATTTGGAGTTAGTTTTTTTTTAATTTCTTTTTATTTTTTTTTAATTGATTTACTTTCCCCTTTCTGATTTTGAGCAATGGACCTGAAACATGATCACACAGTTGGATGATTTCATGTGGAGAAAGCTAGGAAAGTGGTTTTGTACTGTTTTATTTATTTATTTTTACTGGTGGTGACAAAAATATGGACCTGAATGAGAGATTATTTCATTCAGCCAATTTATTTTCTCTGATAGAAACTGGATGGTTCTAAGTCATCCTGGACTCCACTAGGTTTGACATCCACTGGACAACGTGGGTCATTTTCATTCCATTAGCATTTGTTTCCATTGCAAAGAATCCTTTTCCTGCTCAAATTTATGTCAGAGATAATAATCTATGTCTTGTCGCTTTTCACTATTAAGGGGCTGAACCAGTTCTGATATTAGTAAACATTTGATGTTCTTGTGGTTACAACAAAGAAAGAGTTTATTCTATTTCCATCCAAGATTAGCAGATGCTATGTGGTTTTGAATATTTACTTTAAATGGATTGACATGGCTTTTACAGCTCTAACTCCCAACTCATGATCTGTGATAAGGAGAAAATCTGTGAGGTCACCAGAAAATCACCACAATCTAGATTTTTTTCCATATCTACGGCAAGGATGCTACATTCCAAGAAAAGACAACGGAGATATGTTCACAGGGGATGTGGTTTAGTGTCAGAATAAGGTTTTACTCAGTGGTCTTAATAGTCTGGTCCAACCTGAATGATTCTATCATTCTCTCTATATTTTGGGCAGAGCAAAGAAATTTGATGTAGCATAGAAAAGCTGTGCATGACAAGACCTGACAAAATGAGACAGAAAGCTCTGGCTGGATGTGATGGACTGGAGCTTAGACCCAAATGTACCAGCTCAGACCAGAAACACCTCTAGCTCTTTTGAACAAGAATGAAATTTTCCCTCCCTCTTTTTGAACAAGAATGAAATTTTCCCTCCCTCTAGAAAAAAATTAATAACGAAGTCCCATCATAATGGAAATAATGGTATGTGGAGAAAAGAATCTGGAAAGTTCTAGACTCAATGCTGCAAGTCAGCAGCACTGTTTGGACAGTCAGATTTCACCTTAAAATTATGATTACTATTGAAAGCATCAAAAGCAGAAAAAAACCCTGGAACACCATATTCATTAGTTAAAAAACTCCACATGTGAACCTCTTGGTGAAGACAAAAGGAAGTGCTGCAATTTTCAAGATACCCCTTAATGAAATTACATATTAAATCTGTGAGAGTAAATGACACAGCAAGAACTAATTGAGATTCTGTAATATAGAACAAGAAGAGAAATTCCATTGCATTTTTATCCAGTATTCACCATGTGCTGAGCAGGACTTTGAACACGGAATACTGGCTGGGGATGCCTTGCAGCACAGACATTAATAATGGTGAAATCCACGTATGATATTTCCTATTGCTGCTCAATGACTGGATTTAGTGAGCATCCAGCATACAGGAAAAGAAGAGCAACAACTCTACAGGAAGTAAGGTGCAGGGGTACCTGGAAATCCAAACAGTCCAATGCTGATATGAGTTACAAAACCACCCATGAGCACTTGAGTACATATCCATCAGAATGGTACAGGTTCCTTATTACCCTTTAAGGTTTTTTCTTTTCCTTCCACTCCTGTAGATTCAGCAACTTTGCATTTGCTTCACTGAACAATGACAACAAATGTGTTGATTGTTGCAAAAGACATGTGTCTTAATATGCATTTTATTCTTTTGCCTATGTATTTCTGCTGAAAATCAATAACACATAGTAAAGAACACTTTTTAAATAAAAACACATCTTAAAGGCACCCTGTGAGTGCAATTAGAAACATTTCCCATCATACAGCAAAGATAATGTATCCTAAATGCTCTTAATTTCATACATCTGTTATGCCCTGTCATGGAATTTTTTTCCTCTCCCAAGACAATTTTTGAAGATTTCTGCCAATTTAATTCAATTTAAAGCTTTTAATGTCAGCTCAGCAGGTCATGCCACTTTCTCCACATTTGTGTTAGGCTTAGGGAAGTCAGAAATATGATGAACACTTTTCATCAGTACCCTATACTCATGACAAATAGACATTGCATTTTGCCCCACTATTTGTTGAATAAATTTTGCACTTGTTGTTAATTTTTTGTCTCTTTAATGTGTACACAACACATGTGCATGTGCACACATATGCAGTATCATTTTATCTGGTATTTTCTCAGGCCACAAGTCCTTCGTACCATTTTCAACACTGCAAAGTGTCTTCCTAACTCTCCTTCTTTCAAAATATATCTGCAACTATTTTTGAATGATTATTGAACAATAAATATACATTAGTTTTTGGCATTGTCTTGTAACTATCTGACTTGATATTATTATCCATTTTTTAAGAGCTATCAATTCTGCTTGCTGAACCATTTTCAAGTTGTGGAGCAAGTTAGATGGCTTAGAGTTATATGTGTCAGAAATCCATAATAACCTGGATATTACTATATTTTGTTCTGCTTCTATTACAGTGCTACTGTGAAATTTGAACTCATTCATTGTATCTGTATCTGAGTAGTTGCACTGTCACTGAATACCAGGAAATCACCCCAAATGCTTCTTTTTTTACCTTTGTGTGGGAAGAGTGGAAGGATGGAGGGGGCATGCATTATGAGAAAAAATGCACTATTTGTAAATATGTGTATATATTACTATCACTTTGTCTTTAATTTGAGAGCTGTTGCGTGAAGCTCAAGGTTTCACTTGAAAAGGAAATCATCAGTCCCATGGGTGATATATTTAAAGAGACACTGCACTCTGATAGACCAGATCCTGGCTGTACAAAAACTTGAAGAGTCCTTGGATATTCCAGGCCTGGGAGAAAATGTTTATTCCAAGGAGGTGGAGATTCAGGATTCCCTGCTGTTGAGAAACCAGGTTTTCTCAGAGTGGTCACCATTGCCTGCTGAGACAAGGGAACTCCAGGACTGCTCCACTGGAAGCTCTTTGCAGCCTTTGCTGACTGAAATGGCACAAACATGAGGAGCTTTCCTTTGCTAAGCCCCTGGCTTGGGGTCACCACCCAACTGCAGTGAACCTTCCCCATTATCCTCACTCACACCACCAGAGCCAAACTGGTGTTGTTCGCAACAACATGTTCTTCAAAATCACACTTCTCTCTTGACCAAGAGGATAAATGTTCAGAGTCTAAATTATCATTGATTCCTGTGGCCCTACTGTAACACATTGCCTCAACTTTGCTTGAGGGTTGCATTCCAAGGAGTTTCCCAAAATAAGTCTCAAAGTTTCCTGCAAAGGCCAAGACTCGGCTTATCTTCCATCAGACCAGCTTTTCTGGAGTAAGGACTATCATACATTCCTGAAAAAAGGCTTATCCTCAAGATCAGGTTCACAGACCTCACCTATCAGCCTCTCAGCTGTGTTTTTGTTTACTTCACTCTCAAAATGAATTTTCAGTTTCAGTTTCAAGGTGCTGTACTAGTGGAGAACGGGGTTAACACTGGGACTGATTTATGGAGTCACAGTCAGCCTCTCAACATTTGCTGTCATCCCCAGGTGGGATGTGGAGTCTTTCTTTCCTCAATGGCACTTTGAAAAGTTGTGGAGATATTTTGTTTATGCATTGACATTTGAAACAAAATATTTTTACTTTGTTGAAGCAGAATTTACAAGTTTAACTTTTCTGAGATGGCCCCAATAATTTAATTTTGTGACAATAAAATCCTGCACTGCAGTTTTCCAGTTTTTAAAACACCTCTCAGTTACTCCATCTCTAAGTCAAAAAACCCTTAATCCAACAGTAAATAATCAACAGAATCTGAGGCTACATTTCTCCAAAAGGACCAAGAAAAATGGCAGAAATAAATCTGCAACGTTCCTGAACTGTGTGACATGCCTCAGTGGGAAGTTTATACAGCATTAGTGCTCCAGCTAAATTCAAATGGCTAAATATCCTGATTGGGACAAGTCAGTTTTAAATGATATACATTGAGGTTTATATCTAAAAATATTCTGTGCCCCCCTCCCCATCAGCATAGTCTTTCACCCACGGTTTGATTTTATTGAGATAAGAAAGCGATTTTCCAAAAGGGAATTCCAACACAGGTTTTGCTATAAATTGTTTCACTTTCACCTTTGTGGTATAAAGAAGCAGAAAAACATCAAGATCTGCTAGCAAAACAGTGAATCTGTTTTCCCAAGGGAATTAATGGCTAGGGAAATAAAATCAAGGGGAGATTTTACATTCTTAAATACTGGGCAAAAATGTCTCAGAAACAGTTAATTCCATTACAAGAGCCTGGCCTTGCAGTCTGGGGAGATGGTTCTGTGCCTCATGACTGCACACCAGCTCTAACACTGCTACAATTGATCAGGAAAGCAGATTTAAAATATCATTCTAAGGCTTTTCTAATTATCTTAAAATAATCGTTTCACCACTTGAAATGAATACAGCCACAAAGCAAACCTTGCAGGCTGCTCACCACACACTAACAGACACAGACTAATGACCCTGGAGAGCAGGCCAGCCCTTCTGATGCAGCATCCTCTGCTCTCAAAGACTAAAGTGACGTGTCCTCTGCTCTCCACGTGTTCTGCCGACCGGGAGTGAAGCCACATCACTTCCAACATAATCCCGAAAATGACACCTGTTCAGCACAGACACCACCCAGGGACTCCCAGAGCCAGTCCCTTGCAGCTATGCAATCAAAGACCAGTTTTCAATGAAATATTACTTACTTGAATCAATGTTGTCTTGATTCTTCGTGAAGGGTGCAGCAGGCATAAAATGTGATATTGATTTCTGAGATGTAGCCTGGTCCTCTCTTCACGACCATTTCAAAAAACGCAAAGTATTTCTTTTCTTTCACACCACAGATCACGTCATCTTTACAAACTGGAGATCAAGGCCTTTTTATGTTGCTTCATATTTATCTCCTGCCCTTTTTTTCCTGTCCTCCTCTCTTCATCTTGCAGTTTTTCTTTCTCCTCCTTGAGTTTTTATTGCTTCTTCGGCTCTCCTCTTAGCTCCTGTTCTAATTTCTGCCTTTTTCCCTGCTCTCCTGAGTGCTTTTAGATTCTGATCTAATTTCTCATGTCTTCTCCCAGTGCTGCTCTCTCTCCTTTCTATCTTTCTGACCCTCACCTGTTCTCCTTTCTGCATCTCTGACTCCAACTCCGCTGCTCCCCTTACGATGCTCCGGCTCTGGATTTTCCTCCTCGTCGCTCCCCACATCGCTCTTGGGCTGTTTTTAGCACTCATTTCAATATAGTTTTCCCTGCTGTATGCACAAATACAATGTCCCAGCCTCTCATAATAATACATCTCTTTTCTAGGTTGCCTCCCATTTCCACGATTAGCATGCATATCTTTTTAATGAAAGCTGCAGAAACAACCAGGAACAAGGCTCCCTAAATATGTAATCTGTTGCTGCCAGCCTCCCATAATAGACAAGGGTTACTTTTTTTTCCTTTCCAGAAGCCAATATGAATTTAAGCCTATCCCACTGGTTTGCTTTAATTAATTTTTGAGCTAGAGAGGGCTCCAGACTAGAAGTCATAAAGCCAAAACTGTCTCTCAGTGGTCTAGGGCATGAAAGAGGGAAGAATTCATATATTTTCCAGTTATATTCTGGACCAGCAATTTTAGATAGAAAAACTAGAATTTTCTGAATATAGTATTGGCTAGGTGACCAAAATTAATATTTTATCAGTGAAAAGCGCCACAGAGGCTTGATCAACAGTTAAGACAGACTGTGTCTGAAACAGCCTCCAATGCCAGCACTTCCCTGATGCTCTGCGAGGTCTCAGAGGAAGGCTCATTATATCCTTGATATCCAAACCATGTTACTAAGCAGCTTGCCTGTTTTGCCAAGATTTGAAAACAATTCTTGCTTAGTTTTTGAGAGCTGAAAAGATTGCAGTGCATAATGACTTGCCTACAAATATCCTGCCTGATGTGTTGACTGTCATCCCACACTCTTGGGGCTGATCGTATATATGGCAACGATTTGATACATAATTGGATGAACCCGAAAGCTTAGACTTAGGTCTACACTACAAATAGTTGTGGTTGCAAGCCTGAAATTCTCGTTCAATTACTTCATGTGTTATTTACTTAAGACATACTTTGAAAATAGTTACCAGTAAATTAATTCACTAAGGTCAATTAAAAAAAGGGCTTGAATGCCCTGTCAACATGGGTTTCTTTCAGACTAAAAAATAAGTAAACATGAAAGTATGACAACTGATGGATTATTTAAAAATATTTTAATACATTTATTTACATACAGGCCCCCTAAAACTAATATTAACCAATCTTTCTTGCTTTCATGTTAAAGTTCAATGATTCTGTTTACTTCCCGTTGTATGACATCAGTTCCATCGATGGTCCAAGGAGTTCTGACATCTTCATTTGGTACTCTGATTCCTTCTTGGTTCTGAGAGCAGAAACCTCTATATTCTGTCAGGGCAGAGAAAAATAACATTGTTACCTTAGAGATACTCCAGACATGGTTAAGACTGTGGACATGAGTCTTCTGTGCAGAGAAGAAGTCCTTGGCAGGCAGAAATCCAGGGTATCCCATTGGAGAATGCACCAAAACCAATTAGAAATGCCATCTAGGGCCCAATTTCTCTCAGTTTGGCTTTGGCTCAGGAACATGCCCTTCTTCTGAACAGGAAATCAAGTTTTGGAAACAGATTTGAAAGGACGACGAATGACTCTAGACTCTGATAGTTTACATTTCACACAAGTTCTATGGAAATCATTAGTGCCGCTCCTAATCTCAGTAGCAAAACTTCAAATCTCACACAGTTCTCGTGGAGTTATCTGTGTTTAGAGCAATGTGGCCTGACAATTTGGTTTAAGTTTTGTTTGACTAAGTCACAGAAGTATTTAGCCCAAATTAGTACATCCTGCAAGATGAAATGTGAAACCACGGCGCAACACGGACACATTTCTCTTTCAAAGCCATGTTTGGAAGAACTTAAGAACTTTGAACACTTTAAAGCTATTAAGTGGACAGTTTTTGAGTTAGATTTGCTTTAGTACTGACACTGATCTCACAGGAATGCAACAGTCTTTGCCACAAATCCTGTGCTACGGCTTTCCCTCTGTTGTTCCATGATGTCCATGTCCAGTACATTATTTCATGTGATTGAGTAGGTGACAACTCACCCAGCCCTGTGTCTCTAAACTGGAAGTTGTCTTCAGGAAGTTTATTGCTGAACGAAATGTCACTTTTCGAAGAGTCTTCATTGGAAAATATTTTATTTCGCTATAAATGCCTCGAAGGAAGAATTCAGATTCAGTAGAATCTAATATAACATGTCATTTTATATTCCAGCATTCCAGCAGGCAGAGGTAACATAGTTCAGTGAAAGCACAGGTTCCTTCCAACACGCTGTTTAGATGAAATGGTGTGTATGTACATTTTATGTATTTTTTTCTTTGGCTTGGTCTTTAAAAGATTTTTTTCAATTTAAAAGCTTTAATTTTTCATAAATGTAACCATTTCTAATCGGCAAATAGAAAGCTGAATGAAATTTACTGTGAGAGTATTCCTGGCTGTGTTAGGATCAATCAAAATTGCTCAGGAAAATATACTGGAGCTTTTGTGGTTTGGGCTAATTGGTGGCATTAGTTGTTATTATCAGCTTGATAATAATGTGTATCTTAGACATCTGGAATTATTTCTACACCTTGGTGGGTAACCTGGGAGACTGAAACATGGTATGTACCTACAGACCTTGAATTTAAGATAATATTGAAAATTAGTCCAGAATTCAGATACAAGGGTACCTGAATCAGATGGCTCCTATGTGTTTAGTCAAAATAAATCCTGCATCTGTACTAACTCAAATGAAGAGAAATCTGAAGATAGGCCATACATAAATACTTTATAGAGTGTTGTGTACACTAATTAATAAACACAAATTTCTAAGAGCTTTCTGAACCTTGAATAAACATTGCTTAAACAAATGGACACAAATTATTAATAGAAACTGTAATCTCCCTCTCTAACTATTATTCTTACTGGGCCCTAACTGCTTTGATACCAGAAGATTAGAAGAATAAAACCAAGTTAGCTTTGCCAAATAGGAAAATAAAATGTCCCAAAGAACAAAAGAAATAATCTGAAATCTGAGGCCCTGTTCAAATCGAAGAATAACAAATCTTGTATTGCCCAAACCTTGTTGTTGAACTTCTAATGGTAAAATCTGTGCCTTCCACTGACTGTTAGATATTCTTGCATGACTGCAGTGCTGTTTTATGTATGTGAGCCAACCTTGCAATATAGGGTGACAAACAAAAAAGATGGAAAAATATATAAAATGGTAAAAAAAAAAAAAAAAGGTCTACTTGCCACCTCAGGCTTTAAAACTCTTCTTACACACTTCAGCACGAAGTCTATTAAAGCGGAATATAGTGGAAATACAATATACAGCAATGAATGTCTCCAAACCAGCAATTTAGCTCTAAAGCTGAGGGCAGTTCTTATGCACCGACTTTTAATACCGAGACGATTTGTGGTCTCACAAAGTTCCTGCCTTGGGCAAGAATTGTGCTGTGCTCTAATAGGTCTAGTTTGTTGACTGTCAGAATAATGGAGAAATTGGTAGCAGAGGGCCTGAGCGCTGTAAACAGCTGAGATAATTAGAAGGTCTGTCAGGAGGAGAGTGAGGCTAAAGCAGTTTACGTTCTGTCACAGGGAGGAAAGTATTCATTCAGAAGGCTGCTGGATAATGTGGGATATGCTGCCTTGTGTCCTTGTCTAGAGATGGGGGAAAAAGTGCTTCTTGTCGACTTAGTTGCCTTTCTCTACCCTCTTTCCTACTGCAGGCTTGCAAGAGTTTATATTTCTTATTAATAAAATAATACATCTTGCAAGCAAAATGCTGACTTGCTGTTCTTTAAGCCAAGCTGCTGGGTTAATAGGATGCTCAGAGTCAAGCAGGGCAGTGCAGGGGGGCTGTGGAAGCTGAAAGGGTTGAAGGAAAGCATTTGTGAAGATCCAACATGAAAAGAATCCTCTCCACACCCCCCCCAAAAAAAAAACCAAAAAAAAAACAAAAAAAAAAAAACCCAAAAACTAGCTGAGTGTATGGTTATGTCACCACCTTAAAGAGGATGCTCCTGTGTAGACAGAGAAGTGTTCCATAAGTTGTTAACATGAGAATTCTGGTGCCTTAGCCAAGAAACTAGACAGTGGGAAGTTCAGCAATCTAGAAATTGCTGTGACTAAGCCTTTTCTAGGCAACGACATGCCTAGGGATGCAGTAAGCCAAAGATTTCAGGGCTGGTTTGTGGTTTTGGTTCTTAGTTTAGGGCCTGACTTCTGGAAAGACAGAGGTTGGCTGTCTTCCACATAAAAAGCCTTAGAGTTCAGAAACTTGTTAGTTAAAAAGATAATCACTTGAATTTGATGGTGTTTTAAAAAATACAGAATTAGTATAGGAATATCATATAGTGCAGAGCATCCAGAAATGAGTAGGGAAGGAGGCTGCTGAGGTTGAGGTGTTAATGCTTAATAACAAGTAAATATTATTAAGTTTTGAGTTATAGTGAAACAGTGGGAAGAGTGGGACAGGCACACGGCCAAGAGACCTTTGTCCTTCTCCTCGCTCTGCCTTTAACAAGTCACACATTAACTTTGCTCTCACGTGAGGCTCTGTACCTCACCAAAGAGCCTTGGGGATCCATAGGTGTCAGATGACTTTCAAGCTGCTGTTTATGGATGCTGCCATGGCTTCCATCTCACAGGGTAGAACTGGGAAAACAGATTCTTGCACGCTGTTTTAATTTAATGTGGATTTCTCCAAGGATTACCACATTTTCTTGGGTCTGTGGGAAAGAGAGAGGCAAAACAGAGGCCAGGAGTGGATATTTTTAAAACTTGGACAGTCCAAAGCCACCAAAGCAAGGAACACAAGGGACCTGGATCCACTCAAAGTGGATCATTCAGACAGCAATATTTGGCATTGTTTCTCCTGCAACATCCACATCCCTCCTACTCCACTGCATTTTAAAGTAAGGGGCAAATAATTCTTTGCATCAGTTTCTGCCCCTGGTTCCCACAGTCCTTCTGAACACCTGAAGAGCTGCTGCTTTAATAATTCGGTTGTCTTTTTGACAGGACTGGAGGAGTCTTTTTTAAGCTCCTGCAGCACTGTGGAGCAGCAGGCAGCAGACAGTGCATGATTGCATTGGGACTTCAGAGCAAACTCCAGCTCGCTGTCAATGGCTGTGTGCCAGACAGCTCCGCCTGCAGAGAGCAAAGCCTTCCAGGAGGCTGAGCATCCAAAAAGGAGACTGTCAACATCCCCCCTGAACAGTGAGTGGGGGAATCGCCACGGAAAAAAAGGGAGCAAGCTGGAAAATTGAGGTGTATGGGGAGAAGTGGCGTAAAAGGGCTAATTATCTTCCTATTCCCCTCACACGCCTATTAAAGACCACCAAAAATAGCATCTGCTTAAGGATGAGGGTTCTTTTCCCTGCCAGTTAAGTTAAATGGACATCCCACCTGTTGTTTGGTGAAGTGAGATCACTCAAGGAAGATGGAGTTGGCCAGAAGCCACCTCCTGACAGCGAGAGGCAGGTCTGAACAACAAAGTTTGGATCAAGATCTGAACTTCTCTCCCATCCAAATGTGCTTGGATCCGGAGGCTGGCTGACACCCATCTCTGCTACATCCACTCTGTGATTATGTGTGAATGGCCCTAGTGCTTTTCACTACACACCATGTAATCACTTGCATTTGGGCATCATTCTGCACGAAAATCTGCTGTCATGATGGCAAACGTGTGTGATGCTTTGCCGGATAGAGATTCACCCCTAAACCTCACCAGCCATCAGTTTTCACCTGGGAACATGCTAACTGAGCTTTACTGATGACAACTCCCATATTTACAGGTCTCATTATTAAGTCAGCTTGAACTCCAGGTTTGACTGGAGGATCCTTTCCCAAACTGATACCAAAACACTGCATGCTTGGCAGCCTGTGTGCATGTGCAGTGGGCCTGATTCTGGCTCTTCACATCTGGCTCCTGCCTGCGCAGTCCCATGGACTTTGGTGGGATTGTTCCTGAACACAATTTGATGAATACCATATTTTCCTGTGTATCACCCACGGATTATCTATAAAAACTGTGATTCGTCAGCAGTGTGGTTTACAGGCATATGTAAGTTATGTGAGGGGAAGTTTACTCTGGGGCCCCCTCTTTCCCAGTAGTCCCATTGCCTCTAATTCCTGCCCCATTTGCTTCCTTTACCCCCAAATCCCACTGCTTCAGATTCCTTCCTACTTTGGGTTCTGCCCTGCCCTCTTCACCTCTGATTCTGTGTGGTTTGTGAGAAGCCATCTGGGGATGCATTTTCAAATGTCAATGCTTTTTAAGGAATACTCAATATATTCAAAACAGCAAGATAACTGATTTTTTCCTGGTTTTTTTTTTCAATTTTTTTTTTCTTTTTCTGTTTGCTCTCTGAAAAATAGAAAGAAAAGAAAGTTTCAGTTTTCTGACTGAAATTGAATCTGGAAAAAACCCCATGCATTACATGAAATATTTCATTTACTTGAAAGATATTATTATTTTAAACTTTAAAAATACAAGTTTGACTTTGTTCTAAAATTATCCTCCTGAAACAAAAAAATAAATTGAAATTATCTATTTCAAAAGAAAAACCAAAAGATTCTGACTGTCTCTTTCTGTGGTCCCAATAAGTTATTCAGAGTTTAACACATATTCTGGGAAAATGTTTCTTAGGAAAAAAATGCCTTTAAAATCTACTTTTGATTAACATGAGGGAAAAGATGAACCAGAGCCCCTGCATTTGAGGAATCATTTACTCACCCTTAAGGTGGGAAAAATGAACAGAGGTGAAATCCATGATAATTTTTGGCACAGAAGCTCTTTTTTCAGGAGTCACGTACACAGCTGTGATGAACTGCAGATAAAGTCATGTATCTCACACAAAGTCATACAGCAAACCTCTGGCAGAGCCACAAGTACAAATGCACTATGTGTGGTTCCTTGCTATCTGTAGTAACCACTCATAAATGGTGGTTTTATGTAATTATGTGCAGCTAGTGTATAACCAAAAGTATAATTTTCACTTTGTATTGTGTTCTTTCCAAGTTTTTTTAAAAGTGAGGACTGTATGTAGCAATCATGGTTGATGCCCTCAGTTGACCTTCAACCAAAAATGAGGTCTTGTTTCTGTGGAAAATTATCCAGTAACTTCTGACCTCATATACACTTCAGCTACTGTCAGAAGAAAGAGGCAATAAATAGTGCTATGCAAAGAAAACAAAATGATTATCCTACAACCTAATAAGCAATTACAAAGGGCAAATTACTTTTACCCTCAGTAATTTTCTGCCATTAGATAATTAACATCAGAAGTATTAATGATCATTTTAACAAATTACCATATAATTATAATGTGTTTCTTCATTTAGCCCTACATATTGTACAAATCCTTCTAAGATTTGTCTATTAATTGAAAATACATTATTTATTGGTTTGGCTGAGTAACAACCCATACTGGTAGCTAAACCCATTAAAGAAATGCTGTACTGGTTGTAACTAGCTGTCACCCTGTGGTCACCAGAACAATTCTTAGTGGATGCAAAGTGTCACTGACCAGGCTCAAATTAAGGATCAAATGGAAAACTGTAATGGGTCACAATATTTACTGGGGTCACAGACCTAGAAATGTCACATCTCTGACTCGTGTTAACTTCAGCTGGAATGGAGGCTGAGAGTGGAACAAATGCACTCAGGAGTTTACAGGGCCAGCACATGCTGATGGCAATGCTGCTTCTTAGATTAATTAATTTCATAACATTTCCATAATACAGTTTTACTTAGTGTACTTTTCATAATCTAATTTTAGTTGAATTGCTTTGCACAATCTGCTCAAAATGTGTTTACGATTCAGAATTGTTAGAGTCCCCTTCTCATTTTTTGCTTAGCTGCCTTTGTAAAATCTGCCTAAATTGGTGAAATAAATTAGGGGAATGCTGCCAAAACTGGGTTTTGTACTATCCTAACATTCAAACCAATTCACTTGGGCCAGGTTTTTCAGCACTTCCCATGAATCCTCTCTTAGATGTACATGAACAGGAACATGGCTGGAAAAGTGAGCTTCAGGAGTGAGATAGAGATTTTTCTGTGGGAAGAGGATTTTGGATGTGGGGGCGGGTTTGGGAAGCAGATTCCAAATCACCCATTTCCAATTTGGGAACAGATATGGCCCATGTGACCTAAGCATCTTGTCAAGACAGCTTGAATTTGAAATTGTGAATATGCATGTGGATGAGCTACAGACCCAAAAAGATTCACAGGATGATATCTGTGTGAATAGCCTGGAATTCACCCTTGGGCAAAAGCCTGGGAGAAAGCTTGGAAAACTTGGCTCATGTGAGATACAAGTCCTACAGCTTTCCTATGGCTCCCTTGGACAGTGCCAGTGGTATGTACAACATATACAGGCACAAAAAATTCATGATCCCCTTCTGACAATTCCTGAAGAGGGAAATGATTTGGAATAAATTATTCATTACAGAACTACTCAGCTTTGGCAACAAATCTGCAGGTTAAGGGAGAAGGGGAGCTATTCTATCTGCAGTGGTGTGTTACAGGCATTCTCGATTTTGGAAGCTTTAGCTTTGTGAACAGTTGATGATATCCTTTCTTTTTCTTCATTTCTATGCCTTTTGGGAGCCTCTCCAAGATTCTTCCTCTTGAGAACCCTGTCCTTCAGAGGACTCAGGATCCAGAGGGGCAAAGCAGGTGTTTAAAAAAAATATTGTTTTTCCTAGGAAAGACAGGTTCCAGCTCAGGTTTCCTCACACCTTGATAATCCTTATGCTAGTACAGTTTTCTGCCCCAGATCCCTCATTCCTGCAGTGTGCTCTTCTGTGTATAGGTAAAAACAGAGAGAAATGAGCATCCAAGGACTTTTCAACAGCACCTCTGAAATAATAAAATATAAATTTCAGGAGTGGTTTTCTTGCTTCTTGGGTAAAAGACTTGAGATCCTCCCATACTTACAGTTAATAATATAGGGATACAAGGAATGAAGCTTAAGGCTGAACACATCAGCATGAAGGCTGTGGGTTGTAATCCTTGTCCCACGAAGATCTCTGGCCCAACTTCCATTATCTAGGCAGGGCAGGACAACACTCCAGATATCACTGGCCATTCATTTTCATAGATATCGAACTTTTCTTTTTTTAATTAAAAAGAATGATTTTTTTTCCCTCCTCCTGCCATTTCCAGCTGCCTGAACAGCTATGATGACACCTTACAAAGTTGCCATTACATTAGTGATATTAGTATTAATCACACGTTGCTTGATACTGTAATTGAATAGTTTTTAAGCAGATGATATTAACTGATAAAATATGGCATCCTCATGAGAAAACATTACCTTGAAATATTAGTGTTATAATATGTTAATTTCTGTGGAGGATAGGAGCACAGATATATGGGGAGATGTAAATTTCCAGCACTTCTGCTGACAATTTCCATGTCAACATAATTCTTAGGAATTCCTTCTCACTATTTTGTGATGACTTATATGATGATGTATAACAACTTAAGGGGCTTTAAAATGCAGTATTTTGACTAATGCAGGTTGGTAAATAGCACACAGGACTGTTTCCTCCTCTTGATTCTGGGAAGGCTGATGCAAGCCCTTGGAATCGCCAGGAAGTCACCATCCCCAATGCCGAATTCCAGAGTGGGGGCTCAGATGGCTCTGGGCATTTTGCAGCTGCATTTGGCAGTGAGAGTAAAGGGTTTTATGTCACAAATTGAGGGTGAACTAGAATAATAATTTAAAAAGAAAAAAAAAAAAAAACAGAGAAAACAGTAGGTGATTAGTCCAGCATGTCTGGCAAAGCTGTCAGAAATTGGATTTTGGTTTGAAATCTGACTGGTAAAACACAGTCCAGACAGTGTATCCCAGCTGAAGACTCCTAATTCTGATCTATCTGTTTTCTGTATACTTACCCCCAAGAAGAGTTGAACCTGACTGTGTACTTATTAGGATAAACTAAAGTGAGTTGTGCCAGGGCCCTGAACCGGACAGAAACCACGAGGCCTCATTAGCAGCTCTTATTGCTAGGGGATAGTTTATACCAAGACGGCTCCTCTTGCCTTGCTGGTTTCTCCTTTAATGCCACTGCTCCCCATGAGTTCCTCAAGAAATAATCTGGAATAACAAGACAAGAACCTGAGAGTGGAGAGGGGCACCCCAAAGGTGGGAGAGATGACAGCAACAGGGGTTCTTGCCTCCATAAAGATGCAGTAACCTGGCTGCTTGCTCTCTCGTGGGCTAATCTGAATTAATTGGTGCTATTTGTGCCTTTGATACTCAAATGCAGAGCCTGGGGGTGGGAGTTCTCATGAAACAAGTGGCCACTTGGGAGAGCCGTCCCAGGTCCAATCATGTCATGGGCTCATTTGTCTCCCACAGTAATTCACTACTCACTTCAGTCACTTTAAATGTAAAACAGCTGCTGCTGCTTAGCCCTCTTTTAAGGTACCTAACCAGCAGCTTTAAACCAATCCTGAATGGGTCCTATCCCATAATAGTCTCCCACACAGTGGTCATTTGGAAACAATTAACCCTTGATTCAAGATCCTCTTAAAGAATCCTTTTCCAGGCTCTTCTCTGCTGCAGCCCATTGCATCCTTGTCTTGACCCTTGCATGGGAACAGCTTTATCCCTTGGGATTGCTGGGGTTTGTGCAGCAGTAACCACCCCTGTGTACCTGCCGGGGCTGCTGCATAGATTTTGGGCCAACTCCATCTGCACTGAAGAAAATTGAAGGTATTACATAAAACAGACTAGTCCTTTATCGAAAAAAAAAAAAAGGAAAAAAGAAAGATATTTGTTTTCTCTCTTCATTTCTCCTCCTGCAGTACCTGGGGGTCTCGTTCACACGTGTTTGGCGTGGTTGCTGCCCCTCGCCTCTCTCAGTCTCTGGTGATATGATGAACTGGAGATTAATCTGTTTTAAGGGGAAGCATCTGGCTTTGAGCTAATAAAATATCAATTTGTAACAGTGAGGAAAAGGCTCAGCGAGAGGTCTGCATGCTTAGGGCTTTGAGACCCAATTTGATTCGGGAGTTTAATGCCACTTGTGAATTTTAGGCTGTGCTCTGAGCACTTCAAAACCTTTCTCCATGCAGTGGTCTCAGCTTTCTCCACAAGCCCCATGTTTTCCCCTTGCTGGGGGTATCTCCCAGCTCTGGATCCTTCAGAGCTGCCCCCTCCCAGGCCCCCCCACCTTTCCCTTTTCCTCTTGGCTCTGCGGCCAGATGTGGCGGCCCCTCGCTGGGATGTCAAACTGGCAACACCCTTGATCCAGGCAGACAGACACTCAATAGCCAACTTCTGGAAAACCTCCCCCCGCACTGGCCGGCTCTGACACAAACCAGCTGAAGACATTGCAATGCCAGAAAGTGTTACAGCTGGCCTGCCTGACAGATTGGCAGCACACACGCTGATTTGGGGACTGCATTTGGGGGCCCGCGAAGTACTCACTGTCCAGGCACCGAGCCACTAATCACAGTTTACATTAGGCAATCAGATACTTTTCAACTACTGAATGATCTGCTCTTTCCCCCCCTTTTTTCACCTTACAGGACCCTGTGTGTATACACAGCACCTCGGTGCTCCACATCTGCATCATGTTTGGAGCCGTATCTAATGTGCAGCTCCCAAGCTGAGCTCAGGCAGCCACGAGGAGCCCAAATCACCGCTGCTCTCCTTCCTCCTCCCACTCCCCCAGCCTGACTTTTGCCTGTTTCTGTGCTGAATCACTTGGTTAATTTAACCTGGATGTTACCTAGTTATGGAAAAATCCTACAGGACTTCATGTGAAGAGAAAGGCTTGGTGTCGTTCTATAGGGGTCTGTCAGCAAATGGAATCCTGCAAGTGGCTTTAGATACAATTCCAGAGATCAGATCTTCCCTGAAAAACCTGACTTTAGAGTCATTTTTCTGGCACGCTGCTGGCTTAATCACTTTTATGTTAGAAGTGTTTAATTAGGAATGAATCTATGTCAGCCCCGTGTGCCAATTCTGATCCCTGCCTTGGCCCAGCCACCATGCTGGAGATATATGTTCCTGTAGGATAAGTGTGCCATGGCTGGATGTCTAATGAATATGGCCTCATTTACAATAAGAAGGACTTAGACCTGGCTACGACCCAGAGGTTCTATTCCAAAGAAATGCTGACATTTTGGAAAACCTGGGTCCCTGTCAGAATGAAAACATGGAATTTTTATCTTTTCCGAGCAAAAAAAAAAAAAAAAAAAAAAAAGGTGTTCTGAAAAATGTGCACGGTATTAAAACATTAAAAACAAGTTAGGTGCCAATTTAAGGAAAATATGTAAACACAGAACATGAAAATTCATATTTTAATATAAACATATAAGTGAAATTAACAGAAATGTTTTGATGTTGGTGAAATGAGATATCATAACTTCTTCTCATCAAGTTTTTTTTTGCCGCAGCTGATTTATTCCTATGGAAATGTTTTGATTTTGATGAAACTATATAGTTCCCACTTATAATTATTTTGTAAAAAGAAAGAAAACAAATTGCACCATGTGAGAGAGCCCCAGCCCTCTTCACTCTTCCTTCACAGACATTGTAACCAATCTTTGCCAATTATGGCTCAATTTCCTTATGTAAAAGGTGCAAACACTGCTGCTTACTCATCTTTCTGAAGATCTCCTCTTAAATAAAGCTCTGGTAAGCACCAATTAACCAATTAACCAGGTGTAAACATGTCCCTGATGTGAAGTGGGCACCCACGCTGTAGTGAGGATGCACCAAAAAAAAAAAAAAAAAAAAGAACAGGGTTTATTTTGGGCCCAGTTTTATGCTTCCACGGTAGAGCTGAAGACTGTTTATTTCCTTCCCTGGTGAATTTGGGATGTGACAACCAACAAACATCCCTGATGACAAAATGGGAGAGGAAGAGGCTGTGGATGAGGTAAATACGGTGTATAACTGGAGAGGAACTGCGTGCAAGCAGCAAACACTTAGAGTCTGAACTAGAGCAGAGTGGACTTGAGAGATGTTATTACACATTCAGGCAACTTCAATGTGCCACTAATAAAATTAAGTGTTGGAACATAAATGTTTTAATTTTAGTGCGAATGCTCCAAGCAATACCCCCTCCTGCACCCTTCTCTCCCACCCCCAGCCTAGACTAATCCATTTAGAGACAAATTTACATTTTATTTCTCCAAACCCTATTAGCATTAATATAAAGGTCAGCACTGAAAAGGCAGCTTCAGAAGCTAATGTGCCAGTGTGCTGTGCTCTGTGACCAGATGAGGGCACGTGGGTCTCTCACCCACTGAGTCTGACAAGAATTTGTAATTTAAGAGGGCGGTCCTCCTCTCCCAGCATCCCCATAGCTCATGGAGATGATCAGGTCACCCTCTAGAAACCAAATGGGACTGCTTTTCCTGATATCAGAAGGGGCAAAGGGGAAGAAATCATTCTGTGAAAAGCCTTCAATGCGATGGAAAAAGCTATATATTACATATATTGACAATATTTAAAGGCTTTTGGGGAAAACAACATTAATTTTGGAAAAAAATTCAGCTTCAACAGCAACGTGCTTTGGGTGTCCCTTACTGGGGATTTTATTAAGGGATTATGTGGGGTGCAAACAGAGTAGTGCTGGTTGGGATATTTGGCCTCTCATCCCGTCTTTGCTCCTGAAGGTGTCCAAAATATCTGTCAGGAATACTCCTGCAGCGGAGTGGTGATGTCAGAGCCTTGAAGAGAAAATTACTCTTGTTTCAGAAGTGCAAAATGTCTGTACGAGAACTCTATGAGCTTGATATGGCTTGAGGTTTGGTTCCAGCTGAGAGCCCTACCCTGGGAAAAAGCTGAATAACCTGGACAAATCCCGTTGAATGTACTGGGCCTTCTTCTGTGTATAAAATTACTTATGTGCTAATTTTTCAGAGGACCCAAGCCAAGGATATTGACCACGCGTGCTGGACATCTGATTGACTCACGGTTTTGTGTCTAAATCATGTGAATTTCATCTCAAGTTTCAAACAGATGTTTGGTCAGACTTAAACAGGAATGAAGTTTGCTTCATGTCCTGGATCGAGATTCTGTGAAATTCCTATTTTTGTATAATCTCAAAGCAGATGCCAAGGTAAAGCCGAGTGGTCCAAATTAACGTCATTCCTCCAGGCAAACTACATCATCCATTACATTTGTTTTTCCCCCATTATACTTGTGGGGTCTTCCTCCTCCTACTGCTACTACTATTACTACTAATCCAACATTAAAAGCTAAAGATTTCTTTAAAGAAAACCCGTAAAAATAATAAATCTCAAACCCCAAATAAGCTCTCAAGCCACTCTAGGCCGAGCTGTCTAATTCAAGGATAAACTGATAGAGCAGGTGGAGATGCCAAATGTCATTAAGTTTGCCAGAGCCCAGCGCTGAGGAACACAAAGGTGAGAAGTATATTCCACAACAAATGACCCCTGACCGAGAGCTCCCTGCTACCAGTCCCCCTCGCTTTTAAATTAAACCAGTAAGCCTACTTGAGTGTCTAGCTTGTTTCATTTGATTCCACTCCAGGGGAAATGCAGCCTCTCAATTAAAGCTTTTAGAGTTTCACATGTGAAACCAAGGCATGGAGGCTCCTGGAGCTTGTGTGGAGGACTGAGGCAAGACGTTTGAGTTCAGTTTCTTCCTCTGCTACAAGGAATGGTCATATTGTTTCACCTCATGCCTCAGTTTCCTTTTCTTAAATGTGCATGCCCAAAAGGCACTTTTAAAACTTCCAGGTGGAGATATGTGTAGTGTATCTTTTGCTTGTACGTTCTGACTGTGTTTCAGCATCTTCTTGAATTCTCAGGGTTGTATTAGTGATCTTCATTTAACTCGCTTCTCAAACAGAAAGCCATAAATAAAGAATCAATAGAAAAGCCCAGATGTGTCTCCATAGGTGAGGGCTGCAGGAATGCCATAGTTTTCATAACATCACACAGGCAGACATTTGGAAGATGAGGGGCTGCTGAATACATTGCTGGGGATCAGCACAAAGTTATTTGCAGTTGTTTCTGTAATCGTGTTGCTCGAGGAGAAAATTCACAGTATGTCTTGCTGCCTTGCCCAGCTCCCAGCCAGGCACCCTGGCACCCTGCTGGGGGGTGCTAATGCCCTGTGCCATGCCAGAAGACATGTAAATTAATTAAGTGGCTAAACACTTGCTCTGTGTTTGTTTCTTTCCTGCTATGGTTTGGATTTTTTAATATACTTTTTAAATAATTTAAATCTATTCACGACTTTTTTTTTGATAGGGCCACAAATAGTTCTCTTGCATAGCAAATATAAAGCTGGGCATTTGTGAGCTCACTTTACATGAGTTGGGATAGAAAGATAAAATAGAGATTAAGGTCTCTAATTCAAACATTCATATTAATTTACACAAAGATCCTGTTTTCAGGGGACAGAACTGAACATTTAGTAGTATGCATGTAATCCCATAGTCTCCAGGAAGGAATGGTTCTGCCCTTCCTTATCTAACTTCCAGGGTCAGGTGTATGATTTCCTCTCATTTTTGGGAGAGAAAAAAAGGGACAGTACAACTTTCATTCATGGCTTGGTTTCCTACAGGAGTGACTTTTACCTGGTCCCCCATTGCCTACATGGTTGGATGGGCATTTCTGCTCCTCTGCCCGTCCACTCTTGGTAATTCTGAATCTGTCAAGAAATTGCAGACAGGTTTAAAAGAGAAAATTTTTAAATCCTTCAAATTTGATAAAAAGAGGTAGGCAGAGATGTGAGGCTCTGATATTGAACCCACTGAGGGAAAGACCCCAGTTTGTGGTCAGTACTGATCTACCAGAGAATTCACGTCAGAGAGCCACTGCCAATGCTCTGCTCACAGGCAAAGCCCCAGCTGGTATTTCCAGCTTCTTGGATGCCAGAGCCTCCAAGGACAGCCTTTGATGCCACAGGAAACCAAGTGGTTCTACTTCTGTTAGCTACTGGCCTATTTGTTGCTTGGATGGAGAGTTTCACCGAGCAAGAAAAAAGCAAGGAAGACGATTCCAACTAAAAAATTGTATTTTGTCAAGAGATCACAGGAAAACCACTACGTGAGCTTCATTTGTTACTGATTCACATTGTCATTAATAACACAATCAGATCTCCCCATACATCACCACATAGTGAAGGCTGGAGGATTTTACTGCCTTAAGCCTTGTGTTTTAAATCTTTGCTGATGTTCCTGTCAGAGCTGAAAGAGAAGTTTGCATTACTGATGGGTAAACCTCATAAAGCATCAGGCAGGAGTGCTTGGTTTGAATAGGGAGGCAGGACTTCCAGGGCTGTGCCAACACAATCAGAACTTCCTTGATTTTTAAAATGTTTTAAATTTTGGACGGCAAACTCAATAAATATAGATTTGCCTTGGAGATGCCATTTACTTGTTGTTTTCCTTTTGGCAGGCCGTGGGAAAGTACTTATCTTATGGATGTTTTTGTTTCTTTTTTTTCCCTGAAGTTAATTGAGCCCAAGCTCCCAGTAGTGAGGTACCTGACTGTTGGTTTTATGGACCACATCTGCACAGTATGGGCAGAGCCTTCCAATCCTCTAGACCTGTTCAGCTGTACAGAAGTCAACAGAGCCACAATAAACGTGGAAACTCTGCTGTGAATGTGTCCCCTAACGCCCACTACAGCTCTCAAAGCCTGGCCCAGCTTTACTGAGTGCAAAACTAGGAATGAGCACTTTTTTAGGCACCAGTTTATTAGCTGGCTGTTAAAAACCTGGTTGGGAATTTGGAGAGAGGAATCTGTGGGTTCTTAGAGTGAGAATGTTCAGAGGTGTCCTGAGGATTTCTTTTGACAGAGGTTTGAATTGCTCTTCACTGTAATTGAAACACCTAGAAGTGACTTTACATCTAATTTAGATCAGATGCAGAGGGTGCGAGGACTAGCCCTCAGCAGTTCCAGACAAGGTGATTTTTGATTCAGTAAACCCAAACATGTATCTTTTCGTTTCATAGTGACCTACACTTTGCAAACATGTGAGTCCCCACGATGACATCTGAACAGGGATATTGTGGCACTGGAGAAATAAAGAAAACCAGACAACCTGCAGTGAGGAAGACATCAAATTAAAACTCTTTAGAGAAATCTCTCACTTCCTTTTTGCTAAATCACTCATTTTGTAAATGTCTTTGCTGTTGGTGCTACCACATTTAATATGATCAATAGTCTTATTCTCTAGTGTTCCCCCAACTGACGGGTTGAAGATGCCAGGCAGGAGAAAAAGGGGGTGGGATGTAGAGTGAGGGGGCTGGGAGGAGGAAACTGTACTTGATCCTTATGGAAGTCAGTTAAAATTAATTGGAAAAAGCTTTTAAAGACCTAAGATGAAGACCAAATGTATCTCAGACCTGCGGCCTCATCCCCGACACTGAATGCGAAGGTCATTGCAAAGCTGTAGATTTATGCGGAAGGCTTGGGTGATGGAAAATGAGACAAAAGCATTTGGATTTTATTATTCCATTTACTCTGACCCTGGGCCATAAAGGGTTTGGAGAGCCTGTTTTATGTATTCAGCTGGTTGCCACACTGACAAGCATTTGGAGCCACTTAAATAAACCACCCCAACCCACAGCTGCAACAACACCATATCAAATACAGGTTAGAGTTGAAATGTAGAGCCAGCAGCACAGCGTCTCCAGCAGGTGCATGTGGAGTGTTTTTTAACCCCCTTGGTTTTGGAATAGTTCCCTTATTTATCTATCAGCTTTGATTTAAAGACCATTTAATCACCAGTATAACTCCAGGTTACAGCGTGCACACACACACAGACACTGACATATGCAAGATGCTTTCTGCTGTTCCTTCTAATTCCTGGTTTTTCATGGGACTAACACAGAGTTTGAAAACCTCCTGTTTTGGGCCCAAAACAGGCAATTCTGTCCTAAGTGTCCCTTTCCCAGGTCCTTCTATACACACATTGAATCTCTCTGATTCCTGGCAGGCACCACCGCTTTGGAGAAACAAGAGACAGGAAAGAGTAATGTATGGAGAGGGGAGAGGGAAAGAGGATTTTGCTTAGAAAGAGGGGAAAATAGAGCATGTGTTTGGACTGATGACAGCAAAACTAGGTATCCAGGCGTGCTGGGAAAAGGGAAAAGGCAGACAGTCAACTGCACATCCAGTCACTCAGAAATCAGTGGGAAACCCAATACTGAGTTTCTTAATGTGTCTTGCATGCTGAATGTGTAACATGCTGAAACTCTCCTGTGGGCTACAGGATGTCTTGTGCCTATGTGAAGCTGTAGAGTTAGGCTTAAGTAATCCACAGACATTCAGATTTTCTAAAGAATTCGTTTTCACCCTGCCTGCCCCTCTTTTGTTCCAATTTTCCATTAATTTTGTGTGATTGTTCATGCTCTGGCTCTCAAATGGCAATATCACCAGTGTAGATGCAAGTTCTTCTGAAAACTGCTACATTTGCTCACACAAGCCAAGTTGCTCATTTATTAGATTTAAGGAAAGCAATTCACCTTTAAATAGGGATCACAACTACTCAGGGCAAAACATTGAGTAGCCAAGAGAGTTTTAAAAAATGGCAAAAGAGTATGTCAAATACATTTGAGTAACAAAGCAATTCCAATCTCCTCTCAATAACCCACTAGCTGGGGAAAGAGGCTAATTTATGTGCTGTGAATTTTGCACTCAGCCTCTTCCTAGAGGCTATTCTTTCAGGAGAGAGTTGAAACACATGATGGCTGAGATGAAATGTTGGAAAAGACTGCACTGCTGTAGTGGGTGTTTTCTAATCTTGGCTAGATGAGCACAAGACAATGGTTTGTAGGACTTTTAATTTCTAAATTCACATTTTCTACAGTTTATTGTCCTCCATAGCATGTTTCCATAGGGATCAAACTGAATTCTCCTAACCAACACCTCTAGTGATGTATTACTAGGAATATTGTGACAAAAGCTAGGGTAGCCAGGACATCTTGCAGTCTTTTAATTTATTCTTATTTTGTGTTATTCATATTTAATTTTGAGTGTCAGGCATTGCCTAATCTACATATCAATCTAGAATAAAATAGGAACTGATAATGTTTAACAAAATTCAAGGCCTCTTTTCAAATTAAGTGTCTCTCATGAGAGTGAAAGGACAATAATACCAATTCTCGCTTTCATAAAGCAAGAGAATGCAGTCAGCTCCATCTTAACCTTGAAGATAATGCTGCATGACAGACAGCTCTCCTTTGTAGTAGATGCAAACCCAAACTAGAAATCCCAACCTTTACTGCTCTCCTGCATCAGGAGGGAACGACAATCTGAAATTTTCTTGGTTAAACCAACATGGATCTTTAATGGCCTGAGAGCTGCTTTCTTTTGTAGGGTTTGTGGTGTGACCATGAAAGCTGAGGGTGTCCTTGCATGGCTCGCAGATACCTGGACAGAGCTGTCCACACCTGAGGTGGAAAGGGAGCACTGAGTGTCACCCTGACAGAGGCAGAGCAGATGAATTGAGCACTAGAAATGCCCTTTTCCCTGACTGCAGCGGGGTGTGAGCATGATGAGATCAGATGTAGACATCTACCTTATAGACATGTAAAGCTCCAGGAGACAAATCCCAGGCGTGCTCACCTTTATCAGCTCTTTGCCGTGGCAAGGGCTGGGTTTGCCTCTCCCTCCCACTCTCTGCCTAGAGCAGGCAACAGTTCTGTCTCTTGATTTCTGAAATGTTCCCATTTAATTAATGTCACCGGGCTCAGCGTAGAAAGATGTGAGTGAAATATAATTGTGTGGGCTAGAAAGAGAGTCGGAGGAGATGAACTGAAGGTCTGTCCTGGCCTTAGACTCACAGCAACTGAACCTGAGCCAAATGTTGTGCAGAGCTGTTATCTGTAACATAATGTGAGTGAACTCCTGATCCAAACTGTTCAGGGGAGCCCAAAGCCCAGGGCTCAGCTTTTTGTTCAGTAATTATTGATGCAGGCTCAATATTCAGTATTGGAGCAAACTAATTTGCAGGCCTAATCATCCTACATCTGGAAATGGGAAATGAATTAAAAACAATTCCTATTTACTTATACATGATAATTAATTTTACTGGATTAAGAAGTCCTGAGACTTTAAGTGCTTCACTGAGAAGATTCCTCTGTGTTTTATGGGCATTTAATGTCAGAACTGAATGGAAATTAGAGGTTTTCTCCATGTTAAAATTTTCCAAATGTAAGTTGCAAAATGATCTGACAAACAAAAATTTGTAATCTTGAGCAAAAGCCACTCCAAACGAAATTAGTGTTGGATCTGAGGTTTTCTCACTGAAATTTTGAAAACTTTCTATTTGAAGCTAATAGCTGCAGCATAAAAATTGTGCAAATCCAGTCTTCAATCAGATAATGTCTGTATTTCCATGATGCTAGCAAGAGTTGGGACAAATTGCTGAGGCTGATAACCTGCAGTCAGACCTGTGATACTAGAGAAAGAGAGCTGGAAATGTTTCCCTTTTTCTTTGGTTGTTAAAACTTGAAATCTTCCATAAGACACTTACATGGACCAAAGTAAAGAATGAAATGATAACCAAATCTGGATGGTTTCCAGCATCCAGAATTGGTTCCTTTCTGTCTAGCCTAATCCCATTTAGGCTACACTGATAGGGAAAGTGCTGGTATATAACAAAACTGGCAGTCTCAGCCATGTCCCTTCAGCCAAATATTGCAGAGTTTCAGTGTGGTATCTCTAATGGTCACAGAAGCAGGTGAGAAAGATGGGAGGAATGAGCTGAGTCCAGCAATTCCCATATTGTTGTGTGGAAAGCTGGGGTCATTTGGCTCACAATCACTGCTGCTTCTCCAGGGTTACATGAGTCAGAAAGCAAGCCAGCATAAGAACATGATATCACAGAATATATTGGCCTGCTAAATTCAAAAGAAAAAAAAAAATAATAACCGCATGTATAGAGATTCCTGCTGATCAGTAACTTTCACTGAAATTGGGACAGTTGCATTTTAATTGACTTTTTCCCTTACAGCATTGCATTGGGAAATCAGCTCTGATATACTTGTAGCAAGGTGGAAAACAGTTGAACTCTTGTCAGATTTCTGTAGAGATCAGATGGTATTTATTTGCTGTGGTGCTCTCTTGGGCTAGATTCAAACTCAGGTTCTGCAGATTACAAGGAAAACCTTTGGAGCCTCAGATGGATTTTATGCTGACTAAATTTAGAAATATTAGCAATTAAACCTGAAGCTGGGTTCCTTTTTCTTGGCATTCCTATGAAATGTTGCATTAAGGAGAGAACAGGGTGAAAATAAGAGCTGGTGGACTAAGGAGGAGGATAAAAGATTCATGAATATTTCTGCTAATAAAAAGTGCTGAGCTTGGCCTATTTGATTCATGGGGTCACATTATGCATTATTTTTGAGTATTCAGATGACCTCCAGGAATTTGTAAAGCTTTCATAAAAGTAGAGAATTTCTTGATATTTTAGCCCCAAGTATGCTTTTAAAGAGCACCAATCTCATACAGACACAACTTAATTCCAATTCCAGAGAAAATATTGTTGCTTCCAGTATTAAAATCATAGGCTATATTAACAGAGCAGATACATTTTTTTTCTCTTTTTTAGGAAAAGCACAAGCACTTAATTTGTTTTGAAGATGCTTACTGTTTATTATCACAATTAATTAAAAAATTGGTTGTAGGCATCTTAGGAGGAGGCAAAAGTATCCACAGGGACTGGATAAGCAGTCACATCACTGACTCCATCAATAGCCACAACAAAAATTGTTTGGAATGCCCCATCACCTGCATATAATTTCTGCCAAGTTTCCATGACCCTTTCAGAATAATAAAAGCACTTGTAGAAAATCAGAACCTGTTTTCAAGCTGATTTTCAGTGACAATAAAAAAGGAAAAAAATAGTCACAATTATTACTGTGAAAAAGAAAGGCAAGGAGGAGGAAATCCCAGCCTGGTTGCCTGTCATATAACTTTGTGAAATACTTTTGCCGTTTTTAGGTCCTCCGGCCAAATGCAAGCCCTGAACAAAACCCAGCCCTGTTGAGCAAACTGCTTCCTAGCTGCAAGCATGGCGACCATTCCTGCAAACAAAGAGAGAGGAAAATATGTAAATTTAAACAAATTCACAATTCTTTTTTCCTCAGAAAAAAAGCTTTCATGTTATTTGAAATAGCCAGACTGCTAGAGTAATGTTCTTACATATAAATGGAAATCCTTTTTGATATTTACACTACTGATTTCTGCACTTTCTTTAATCTCTGCTTTCAAATTAATAGACAATAACATCAGATTCCTTCCTTGGCTCACTCAGCACTTGTGCATATTTACCCAAGTGTCTAGAGTGGAGATTGTACACATATCTCTAATCCACCTGCCTATGTTAGTTAAAAGCCCAGATAAAATCAGCAGCACTTAAATCTTAACCTTTTAAGTCTGAAATGTTTTTAAAGTCTGGGCTCATGGCAACTCCACTGAAGACGGGGTGGGGGGAGAGGTGGAAGTTGAATGTAAAACATTTCACAGCTAAAACTATTGTTTCTTTCCAGTGAAAACTAAGCTCAGGAGTCCCACAAGAGTGTTACTCTGAGAACATTAGTAATGCTGACCAGCTCATAAAGTTTGCAGCAGTGTTGAGTGCTCCAAGCCTCCTACAGTCAACTTCATTTTCTGTCTCGTCAATACACAGCTCCTGAAAACCTCAGCAAGCAAAAGAGAAACTCAAGGAGTGTGAGCTGTGATATCTGGCACTCTCCTTCCCCATCTTTGCCTTTTGTTTCAGTGTTTGGCCCTGGACCCTTCAGAGGCCACTGAGTGATTTAACACCTGGATGGCCCCGGGACAGCAAAGATACTCTAACACTGTGTTGTGCTCCCTTCTTCCTTAAATAGTTTTAAGTCTCTTGTTGGCTTCCCTCAGGATCTGGGCCTGAGCGAACAGATGCACCTATTCCTTAGGGAATGAATAGTTTGTTTATGTAGAAGAGATGAATGGGGCAGTAAGGGCGTCTAGGTCAGTTATTTAGCATGAAAAAAGCCATCAGGATCACCCTGCGGTATTGCCCTAGGAAGTTTGGAGCAGCTGAGTACAAAGGTGTACACACATCCTCCTCCAGCGCCCCTCAGGGAGCACTTTAATTAGGAAGGAGGGCAAATTACTTGGGATGCTGTGTGTGGAGGTATGGAGACAGGCTGTCCCAGCCCCATCTCCCGGGGGGACAGGGCAGGGGATGGCACTGCAGGCTGTGGGTGTTCTCTGGGCATCCCTTCAATCCGTTCCACTTCTCCCCGTGTCACACATCCCTTACATCTGGTCCCAAGAACTAAGGACCTTTTTTTTTTTTTTTGTTTACCCCCAAGCTAATGCTGGGGGAAAGGGCTAGCTGGGAACATGGATGGGGAAAGTATGTGTGCATCTTTCTTTTTGCCCATCTCTTTTTCTCTCAATCTACCCTCAACAAGGGTGCCTATAGAATATAGCATAATGCTGCATTGTTGGGTTAGGGATTTAATTTCACTCCATCACAAGCTACCATCGGAGCCCCTGTCATTGCAATTTGTCACACTTTTTTGTGTGCTATATCTCACTGAAGTCACATCTCCTCCTCAGCCCGTTGCATAATCTCCTAGTCTGGAACAAAGCTCTCCAACATAATGAAAGAGGTGAAATCAGGGAAAGGAAAGTCAATGGTTACTGTTATCACTATAGAACTTGCTCCCACTGGCTCTGCAGGTTCAGTCACACCACGCAAAACAGAGTAAGAAGGACATGCTGTGTGTGTGTGTGTCTTTTTTTTTTTTTAAAGCCTGTTTATTGAACCTACAGGCAGCACCATTGGCTGCTGAGAGATGTAATCCCATTCCCTCCCGCAGACCACCAGCCATAAAGGGGCTGCAGGATGTCCCACTGGCCCACCAGGGAGTTGAGAGCCTCCAAAATAGATATCACAGGGAAAGAAGTGAAGAAATCAGTTTGCTTTAAAGCAGGGGATTGACTCACATCTCAGGCTAAACCCACAATAACGTTGTACTTAGGGAAAAGACCCTAAAAAGCCAGAAAGAAGACAGAATGGTGTGCTTGAAAGGAAAAAATGAACATCTGCCAAAATAAGCAGGGTTTTGTTTTCTATAGGAGGGTGGTCAAGGGCTCTGTTATGTGTTGAAGGCTGAATTTTGAAATCTAAGCTGACTGCTTTAAGCTTGTGGGGAATGACACGGTGGATTGCAAGGCTGGCCATGTGCTCAGGGCTGCACACCTTGCTGCACTGCTGCAACAAGGACCTCAGTGTCCTCCCTGCATTGCTCCTGGGGATCTATAATGATGCCCTCATGTTCTCACTCAATTAAAATATTAGAAACTTGAATGAATTTAAGATTCACTTACTGTGACCTCACCATAAATGGCGTGTTGATCCTGAAAAGGCAACTTGTATGCTTGGGGAAAGGGGCTTCGTAAAGTCCTCTGTGCTGTTCCTGTTGCTGTCCTGTGGAAAGGAAAGGAGCAGCCTGATGTAGATAACGGGTTCACAGAACAATATTGTTTTTGTTCTTCCTCACTGGTGTTGCCACTGTGCCTGCTCAGAACTGGTGTAAAGTCCAGTCACTCTGGGCTCCCAAATCTGAAATATCTTGGAAAACACTTTGCCAGGCTGGAGTTCACAGGCAAAATCCAGTGATTTGCAGTTGCAGCTTTCAAGACCTGGCAACAGAGTTATTTTGAAAATGTGTTTTGAGGGCTCCTTAAGAAATGTAAATAATGTCCTCTATGAGGAATTTAAATTTTTTCAAGAGGGTCAAAAGAAAAGAAAAATCTGAAATGTGAAATATTTGTGGCCTTGTTTGAGTTCTTAAATTCTAATTTCTGTTAATATTTTTTTTTTTAGTGGAAAAATTGCATTTTGGCTGAAACTTCGGCCCCAGTTTTTGATCATTACTGAACACTGTCCTTTCATGTTAAATAAAGAGAAAGCATAAAGTATTCACAAGACATGTATCAATTTGACATCAGTGTAACATTTCTTAAGTGGCTCATTCAGGAGTGAAGCCCATGACTAACAGGCAAATGGCAGCGAGATACAAGGAGAGATGGTTTTACAAAGGAGAGCAATAAGAAAGGAAAATGTTACACTGTTTGTGCCGTGTGTTTTATAAGGAAGATCAGGGTAACAATGAGTCACTATGGAAAGGATTCATTGGGCTATGGAGCTAAAAGTCTGTAAAGATTAAAATTCTGATGGGGTTTGTATGGGGAATTGTTTCTGAGGTTAGTTTTATCCTGCACACTGTCCAAGTTATTAATCCCCTTGTGTTCCCTAAGCTGGGTAACTGGTGTCGATATGCTCCCCGGGCCAATTTCAGGCACGCCGGCCACAGGCTGGTGTAATATTTCTCCAGGCGAATCTCTGGGTGGTCTTGTCTTGTCTTGTGAAGAGTGAGAAGCAGATAGCAGGAGACTTTCAAGATTGCTGTTGCAGGCATCAGTCTTTGAGTGGAAAATAATCCACCTGGAAGGACACGGCCTTCGCAAGGAGGGGCGGCCAGCTCCCCGATTGGGAGATAAGTCACACGCTGAAATGTTCGCGGGCAAGGTGCAATTTGTCGGGGAGAGGCGAGGCTGGCGATCCAGGCTCTCTGGTGTCTGTTAGCATCTGCCACTCGCATCCACTTGCAGCTTCCCAGGAGCTGCTGAGCCCTGGCAAGCAGCACACTTCACTGCCTCGAAAGCAGGTGACTGGCGTCAGCCTGCAGCTAACCCCTGTGACAAACCCCAGCGATGTGATGACTAGCTGCAGAAGGTGTCTAGTGTCCTGCTTTCCTCAGGGGTGGCCGTAGGATGTCTTGCGGCATAAAACACAAAGGGAGTGAAAGTGGGACAATCCCAGGTGAAAATAATGTAGGCAGGAAAAGCGTGTTGTGATAGTCCTGTCTCCAGGGTTGTTATCAAGCACTTTTTCCTCATTTTGTGGATGCTGAGGTGCTCTTGGAGCAGATATTTTAGTTTGGGCAGCGTGTTCCTACAGGCAGCAGGGAGGGGAGCTGCCTCAGTGTTTTGCACGGGGCTGTGAAGAGGCCAGGGGAGCCCCTTCGTGCTAATCCCATGGTGTCTCTGAACTCCCAAGGAGACTGATCTTAGATCTGGCCCCTAAAGACAGATGCTTCAAGTCAGATTCACCGCGGCTGGAAGTTTTTCCAAGGATGTTCCCCCCTGGTGCTTTGTAAACCAGGAGAGAATATCGTGTTTCAAGGAGAAGAGCATGATATTATCGCTAGGCATTAGTTTTAATGAAGAGGAATTTGGTGAATTTGTCACTCCCCTGCATAGTTCTTCTGTTTTTGCTTTTGTTATAGCAGTTTACACAGTGTAAGAAGATAGGATGGAACAGAAATCCCCTTTTTATTTTTGTTGTTGAAGAACCTTTTTTACAAGGAAAGGGCTCAAGATGTTCATAGCTCAAGCTTGATTTGGATAAAGCAGCCCACTGTCTGAAGTTATCCAAATTACCTCTGCTTCTGTTAGGACAATGAGTCAGGAGATTTATAACATGTCTATTTCTCATTCCATCTGGAACTACCACTGGAAGATTTTTGTGTGTGGGTCTGGCATAGTCAGCTGTGATCCCATCTGGAGTGAGTGAGTAAAATGCACCTGAGTGGGAAACAATTTTACTGAACTTTTCCGAACACTGAACCACGCCACCAGAGACTGAAACCTAAGGATTCTCAAGAACAATCTTGTACTTGCTCCAATAAAGGCATCCTGGACTTCCAGGATGAAGGCACAGAGGAGACATATTGATGACCCTAGAATTCAAAGGACAGAGAAAACTTTATTAAATTTGCCATAAGAATGAGCATGTGCCTGAATACCTTTATTTTCTATCCTTAGGCAAATGTAGCTCACAAAAAAATGCATGGATATTCCACAGAAGAGTTGCTTTTCTTAATTCTTGTTATGCACATGCATTAACCTCAATTTACAGATCTAAATTAGGCCATCTGACAAACGTGGTGCCATTAGCTACAGCCCTTCAAAGACTACTTGTAAATGGGAATATCATATGTTATTCTACCAAGACCATCTCCAATAATCCCCTACTCTACTAAAATCCCTCCCTGACAAGGATTCCCCAGTAACTTCTTAGAGTCAAACACCATCTTTTTGTACTGCCTGTGTAGTATTCATTAACAAGAAGTAATGGGGAAAATCTAGGCCTTTATTACAAAATGATCCCTAACAATTTGAAAAAATCATGTCAAAGAGAAAGTTTGAAGCCTGATTTATCAGCATTTTGTAATGGATATTGCATAGCTTTAAAAACAAGTTGCTGTCTCTGTATAACAGCATCATTCTGCCTTCTTCTGGATGGGCAAATGAAAATGGTTGGGGCTGAGCTTTGTGTATGGGATTTACTTCAGAAAACCAGAAAAATAAAGGATGGCGGAAAACTTCACTGCTGATCAGCAGATCTTCACAATGCCATAATCTGTTACTGTTTTTAGGTGTTTTATGTAGTAATAGTGGTGAGGAATTGTTTGATGTTTTGCTCGGGAGCTCGGTCAGGTCCTAATGGCACTAAATTCCTATCAAGATTTTAGGACACAGATTCCTCCCCTGCAAAATCCAGCTGATATGACCTAGGCAAATCACTTTTGATCAGGTTTTCAGTAGTTCTTCAGCAAGTTCTTATAAGTGCTTAAGCAGGTTAAGTGCCCAAATTCCATTAATTTAGTTTTGAAAAGCTGGCCTTTAGTCTCTCTAGCACATATTTTCATAGGTATTTATGATCCCAGCTACCTCTGAGGACTTGCCCCTCTGTGCCTTCAGGAAAAGATGGATAATAGCACAACCCTACCTACCAGGGATGTTGGCAGGACATGTACATTAAAGATGACACAGAAATAATTTAGGCTGGTTGATCTCACAGCTGTATTTACATGGCCTAATTCTATTCACATGAACTCTTCAGAAATAAATGGAAATGCATTGGTCATAAAACTGGTGTCACCAGAGAATGAATCTTATGATGTGATATGATGATGAGAGGAGAAATGAGTGCAGAACCTGAGGGACCTCTTATTCAGAGAGGGCTTTTTTTGTTGGGCAAGTGTTGAGGTACTTGAGGATGGAGCCCCTTCTTCCTGCTCTTTTTCTATGACTGTGGAGACAAATGAAGGCTGGATTTTGCAGAAACACTTCTAAAACCACTATGTAAACCAGTTTAAATACCAAAATGAATCTGGTATTCCTCTTACCTACCCCACTATTCTTGAGGCAAAATGAGCACAAGCACTTTGGTTGTGGAAGGTGGGAATTTGCACTCCAGGAAATAGCTGAACATTAATGACATTCAGCCTGTATGGAAGCATATATTTTATAGGAAACCACATTGGTTATGCTTGAGAAATCTTTCTAGGACAGCCATTGCCCTGAGACTTATGCATCTGCATAAAGTCTGCTACATTAGAAACTGAACAGAATGGCCTGTCTCTCCCACGGTCTTAAGTTAACACTTTTCCTTTTGTCTGGGGCACCCTTTTCTAAACTTGAAATCCAATTGGCCAACAATTAAAGCCAATTAGCACGTGAGGAAAATAAACGGCAGAGCCCACTTCTATGTGTTTCCCGGGCTGTTAGAAAGCCCAGTTAGCTCAAGGCATTAGCATAGTTCAGGATCGGGCGAGGCACACAGCACAGAGTAGTTGGCTTAAAGTATTAGACGCCTGCGATAGCGCCCTGGCTGAGCAGCACTGTTATTCTGGGCTCACAGCTGCCAAACATTCTTGACAGTAGATGAGGCAGATGTCCAAGGACAATCAAAGAGAGAAGAAAGTTTAAGCCAACGTTTGCCTATCTCATATTCTCTACTTGATCCTCTCCTCAAAGACAAGGCACAGCTGTTGCACTTCAAGGTCTATGTGGCTGAACCCAGCAACTCCTCCCTTTCTCCCTCCTGGCCTGCCTGAGCTTTCTGTGTGCCGGACTTTGGCAACCTACCAGACCTCATTAACTCCTAACAGGACAATTCATGACATTAAATGGGTTTTATTTAATCTTTTTGTATGTCTGTGAGTATCCGAGAACAATTCTGCCGCATACTAATTGCATGAAAACGCGGCGGATTATAATTATGTGCACACTGCCCACCAGTCTACACAGGATCACCCTGGGCCACAAGAACAAGCACTGTAACATTAACAAGGTGATTTGTTATAGCTGTGATGGCAAAGGTGATACAAAAACAGCAGACAAAGGTGTTTCACCGACAAAGGCATCAAGAAGCTCGGTCATTTTGCTCTCACTGATGAATAAAAATACAAGAACCGTTGTGATAATGAACATGGTGAATGATAGCAGGTGTATTAATAAAAACAGAAGTGTCATATCTATTGCTTCGAGTCCACCACAACAATTTATCCCACTCAGACCCCGCTCTCTGCAGCCCTCATTTCTGCCTGATATTTTGATTCGGGCAGGGAGCGAGTTGTTGGCCAGGTTTTGTGATGATCAGGTTGATTCCTACATTTGTTTCCTTTTTTTCCCTGAGTCCCACAGCAGTTATGACATGACATGATGTGGGACACACATCTGCCATGTGGCCCTATCAGATGGGGATACCTCCAGTTCAATTCCATAGTATCCATGTGATGAAGGAAGTGTGAGCAGCATTAAAATGCCCCCTTAAGGGAATAGATGGCATTTTAGGACCCCTAAACTGGATCTCATTGGCCTACAGGAATAGACTAGGACATGGAAAACTAAGGCTCTGCCACTAGTTTACTCTGTAGCCTTCAGCAAATCACTTATTTCATGGTTTATTCTGAGCCAATACATGGGAATAATAACATCTAGATCCATT
Organism: Onychostruthus taczanowskii; assembly: GCF_017590055.1. Classification (NCBI taxonomy): domain Eukaryota; kingdom Metazoa; phylum Chordata; class Aves; order Passeriformes; family Passeridae; genus Onychostruthus; species Onychostruthus taczanowskii. The sequence goes on along the minus strand of NW_024503679.1, from coordinate 13,813,704 downwards.
TAAAAAACACCGTGAGACTGTTAGAGGAAAGGAATTGGCTAACTTCAAAGTACTATTATTAACTGAACACAGATCTGTGGAAAAGATGTAGCTGGCCAGTTTAATTCAAATAGCCAGCTGAAGTTTCTGGTCCAAAAATATGGAGAGTTTGGTTTAGATTTTCCAAATGTTAGATTAAGTAACGCAAGTTTCTCAAAAAATATAACTTCATGTTTTCAGTTTTAAAAAATTGTTTACACATGGAATTTTTTTTTTGCAACAGGCAAAGTTGCAATCCTGAACAAATAGAGGCAAAGATTTTGCTCCCCAAAACAAAACTGGACTTTGAAGGAGCAATCCCACAATACATTTGTGTGTTCATAGTGGAGTGGATCTTTCTCAAATTTAGTAAAGAATCACTAGTCTGAGTGTCCAGCAGTGGTAGAAAATAAGGTTTTTACCTATTATTCTTTCTACCCAGTACTATTACTGTCTTCTGCCCTTCACCCACTGCTTTGTTCATCTGCCCTGCTTGTCTTGCTCTCAGCATCATGAGCTGCACCATCAGGAGCCACAGAAGACACTGAGGCCACCTCATGCTTGAAGTTTAGCAGTGCTGTGTGACAGGAGAAATGTGTCCTTTCCATGGCTGAGGGGGTTGAAAATGACTCTGCTCCACCAGCAGCCTCCCATGGACTGAGCCACAGCAGCCTGTGCATGTTCTTGAAGCACCACAGATTGGGAGCTGACACATTCGCTTAGACCATGACCATGGTTCCCATGCCTCATCTGGCAGGCAGCAACTGGTTAAATTGTGGCAAAGGGATCACTTTCAATTCTGTGACTATATCCATAACATAATCTGGGATTTCAAAGGAGCCTTGGGCAATCAGCATCTCCCACTGCTCTACTGTGGGCTTTGCATGTCTCCATCCCTTGGGGGTCTCAGTTATAATTCCTAGAATAAAATAATGTCAGAAACTATTTTGAATGTCTTCTAAATGTAATAAAAATCTATCCCTGAAGACTCATCAGTGACTGGTCTCTGTGCGCCAAATTTAATTTTCAGCGTAGGGAGGAGAGGAATGAAAACAAACAACCCCTTAAACAATGACACTGGGATCTGAATGTGCTGTGCCTCCCAAACTATCCAAAATCAAACACAAAAGGATGCAAAGCATTCCCAAATGCCTTCTCTTCACCTCTCTTCTCACAGCAACTCCAGTGGACTAAAGCCTTTGACTGAGAACAAACTTATGACCACAGCAGCGATTTGGCTGCTCTTGCTCATTTCAGCAGCCCTTCTCCATCTCTCTCCAATGTCTGTTTGCAGCAACTTGGATTTATTTTTTGGCTATTTCAAGTCCAACAGGAGCTTAAGGGATGGATGTGAGGAGGCCTGTGTGAAGAAGGACCTTGTTTGTCAGGGTTTTAGGGGCCAGGCTGTGGTTTGCTCCATGCTGCTGTGCTGTGGATGTGAATGTCAGACAATGGTGCCACCTTCCTCAGAGGCAGCTGGGGCTGTTGCATACTCAGGATCCCAGGAAAAAAAGTGAAAAAAGCATCAGGAAACCTCATGAAATAAGAGCAGCAAGAGCAGCACTGCAATAAAACTGATGCATGTGCTACCAGCAGGCTGGGAGAATTAGGGTGCAACATTTTTGCCCAACTTTCAGCTGGCTGAGGGAGGGCCAGCTTCACAGCTACTGCCACTCTTTGCTCAAGGCTAAGAGGAATTTGGCAGCTGAAGCCCCATCCTCTCACATTCATTAAAAACCCCATTTATTCTGTGTGATTTAGTGCTGTGAGACACATTAGGAAGCAGGAGCTAACTAGTACTTGAAAAGTTGCTTAGGTCTATGCTGCTAAAGATATTTAGGCACCTAAGCTGCTTCAGAGAGATTTTTCAAAAATGCCAGGATGATTCATTTCTATTAATTTCAATAAGAGGCAGTTAAATGGTGCATTTATTTATCACTGCCTAACTGCTTAAAAATTGGATGGTGCTGACTCTGAAGATTTAGGAGCCCTGGCTCTTCACCAGAGCCAAAATCCCATGAAGCAACCATCATTTTCCCTGTCCAAAACTCCCGGTATTTTGGGGGCTGTTTGCTGTGTCTGTCCAGGTCTACAATCTTTTCCTGCTGTTTCCACTTTAAAGGCAGCTGTATTTTAGTTCCTGGGGAAGGATTTGCTGTATACACATGGCCAGACCATGCTTAAGGCTTTTTAAATATTAAAGAAATGGAGAAGCTGAAGTTGCCCTGAGGCTTCGTGTCCACCATCCCTCAGCCCAGGTGTGAATCCCCATGAGTCCCCACAGTAGGGGTGGCCTGATGAAGTGCTGATTTTGATGACATATGTTTTAAGAAGTAAAAATTAAATGCTGAGACTTTTTATGCTCAGACAGAGTGCTTGGGCTTGTCTGGCATATTTTCTTGTGGGTTTTTTTTTGTTTGGTTTTTTTTTTTTTTTTTTTTTTTTTTTGTTTTGTTTTGTTTTTTTTTTTTTTTGGGCTGTGCTTTCAAGGCCTGAGCAAGTGCCTAGAATGCAGGGATGGCTCTGGAAAGGACAGAGCTCCCCACACACTGTGGTAAACTGGAACAGAGCAGGAGGAATCTCAGCTGCTGGCTTGGCTGGGAAACACCAGCTGAGGGTTGCAATCCTGTCTCTAGCTAGTGTCCCAGGGCTGGGAGCCAGCAGCCTGGGGTGGGGAGCTGCTAAGTTGTGGCACTCTTGTGCTGTGAGGGCACGACATGAAATTGATGCTTTCTGCGCCCGAGAGGAGGAAAACACAGTGGCAGTCACTGTGGGAGGGCACACATCCCAGTCCACCGGCAGAGAGGCAGTCTCAGGTGTCTCTCCTCTCTGCAGAGACAGCGGGGAAGGCAGCCAGGGTGGCTCAGATCTGCACAGAGTCAGTCAAGCAGAGCAAAACACAAGGAAAATCTTTCTCCAGGTCCCCAGCTGGGTTTGCCCTGACACTACCCCACCTTGTTTGAGGAAGGCAAGAGTCTGGTTACTACGAGCACTTTTTGTTCATTAAACCTGAGCTGCAAGAACTAATTTGCCTTTTGGGCAAGGTTGCTGAGCACAAAGCTGTGCCTTGTCCCTCTCACACGACGTGTCTGTGCGGGCGCCCGCCCAGCGCATTGGGCACTGCAGCACCTCCAGCACCTCAGAGGTGCCACAGGCTGATGTGCCAAGGTTACCAGGCTGGTTACCTTGGCTGGTGTGCAAAGCAAGATCCTGATTTTCCTGGCCTGCTGGCAGAGCTTTGGTTTGGAGCACAGCAGTGCTTCATGTTTGCTCCCTCACCTGAATTTTGCTGGTGCCAAGGCAGGTACCAGTGAAGCACAGACTGTTTTATCATGATGGTCCTGCTTCTCCTTTCAACGGGAAAGCCCTGGGATGGCCCTTCCCAAGGAAGCAAAGCAGCCCACACTGCTGCCTCCATAAGGACTGGCACCTTCCAAGGGTGCCTGGCAGCCAAAGTCACTTTTGCTGGGGAGGCTGCTCTCAGGCAGGCCTGGCCTTTCAAACCCAAATGGCAACAACTTTGAGACTGAAATCTCTTACTGCCCCACAGAGAAAGAGCAAAGGGAAGTTTACAAAAGGCCCATATGTGTCTGAGTCATTTTGAGCAGCTCAGGTACCGACACACCTCTTCCTTATCCAGAAACCTCCTCAGGGAAAGAAGGAGAGACATATGTTTGGCCTCTGCAACAAGCTCTTATCTTGGCAGGAGAAAGCTATTGATGTTCATGTTTCACATTTCTGGCGCCCAAAACAGGTTCTGATGTTTAAAATGAGGCAGTGGTGGAACCTGTTTTAAATATGTAACAGCCTCGGAAAGGAGCAGTCTAATCACTTCATTATCCAACACAGCAGAAAATGGTTTCAAACCCAAACTTGGGAGAGGGGGGCTTAGGGAAACCTTCCCCAACAAGACATTGCCAGCATTAACCCTGGTATTTATTGCTCATTTTAACTATGGTGCACAGCAAGCATTTTCTCAGCCTCGCATTGCACGAATATATAATTCATATGCTTAATATTTAGTCTCAGCTCTCCTTGCATATGTTACAGAGCTGGAGACTGTTTGTGTGTTTGCTATATATCAGTTGACACCTCTGTAAAATCTTTATATTGAATGCCTTTGGCAACTATATGCCAAATAATAGCATTACCATTTGTAATTTTCTTAGCTGCAGCTTTCCTGTAAGCTTTGCTCTATGCATGACAAGTAGGAAGGATTTAAAGAGCTTTATTGGTTCTCAAGTCTTCCTAATGACCTTTCCACGCTTTTGTAAGTCAAAATAACTTTTTTTTTCCTTGTCTCCTTGTGCATTTTCAAGTAAAACAGCAAGAGCTCTTAGGTAAATAAGTAAGAAAAGCAGGTAACCAGTGTCTCTGCCCCAGCTTTAACTCTCTGTTCCTCCCCTCTTACTTCACAATCAGAATCCCCTGGTGTCACTCAGAGATTCTGTTGACTCTTGTCTTGCAGATGCCTTTCTCCCCTCACTCTCATCTTCAGATCTGCTCATTATATTAGCTATGCTGGAAAAAGAAATAGAAAAGAGCCCGTGAAAGATCGAGGCCCAGCAGTGCTAAGCACTGTACAAATAACACAAAAGCTGTCCTTGCCTCGGGACTCGCCGTGCAGGATTTAGACAATATGCCACCAGGGAATAAATCAATACATGGAAAGGAGAGGAGATATGTTTATACCTGTTAATGATTATGTGGAGTTTCAAGAGCTGTATTATTTTCTTCTTTTATAAATTTAGCTTGTTTTCACCGAAAATGTCTCGGTGTTTCCCTGAATTGTCAGCTTTTGTTGTGTCTTCTCCATTATGGGCAGTGAACTTCTCAGACCTGGGACTCTGTGCTGTTCTTGTTTAGTTAGCACCAGGTACATTTACAGGGCTGTGTATTTGCTTAATAAAAATAAATAACCAGCAGAAGTTCCAAGCTCAGAATTACTCCAGACACAGCATTTTCCTTATTGCTTTGTCTTGTGGAAAACAAAGTACATTTTATCCTACGTTTATCATGTAGCTTATGTGGTAGTTTTCATTTTGATGTATGGCACACTTTCTAATGTGTCTCCCCTCATGTCTCTTTATTACTAAAGTGTTTCGGTGGAAAAGTATATTGCAAACAAATAAATAACTTTCAACTACTGTCACTAGTCTAGCGAGAAAGCCACAGGCACAGGCTAGTTGGGTCCATTCATTACAAAGCCTTATTCATGACTTTATGGATATCTTTTTCTTTTTATTTTAATGAATGCCTCTCACCATTTTGTCCTAGCAAATATTCCTTTCCAAGCCTTATTTTCATCTATCCTTCCAAAGAGATATTCAACCCAGTTCAAGACACCTCAGAAACAGAAGCAAAATCCAGGCTGGTTTCCCCACAAATAAAATGTTGGGTCTCGTTGAGGGTGGGGGAAAGGAGAAGGAGCAAAGAGGGAGTGAATAGGAACTGGGCTGCTGGCTTGAATCTCTTGTTTTATCAGGGAGGGATGGGAACAGTGAGCACTGCTGATGCAATGAGCCCCTTTTTGTCCCCATTATATTTTCCACCCTGGACAGCAATTGCTGCTATGTCACATCATCAGTGAACCTTGTTTTCTAGGGCTCTGAGGGCACACCACCCATCAGCCATGGTGCAGGGTGGCACCTTGGCCCAGGCTCAGCCTGGACTGAACTACTGCTACAGAAACCCAGATTCAGCCTCAGGTTAGAAACAAGCTGAAAACCAAGAGTTTAGAAATCAAGGAATTGTGGACCATGGATTGTTGGGGTGGGCAGCTGGATTGACAACCTTGACTGGTGTTATTTGCAGGCTGGTTGGGGCGTGACAATGAGCTAGCCATTGGTAGCCAGGGCTTAAACCTAATGAAAACGAGTTTAAATGCATGGAACTCTCTTTGTCCAGTTAGGAATGAAAGACAAAATCATGGCTCAAATGTAGCACCTGCAAGCCTTCATTAGTAGCACAAACCTGTTCTTGGTAACACAACAAAGGAGCAGGGGCGGGAGGTTGCACACACAAGCAAGCTCTGTGCTCAGCAGGGACAGGATCTCACCCCACCCCTGCTTTCCACCATCACCTTCCTGCTCTGAAGCCACAAATGTGCCTGAGGTTGTTTTACATGGGCCAGGCTGTACATGCAAAACTCCACGACAAGCCTATTAAAAGTGTGTTAAATTTCAATGCTCCTGTTTAGGCTCCTTCACCAAGATGTGGGCACTAATTTATGGCAGCTGCTGGGTCACAAACCTATGGATGAATTGAAGAAGAGAAGGAGCCAGGCAAAGGAAAACAGAGAGTATGGCATGGGAATTCCTTTGGACAGGTGTGAAGCCTAGGAATATCTGTTTGTTTGGTTTTGAGCACTTTTCATGAAAATACAGTTAGAAAATAATTCTTTTAGCTCCATCCTCTCTGCTCCCTGCCCCAGCCCAATTGTGTGAAAAAGCAGCCTTACCATAAACAGATTTTACTATATCAGAGTCAAATTTTACTACATCATTATAGGAGTGTTCCACTGGGTAATATGACTGGCCGCCCTATCAGAAGACCAGTGCTAATGCCATAGTGAAAACATGCCATCACACTTCCCCAATAAAAACTTTTATTGTATCCCAGTGCACATTAAAAAACAACACTAACTGCATTAATACATTGTAATTTACTTTTGTATTATGGAGCAAATGACAAACCTGGTGCTAATGAGGTCATATTTTCCATTACCCCAATGCAAACTCTTGGTTGAGCCAGTCATGGAGATTTCCATGTGGAATTTGGGAACACTTGTGTGTGCACATGCAGGTAAGGGATGCTTCCACTGTCAAATGGGGTGGCAGAATATGATTTTATTTTAAACTACTGCTTTTGAAACAATCACTTAATTTTAATTGCTCTGACATTTGCATTTTGTTCACAAGGCAGTCTTTAACAAAAAAAAAAAAATACAAGTGATCCCATCACCGATGGTGCCTTTTACTTGTGAAGCCTCTTTCACACTGTGGTGAACAGAAATGCAATTCTTCTGTGCTGCAGAAGATGAGGCTGAACAGATTCTTTAGGGATTGCTTATATTTCAAGTGCAATTATTTAGGAAGCTGTAAGCTTTCCGTTTATTTTGTCATGAGCGGAATGTTAGAAGAAAACTCATTTCTCAGGAGATATGGATGATTCTTTATTTCTAAACTTCCTGTGGTGTTTTCTTAATGATGCTATTAAATGATTAAGCTTTTCTTTTATAAATTAAATCACCAAAATGAAATCATTAAGGCTCTCTCAGTTTTATTAAGCATAGTTATTTGCCATCATGTGTAAATTCACTTAAGTAATCATCTACACTATCTGCTTTAAAATTGTGTTGGCAGCACCACGGGGAAAGTCAGTTCAGCACGGTGGATGGAGATATTCTGCTCTCCTCATTTCAGAGGGCTCAAAATACACTGATGAGGGAGAAGAATGTGTTTATATGGGGAAGGGAAAGCAATGCCAAGGGTTTAGTGAATGACAGATTCCAATTCCTGGCACTGCAGTCAGTCTGGTAGGCACTTACCTCTGGGGCTTGTGCTGTGCAAAAAGCAACGTGGGGCTGCACACAGGTGTAGCCTCCTCCCTTCCAGGGAGCACAGAATTAGGGGCTCCATCGAGTCATGTTAGTTAGCAAATTACTTTGCCTTCATTTTCCCTCCAGTATCTTCTCTTCCCTTCTCTCTGTTTCTCTCCTCTGCTCTCTGCTATTTGTTCTTGCCACGTCTTAGTCTCTGCTGATGAATTAGTCTGTTGCTCAGGGAGAAAATTGATCTTCACTCTTACAGAAGTTGCAAGACAAGTTATGCTTAGTTCAGGCTGTGGTATTTTGCTAGCCCGTGCTAGGATGAGAAATAGTTGGTACTGAGTATATAGACTTGAACTGCAGCTGCAGAAACTGAAGCAAAGACTCTTGCTGGTATTTACATTTAGCACCTTCCCTTTAGCTCTTAAAACCTCTGCTCATTCTTAATGATGTTTTACCAGGGAGGTCTTTCTGGAAAGATTAAAAGGAGAAAGGGATAGGAGATACTTCCAGAGGAGAGGGGAAAACTGTGTTTTTGTAACATTGCACTGTAACCTGTGCATGCTGTCAGGACAGAAGTGATGAGACAAACCCGTGGGATAACACCAGCATCCCAAGCACTCTCCCATGTGCCTAGGGCAGGTAGGAATTATCCACAGGGAAGCAGCTGAGGGAGGTGGAGTTTGCTCTGCTGAAATGGGACAACTGGATATTGTTTTCTGAAAGCTGCCAGAGGCCAGACTCCTGCCCTGGCTTCACACAGAGCAGGTTTTTCTTTTGGCTGTTCCTCCTCTGGTCACTGGAGAGGGTGGAGATAACAGGGAGGTTCAGCACTCCAGTTTGGCACATGCTCAGGTTCACAGAGACAGTGTCCCTCTAGAGCAATCATTCCTCCATCAGCCATGGCAAATGTGGTGGATTTTTCACCTACTTAAATTATGAAATATAAAAATAGGGAGTAATGATATTCCCACTCATGTTATTTTAAACTCCATTAGTAAGTATGCCCAAAATCCATTCTGCATGCACTCACTTTATCAGCTTCCTGACAAACAAATAAGTAAAAATTTTCTATTTACTTAAAATATTTTCAGAAAACTACATGTAAGTGATTCCATGCAAGAATTCCTGAGGTGATTATATCCATTTACTGGCATTTTTAATTTCAGAATAATTATTAAAAAAAAAATCCCTCTGAACAAAAAGTAGGTGTTTAAAATGTATTGAGTGCAACTCTTTGTATCCTCAGATTAATTTTTCTGTGGTTCTTTCTTCTCTTGATCATTAGTTTGACAAACCTGAGAGACATTTGCAGAATAGTTTCATATGGAGAAGTTTGATTATTTTTTGCTATTATTGTTGACTCATTTTGTTATTCCTGATGAAGAATTTTTGGGTCTAATATGCTTCATCAACTTAAGATTCTTTACCTGAGTTTTGCCTCTTTTTCTTCAGGAAGTTGCTTATTTACTCAGATTTCTCAGGAAACCAAACACTCAGAAGTAAATAAATAGTTCTCAGCTGATGGTTATGTTAATAAATAAAATGTAATTTACATTATAAATCTATTTATGTATACATATTTATTTATATACTTATAAATAAATACTTATATGTTGTTAACACATATCTGTTAGAACTTTAAAATAGTCTGAAATATATGAAGTGTTTTTGATGTGGAAAGTTATTAAAACAAATGAAAGTCAGTAGTAAATCTGGAACAACATTATTGCAAACCTGATGCAGATATCTCTTTTTTTTTGCAGAGAAGCCTTTCTGACAGAGTAGTTTTGGCTGAATTTTCAATGAAAGAATTTAAACTACAGGAACAGTAAATTTTTTGACTTGACAGAAAACATTGTTATGTAGACAAATAACTGGCATGCCAGTAAATAAATGGAGCACATTTTCCAAACATAAATAGATGCCTGGGCAAAAGATATTTTAACAGGAACAGATTTTTTTTTTTGTGTGTGTGTGTGTGCAGTGGCTTCTGTATAGTGTTTGGAAAATGTACCCATATGTCTACTCACAAATAATGTTCACCTGTAAGGAAATGCACACCAGGTTTATGGATGCTATTGAGTATTCCCAGTCCTACCACTATGAATAATGATGCTTACATGCCCTCAAACATGAAAAATGCTCATCTGAATGCACTGAACTAGCCTGACATACAGATTGTTGACATTATTTTTTAAAGAAGTGTTCACGTGTGGAGTTGATGGCATTATCCCAGCCATGTGCCAGTGGAAAGAGTTTTGGGAACTTAGCAGAAAACTGGTTGTCAAGGCTGGCTAAAGCTGGGAGTCTGCCTCAAAGCACCCAGGGGAGAGCAGCAAGGCTGAAGATTTGGATTCCCCAGGGTGGGCAATTGCTCACTGCCTGCCAGACAGGCTGCAGGGCCTTAGGCAAATAACTTTGCTGCCTGTTGCCTCTTTTACCCCATTTGTAAGAGCTGACTGGGTATAATTATGTATCTGTTGCTTTAGAAGATAAATTAGTTCATATTTGCGAAGCAGGTGGAGGGAAAAAAAAAAAAAAGAGCAAGTTACCTCTGGTCTTTTCACTCCTCTTTTTACCAACTGCCCCTTGAAATTGCTTTCCTTTGCTAGGAGGAGATTAAGAAATGCAAGCTGCTGTTCCTTGCTGACACACAGCGCTGCTCTGAGCATTAAAATGCGCTGACCTTTTTAGCAAGGTTGGCTGGAGCAAGCCAGAGCAGCACCGGGGAGGCAGTGGGAAAGTCCTGCACTAGCAACAACAGGTAGCAATTTGGCTTGCTGTGCCTGCATCCAAATTTTGTCTGTGGACTTGAGCCCCGGATCGCCGTGTTGCTAGGCGGATACTATTTTCAAACGTTTAAGGAAAGCTTTTGAGTGTAATGTGCACTTCTCTCCTTCAACATTTAAAGACTGCAGCAGTGGGAGAGGCATGCGGCATATCTGTAAAAGCCTGAAAGCTGATGAAATCTCAGTTAGATCTGTTATCTCCCAATGCTTTAAAGGTCTTCAGCTGGGAGATTAAAGAACAAGGTTACTGTGACAATTTGTTTACACGCAGGGAGAGATTAAGATCTCGTTGAAAAGGAATAAAAATAACATCATCTTGAGCTGTCACAGCATGAAACCCATTGTAATCAACACTGGTCTGATTTCAGGGATAATTTAAGACCAATTTATTATCTTAATTAAAAATAAGAAGAAGGGAGAATTCAGTGTTTCAGAAGGCAGTTGGACTGTTTAACCAGATGCCTCTGGAGTATCTACATTTTGCACAGTCAGAAACTTTAAAGGTGTTGTGAAAAAGAAGCCAAAACCAGATGATACAAGCATTTCAGTCTATCTTAATAAACATTGAATTAATCATGCAGTTAACCACAGAAAAACAACTCCAAAATTCCTGAGCACACTAAAAAAATGAACACAGAAGGCATCTCTTTGCAAAGTCTGTTCTGATCCTGTGTGAAGCAGGTGAAAATGAAATAAACACATACATAGAACCCCCTTTGATTATGTTTCATGCATATATTTTAGCTGCTTAGTTACAATAATAAGATCACACTGAATATTCCTCATAACTGCTGTTCTTGAAATTTAAAATCCATGAATTCCTGGTATCCAAATAAATGCACAAGCAATTCGGAGTTCAGAGAAGGGCTTGCTCTGTTTCACAGGCATTTGATATCAACCACTACTGAAAAAAGAAAAAATGCTATTTCTACTTTGTAATTTGTGTAAAGTAGAAAAATCCTTAGCTCTCCAAATACAATGGAAGGGAGGAAAAAAAAAAAGACTAAATGGATTTGCCTGGAATGTTTTTGCGGTGCTTTTGCACTTGTTTTTAGCAAACATTCATATGGTTATTTCTATCTTGCATGCTCGGAAAAAGCAACTTTAAATTTGTTTTTCATGATCATTCGCCCTTGGAAGCTGATGATACAAGTTGCTATATGCTCACCCAGCTGGTGGAAGATCAGGTGACTCAAATGGCAGAGCTCCTGGCACAAATAACAAATTTTAAAGGCAACTTGGGAAAAGGAAATTTACCACAAGTGTATCTCTTACATGGAATTTGAATCAAATCTGAGAAACAGTGTTTGCAGATATCTCCCTCAGAGAAAAGGGTGGGATGGGCCAGATAAATTAGTCACTGCAATTTTCCCAGATCTCCTGTCCCCTGAGGTCTAACCTTCTGGACAATCCTTGGAGGTTTTGTGAACCACTGCAAGACTCTGAAACAGACTAAGACTTGGGTTGAGTAGAAAGCTGAATCCAGGATCACCACGGCCAGAAAAAGGGGTTTGCTGGTGAATTCTCACCTCAATACAAAATAAGAAGGACTTGAGGTGGTTTTGATGGGAATGTGCTGGATCCCAGGGCACCAAGGCTGGCAGGCTGTCCTGCCTGCTTCCAAAGAGGAAGACTTCAGAGCCAGCTGCTGGCCCAGTGTTTCATTACCCACAGAGAGAAGTTCTACCTAGGGAACGACTCAGATGCCAAAAATAGGGGTCTCCACTGCCATCTAAAATCTCTTATGGTACTTCACCAGATCTAGAGCCTCATCTCAATGGGAACAAGCCTCACACAGGTTCCTTAGGATATTTGCCAGCCTGCCTTGGATGTCCTTGGGCCCCTAAACTGACAGTAAATATTTATATTCAGGCACCTGAGTATTGCCCCACCTGAATCCTTCTTGCTGCACTTCACATTCTAGCCTAGCCAGTAAGACTCTGGAGGGCAGATTTCTTCCATCTTTCATCCTTTAAATATCTGAACACCCTCAGTTAAAACAATTGTGTTCATTTGGTCTCTTTCCAGAGGTCAGAGCTCTGCTCTCCCTCTAAACCTGTCCCCAGGGTGCATGGGTGGAGGTCAACCAGGAGTCTGGCAGGCAGATCTCCCACTTATATGTGCTAAAGTCACTTTTGCTTTGTCCACAGCATCATAACAGTGTTCCCTTCTTTTTATCTTGGGATCTGCTCGACTCCTCACAAACTTTGGTGAGGAATCACCACTTTCCCTGGCTCACTCTGTATTTGTGTACCTTATTCCTACTGAGACCTGGACTCCGAAATTGCTCACAGGGACTGGCACACTGTTCCCCCCCCCCCCCCCCCCCCCCCCAATTTATCAATAAATCTTTGAATTTCTCTCCTTTCCAGCAAGCTCGCTGCTCTCCCCAGCCCCGTGTGCTCTGAACAGTTAAAACACAAATTCTTTATTTCACCGACTTTAACAAACACGGTCCGAGGACAGAGCTCAGGGGACCCCCATCAGTATCACTTTTCATTTTGACCCCTGATACGTTACCTCTGCAATCCCCATGCTTCAGCTATGCTTTTCTACGTGGTCCTTTCATCCACTTGCCCCTCTTGGAGGGTAATTTTCCTGGAGATTTGGGGTGTGGTGGAAAGGCACAGATTTCAAAGCCTCATGTCACTTTACCCCAGCAGAGGATCTGACTGTTTATTTCCCCTCTCCCATTGAACTCCTTTGTGCTGCTGCCCTGTGTATAAAGGCAATATGAATAACCCTGAGCCATGTGGAGGGGGAGGTTTCTGTGACTCACACTACCATGCTTTTTTCTTCCCCCTTTGGTGCTGTATTTCCTAGTGCATGTCCTCACTCCTGGCTCTCACCACAAAAGGCAACAATCAACCAAACCTCCGAGTGAGTAATCTGCTCACAAAGAGCCTTTTGAGCTCACAAAGTAGTTGCAGGAGGAAACGTCCCACTGGGGAGCCAGGTGGACAGCAAACATTCGCTTTCCATTACAAATGAGTTCAAGGGAAATGGAGTCACCCCAGCATGGGATGCCAAATCCGTATCCAAAGCTACTTCCCACCATCCAGGCTAAACATGCTTCCCTTTCTCTGGCTCCCCATCTCCCCTCCTTGTTTACAAACACGTTTACAAGTACTTGATAGGTGACCTTATTTACTTAGTAACCTGTGGATTCATTTATCTTGAAATTAGCAGGTAATGAACTGGAAACCCTCAACAACCCTCCCACTAATTAACATGATAATAAGATTGTTTTGCTACAGAGGTACAATTAGCATGTATGAGCTAGAGGGGGAGAAAGATCAATAAAATGTCTGAAGGGTACTAGGAACCAGTCTCAAGAAGAGAACAAAAGAGAAGAGCTTTATGGGGTTACAACAGCAGCAACGACTTACAGACCTGGTGCTTTAAAGATATCCAGGGCAGTGGTCCTCTTGCCACTGGATTTTCTGCAAGTAGGCTGGGAGGAGCTACCTGTATCCCATCTTGCTCACCATTCAGAGTGGATTAGGGATGTATCAGGAATATTCCAATCAAAAGGTTAAAACTTGTGGAGGGAAATAAAAAAATAAAGTTTGGGAAAAGTCCAAAACACATATATGGCATGTGTGCATAAAACAAGGCAGGTGTTTTGTGGTGAAAGGGAATGATGTAGAGTCATTTAGTGCCCAGAATCATGAAAAAGGGCTCCAGACGTTGTGTTGAGAAACCCCTCTTTGCCATTCAATTGGCTTTTGGGAGATTACTTGGGTAAATAATGCTTAAACATAAATCTTTGCAGGATTGTGTCTTTACACAGGGAACTGAATTGGAAATGGTGAGAAAAAAAATTGCAAAACAGTTTTAGTAGGCTCTCTTGGCTAAGTCAGATCAGTTTGAGTGAAGGGAGTTAGGGAGAACTCACGTGAGAGTGAGTTAGAGAGCCAGCTTTGACAGCCAGGGATGTCTGTCTCCTAAAATCCCTGGTTAGGGGAGAGAAAGGTGCACCAAAGCAGGGATGTTCCTTTCCAGAGCAAGGAATATGAAGAAAATGGCAGGATTTTTTTCTTTCCTACATTCACAGTTGTTTGTCTGCTAATATATTTCCATGGCCTGGATCCATGGCTGTGCTGAGGAGAGAGATGCACATCTGAGATGCAGGGTATGGATAGAGGCAAACATGGCACGGGATTTAACAGGCTAATGGGGAAGAAACAATATGGGGCTACAGTCATGTTCGTCGCTACATCCTGTGAGTAAATCCTTGCGTGGGTAAATCCATACCTAATTATTGAAAATAAAGTATAAACTAAATATTGAAAATTATCTATAAACCAGCCCTCCAGCACTAGGTGCACTGGCAGATGTCAAGCTGAAGAGCCAGCGTCCTGTACTACTGCCCTTTTATGCAGATATTTCTGGATAAACAAAGGGCTCTCTTTCTGCTTGAAGGAGCTTGGTTTAAAGCTCTTCAGGTCTTAGTTAAACTAATTTTTTTTTTATAAGTTCCTATAGATATTGGCTCCTCTACACAAAGCCATATTTTGCCCCAGATGACTTGGGAAATGAGATCATTCACAGTTGCTTGACGTAAATGGGAGGTGCTGAAGGCTCAAATCTGCCCCCAAGCTCTTTCCCTCACATCTGGCTTAACCCCACATCTGTCCTCCCCATCTGCACTGACGCCTTCTGTCACCTCCCAAACCTTACACTGCACAGCACATTTCAGCACAGAAACTGCAGAGGAATTTGGGACAGTTCTGTGTCTGGAATACAAGTCTTCAGGTACCACTGACAACTCCTGTGAATATTTTACCATGCGTGTGATTTTTGAGTGAATGTTATTCATCAGTCATTTGAGCTCAGAGAATATTGTCTCATGGCATTCTTTGGAGTGCGAAAGAGGAAGGAAAACTATTAATTACTTTTGATTGACATTTTCCATTTGTGTGTGTGTGTGTAGGGGGGGGTTGTTGTGCATTTTTTTCATAGAACCTCAGGTTTGAATTGGGTAAACTGACACCTTGCAATCTGATCTGACAGCCCTGCTTTGTGTGGGAGTTTGTACGACTCCAAAATTTCAGCTGTGAGACTTTCTGCGTGAGCAGTCATTTTATTAGAAGTTTTGACACCTCTCCTAGCAGGGATCAGTGCCCGCTGTGTGAATGGAAACACCAAAAAGAGCATTGTGTGATGCAGAGTGGGAAGGGAATAAAAGAACTTCTGTACCCAATAGCTGAAATTAGCTCAGATAAAGATCTTTGAGGACCTTCAAAATAGTAATAGTGAGATACTAGGGCCATCCCACTGTAATTATTGACATGGGTTTGTATTATAGTTTAAAAATCACAGATGCCCACACAGTTTTGTTTCTCTCTTTGAACCTGCTCGTTTTCTGTGATTTTGGGTTTAACTGTTTATTATTTTTTTCCTGTAAGAGGACATCAACATCTTTGGTTTGTTCTAACTTTTGTGGATTGAAATTTGCAACTGATTTGTCAGTGCCTGGGTCTGAAATTCTTGTCTGTACCTGAATGGGGTAGAGCAGCTCCCTCAAGTGTCCCAGAGCTCAGTGTTTCTATGGGTCGTGTCCACTTCTGTTGCAACTGATGGGACAGATGAAAGAAGAGCTGAAAAGACATTGTTGACTGCAGGATTTTGCATTTCTGAAATAAAGAAACAACTTCACAAGTGTCCTGCATCCATGTGGGGTGCAGCTGGGTAAAGGGAGTTGCTGAAGTGAAAAACACATCAAGCAGAGACTGATTGAAGTAAACAATGTGAAAGGCAGGGATGTGGATCAGGAGGAGAAATGTAAAGGGACTGCACCTCAAGAGACTGATGCAGCCCTGGGAGTAATGCACAGACAGCCCCTGCAAACCCTCTCAACTGTTTTTACTTTGTCCTCCTTAGCTAAAAGGTTGTTTTTGTGTTTGCCTGAACATGATCTTCTGTGGGAAAGTCATGAGAATTAGTTACATCTGAAATTTCCTGTCTTTCTATCGTGTCCCTGCCATACCCTTCCCATTAACTGGGGGCTTTTTGGACAAATTTTTGAACAGAGGAAATGCAAAACAAACCATGATTCATTGTGGAAACTAGGCTGAGGGTTTTGTGGGGAGAAAGCAGGCTGATTTTTTTTCCTGCTCCCAGTCACCTGCCCTCAGCTAAGTTGATAAATACCTGTGAAGCATTTGCTAGAAAAGTTCCTAGGAGTTCATTGTAATGAGCTATCCTTCTGGCCTAGATTTGTATCTTCCTTGAGAATAGGTGTAATTTTAGATCTGCTTTGCAAGCTCTTTTTTTCTTTTCCCCCTTTTCTTTCCAATACTCCTCAGTACAATAGGAATCTTGTCCCATGGTGTGAAGCCCCTGCAGAGTTATAAAATTGTGTCACCTTCCCTGCCTCCCTTATAAGTTACTCTAAGTGACACTATTAAAAAGAAAAACCACAGGATCTCCTGGGATCAAAACAATGTCCTGTTGTTATCTTAACACAACTCCGTTTGGCTTTTTTGGCTTTTACCTTTCATTTCCTACAGCTCTGTGCAAGCAGAGCTTGCCTTGCATTGTGCTCCATTCCATGCATGCATTTTCTCAGAGAAGATGCTTTTATTTCTGAAGGATATGCTGGGTGGCCAGAGGTTTCAGATTTCTTCAGCAGGGATTCATCTCTTCCAGGAAGGGGGAGGATGGAGTGAACAGGCTAGCAGAGAAACTTTCATCTCTGTGCAAGAAGGGAGGAGAGACTTAGATGCTCATCACTTCCTCAGTCGAAGATTTAAGCTCAAGTATTAACTAATAAACTCCCTATCCCATAGGAGCTGAGACAGGGGGTGTGGGGGAGGGAATGGATTGAACATGTGTGAGTTTCCCACTCGGAGCAAGAGTTTTGGTGGCCTGGAAAATGTAATATGTTTTCCCTTGCAGATGCTCTGGAGTGTGACTCACGAGCCTTTGCAGCTCGGACAGCTTTGCAGAATGAGCTACCAGCAACCTCTTTGTCCTTCAGGTTACACCACTGAATAAGCTCAAGCTAACTCATTCCTCTGAGCCATTGTCAGTGAGTTGCTGCAATTGGTGTTTTCACACTTGTTTCCCATCTGTTGACAACAACAGAAGTTACCGATGCACGATCAGGTGTAAAACCCTAGCTCCAGAAAACATCTACATGTTACCCACCCCGAAGTCTATTTGCACGTGTGATGTGTCAAGTCACATATCCTGTGTTACACATTCCTGTAATCTGATTTTATCTTTAACTCGAAGATCCTGCTATTATATATTATTATAACTTGGGGATGAAACTCTTCCTAATACTACCTCGCACTTACTGTTTTTGACCCAAAAGCCCACAAAGTGCCTGACAAACGCTAAATGGTTTTGCCAGAGACCCTGGAGGTCATTAATTGTAGTTATATTCATTTTGCACACATGCTAAGTGAGGGTTTCAGTAGTTTGTACTAGAGCATGTGGTGACTTGCTGGAGTCAAGTGGAGTGAAGTAGAGATAAGACTCAAAGTTTTCTGTTAATCTACAGAATTTCCCTATGAAGAGTCTAATGTGAACCATTCAGCTCATGTACTTGGAGACTGGCTGTGGAGCAAAGAACTAATTTTCTTGGGATAAGAAATTTTATTTTTTCCCAATTTTCTCATGAGAGACCTGCAATTACAAAGCCAAGAGTCTGTCAGCACCCTAGAGCTGCACTATCCCGTGGCACAAAGCTGCCCAGCATTCCCACCGTGGCCCTTGATCCCACCCTTCAGTGCACGTCCAGCTCTTTTTGGGGGGAATGCACTGAGCTGGAGCAGGAGCAGCTGCAAAACTTGGGTGCAAAATGGTCTTTGAAATGAGGAGGAGGAAGCAGGCTCAGCACTATTTGCACTTTGGGTGTTGAGCTGTGGTTTTTAGACCTGGAAGGAGAAGAGCTGTAGAGTCACAGCATCCCCTGTTTTCATGGAATCACAGAGTGAGTTTGGTTTGGAAGGGATTTGAAAGATCATCTGGGTCCAACCCAACTGCCAGGGATGGTGCATCCACAGCTTCTCTGGGAAACCTGTTCCAGTGTCTCACCACTCTCTGAGTAAAAAACTTCCTAACATCTAATCTGTTTTCTTTTGGTTTAAAACCATTCCCCTTGTCTTATCCCAGTCTGTCGGTGTACAAAGTCACTCTCCCTCTCTTTTTTTTTTTCATTTTAAGTACTGGAAGGCCAGAGTGAGGTCTCCATGCTGAACAACTCCAGCCTTTTTTCTGACTTGTTGTCCACATACTGGGAAAGACAGCAACCTGAAGAAGCAGTATGCTGCAGGCAGTCTCATCTCTTCTTGTTACAGACAGTTTTATCCTCTTAATTTTCAGTGGTCACTGGAAATTGTTACTGTCCTGTGCAGTTCCTGGCTCCTGGCTGGACACCACCACATCAGACCAGCCTTTGCAGCAGCCAAGGCAGAGAGGGGAGCACAGTTTGCACACAAAGACTTCTTTTGCTGTGTGTCTCTATCCTTGTCCCTTTTACCTTTCTGTGACATTTCTGAATGTTTTGAGGTTGCTTTTTTTTATATTTTTTTTTATTGTTTATTTTAATTAAACATGACTAAACAATGATTCTCTGAGTGGGAATCATTCTTCCTAATAACCACAGTGTGCATGCTAACTATACTAAAAATAAATCTTGTCTCTGACTAGTTAAAAATTGCAGTGATTTGTTGATGCTTTTTACCTGTCACTAGTAAGATATAAATATAAATAAGTAGAATTACATTTAAAATATCCATCACTTCACATATGGAGAGTGGCAATGAGTGGGCTGTAATAATAAAATATACTTTATAAGTGTCATAATCATTCAGACACCAGGAACTCATAAGCCACAGATCTGACGTTCAGATGATGAATTGTGATTTTGTTTTAAAAGCCAGACATGTCAACTCCATGTGCATATTGGGAATTGTAGTTCAAGTGACCTCTGCTAAAACACTGACCTTAACAATGACTTTGTTTTACATTTCCCAGAAACTTTTTAAGTAGGTGTGATACTTTCCAAATGTGGTTGTTGCACTAATGCTTATATAAAGTAATTTAAAATATATTTGACACCTTTGCTGTGCTCATATATTATATGGCACAGAAAATGAGATTCAGTGAATGGCTTAAAATTAATTCTATTTTGGGGATTTGGTAACATCGTAAATCCCTTGAGGTTCACCTGTGTGACATATGATATCACTGATAAGATGATATTCTTCTAAAACTCTACAGCTCATCCATTCTTGCATGCAATAAATAAATACATTAGATGTACATACGGATGAGTGTTTGTATTGGTGCATATGAAAGTGGATTAGAAAGCACTCAAGGGAGATTCCATGGACTGCAGGGATCTTGAAGCTGATGGAGGAAGGTTGATTCAGTGGACTTCAGAGACCTGGATTCAGCTCCCCTCTCGGCTGCAAGTTCCTCTTGTGTGACCTTGGACATGCTGTTTAAACCCAAATCCTAAAAGTATTTAGTCTCCTGATTCCTGACGAGATGCCTGATTCATGCTGATTTCAGCAGGAATTTAAGATCTGAAAAGGAACTGAGCACTAAAATCCCTTGAAAGATCAGGGTTAAGTTTCTCAGGGGCTTAACCAAGATGGAGATCCTGCTATTTCACAGGGACTTTGCTTGGGTGAGAGCATAAAGGATCATAAGGCAGCACGGTCCTGGTAGCTGTACAAATGTGTGAAGTGCTGTTTCTGATTCCCTGTGAATAGCTGCATGCACTATATAGATGTAATTATAGTCATATCAAATGAAAACACAATTAAGTTCCAGAATTGGAGCTGATTGGCATAACAAAGCTGAGATTTACTGCTTCCTTCACCAGACCAGCACAGGTTCTAACACAAATCATGCCTCTTAGCCTTCAATTTGATAAACTTTCAGCTATTTTGACATGTAGAGCCAACTGCAGCCTACTCCATCCTGACAAAAAGAGCCTAACAAATGGATTTTCAGTCACCCACTGAACAGAGCTAGATGACAGATCTACATGAAATCCTTTTTGGAGAGAAGGCAGCCTTTTAACTTGATTGATGAAATTATATCTAAATCTAGTAGATTTGGGACTTCAAAGGCATTTTTGCCTACTTAGGGCATCCCAGATGAAGGGAGTATGCTATTTGTACCAAACTCCCATGCTCAAGTGGTTTGCAAATTGACCCCTTTGTAATAGGTTAAAGGTTCCGCGCAAGATAACGGTGGTTCATTTTGATTAATTATGTCAGGGAATTAATGTATGATTACTAACTTTTAGCAGACCCTGCTCTTTCTGACCTCGAGCTGCTTGTTTGTGTGGCTGGTTGTAATTTTCGACCAATGGGTTACGAGAGGTCACTGTGTGGTCAGCATATTTTAAACAAAGAAAAGGGAGGTGGGGAAGGGGGAGCAGGCAAACAGCAATCTCAGATCAGAGTGGGTGGACTACAGTTTACTGGCCTGACAGGGGAGATTTGTTGAGTGTTTTAATAGTAGATTTTTATACATTTACCCTTTCCAATAAAATATTCTTCTGAAGAACTAAGAGAGTGGCCTGGAAAGATGTTGGGAGGATAATTTAACAGTTGAATGTTAAGCCCATAATTGCACTTCATACTGGTTTCAATAGTAGAGAACCTTGTTAAAAAATAAATTGGTCAGTGTTGTGCTTAGCACTTGGATTGGCTGGGAGTGAGGCTGAAAGCTTCTGATTAAGCCAATGCCTGGGAAATGCTGCTTACAAATTTCTTAACCAATCACCGAGGAGATAGCAAAGGTTGATAAAAGAAGGGTTTGTGGGGATTTAGCTACATTTCATATTTTAAACCCTTGGCTGAGTATGTGAAGCCATCTGAGAGCTTCTAAAGACTAGAAGGGAAATACGTGAGACCCAATCCTGTACAAATCTCAGCCTGCTGAATCAACTGTATTCACTGTGTTCAGTATGGTATTGAATTGAATTGCTCATGCTGAAAGAGAAGACTGTGCTAGGTCTTTACAGGACATTAGCCATACTATGAAAATCATGGGTAGATGAAGGGTGTAGGAGCCCTAAATTCCACCAGTCTTTGCACAAATGTATGGTCTGATTCTGGCAGAGATCTGCAGGATAGAACCAGGTACTTTCAAAGCAACTAAAGCAGGACTTGAGTTTGAGAGGTGCTGCGTGCTAAGAGCCATTATTGACAACTGGGATGTTTATCACTGTGAAATCAAGTAATTCTGCAGGGCCGAAATATACACAGAATTAAGCAAGCAACGGCAAATGTTAAAAAAAAATTGCTATTATCTTACCTGGGCCTCACCTCTCTGTTAAAAATGGGTCTAAAGTGCCTGCGTTGTTTATAGGAACACCGAGAGGCTTTTCATTCATGTTGGCACTGTGCTTTATGGTCCTTAGATGAAAGGCACTACTGATGCTTAAAGAATGATTATTATTGTAATACTTATTCTAAGAACAATAGGCACATTTGTTTTATTTTCCACCAAGCCCCTTCAAACACCAGGGTGTCCAATTAAGAGTAAGGGCTGGGACTTTGATGAAACTTTTCCAGTTTGTTTTGGAAACTCCAGTTTTGATGTACTTTTGGTTGTACCTCTTTGCCTACATGGGGTTTTGTATTTGGCTTTGGATCTCCTTAATTTTGTTATTCCTTGCAAGAATGTGCTCTTGCCAAACTATCTTTTGAATTTTAAGTGAGAACACTATAAACAAGTTTTGTAAGGGGAGAAACAGATATAATCTGAATAAAAATGTGTGGTGTTAGTTGGGCCAGGAAAGTACACTTTGAGCTAAAAAGATGTGAAATGTTCAGGGGGGAAGAATTTGAAGGAAAAAAGGTGTGGGAAAGGTAAGGAGAGTGAATATGATGATGAGACTGTGTACAGACTTAGAGATGGGGGTGGTGTTAAAGGAAGAGAGAAACTAAAGAAAAGAGAAAAAGAAACAGTTGAAGTTTATATATATTTACACATAAACCTGTGTGTCTGTTATGGTTTGCTAAAATTGCCTGGGTCTTCTGAAAATCACCCCCCCAAAAAAAGGAAGACAAGCAGTAGGACTCAAGATTTGTTTTACAGGCAGTGGGAAAACAAATCTCAGACAGGACTTGAGGGCTGAGCTGTTATAACCAGCTGGCAGAGGACTGATCAGTGCTGATTGCCCTGCAGCTTTTTGCAGCCAACCCACTCCAAGCATAATTCAAACTGGTGTCTTTTGCCACATAGAAAAGAAAGGAAAGGCTTATGCCAGGCTGACAATTCCTCAATCCAGTGTCCCGTTCACAGAGAGAGCAAGGAACTGATACTTTGGGCATCCTGACCCTACTCCATGAGTGACAACCAGAAATTCAGTTTCCTGGTCTCTGCTTTGACTATTTTCAATTGCCTCTTGAGCTCTTAATTTAATGGAAAGTTTCACAGCTGCTGTCAGAACATAGATGCCACTATTATTTACTTATTTAGTAATTTTACAGTAGTGTTGGGGATCTCAGGCAGGTCATTGTACGCACATTTAATAAATGACAATCCTGCCTGAAATTATTTACAATCAAAACTGTTGATTCAAGTACTTGTACATATGTGCTCTTCCAGGAATCACAAAAGCACATGTTAATTTGCTGTCATACAAGCACAAGATGAAAACTTGTGCTCTGTGTCCAGAATTAGCTCCTGAGCTGAAAACATAACAAGCTGTGGGAAAATAAAGGAGCAGAAGTAAGGATTTTGGGATGTACTAGCAATGTTGGAACACTTTCAGCCCAGTTTTGTAAGAAAATAAGATTTATCCAATCGTGTTTTCTGTCAGTCTACCAATAATAACACTTAAACTTGGACAGTGTTAACCACCCTTGGCAGAAGGATTAAACAGGGTCTGTGGGCAGAAGCACAAAGCCTGCAGTTTATCCAGTTCCCAAAATGCCTCTGGTGCTGGAGCTTTCATGGTACCCAGCTGCTCACGGTGGAGCACTGGGGTAAAACAACACAGGCACAGCCATGCTTTTAGCCACATGAGCACCCACCCTGCAGAAAGGTCAAATATCAGGTTTTAGAAATTCCACTTCCCAGGGAACCACTGGCATATTTGTTCCTGAGCATAAGGGAATGAGTTTCTCAGCCCTTTGAAAGTGAAGGGAATTTGGAGCTGCTTCCTATGGAGAAAGGCTCATACCCTGTTACACAGCTTGTGGGGACAGAAAATATTTGTTTCATTTGCTAATAGGGGAAAACAGAGCAAATTAGAAGCAATAATCTTTGGGTCTGGCAAAGAATATGCCAGGTATTTGTTGCTTTTTACATGTTTGTACATCAGAGACTTGCACTTTGCTACTCCTGTGTGTGCCTGAGGTTTTGCTGCATGTACATGCTCTGATTAAAGACCAATTCTGAACAATGCTCTTTAATTTAATTATTTTAATAAGCACATGGGGGGATTGTCTTTACTGTAAAGGCACAAACAATGCTACATGCTTCAACATGAAACATAATTAGGGTGTGTAGTAAAATAACGGGGTGAGGGGGAAGGGGACATTTTTTAAAAAATGAGCACAGAGGTGACTTCCAACAAAACTTCAAAACCAGCTTGGCTAACAATGAACATAGCCCCATTCTTTTTAATCATCAACAAAATCTATCACACATGTTCTTTCAAGTAAAGTTTATTAGAAAGAAATTGCTACTAGAGAACCACATGTGAGCTCTGACTTGGCAAGGTCAGGCCAGGGCAATAAACCCTTGAACTTTACAAATATGCAAAGCTGACATAAATAACAAATTAAACCCAGCCAGGTGTAGAGCTGCAGCGAGCTGCTTGCCAGAAAGATTCAAACTCTGGCCAGCATGACCTCTGTTAACTTGTGTGGAAAGCAGGGGCTTATCTCCTCTGCTTGCTGTCCATTAGGGTTCATACCTGTGGGCTCAGGTCACCTTCTTCTCATTAGCTTAGAAAAATTATATCACTTCATTAGAGGTGTTTGTTCAGCTTCTGAGTGTCCCCAGGTATTTGAATGTGTTGCTGGGTGAGTGCTGATTTTGTCAGAGCTGCAGACTCTGGGTGTTTTGGATCCTCTTTTAGGGATAAGTCCAGGATCAGTAAGCAAGAGGGAGTGTGGAGATTCCTTTGCTGCAGGATTTGGTGAAGTAGCACAGGGAAGAGAGGACTGGGGACTTTGTTCACGGTGAAAAATGGCTGGTTAGAAGAAGTCTGGCCAATAATCAACACAAATGAACCCCAAGCTGGATGGCTGGCCCTGGGAGCCCTCTGAGAGTGGCTGCTCACAGAATCACCCAAGAGCTATTTTGGATGGAGCTCTAAGTGGTGCTTCAGAAAAAGGAGCTGATCCTTGCACCAATTTTAGACATATCTGTTGTAAATTCTCTGTGTAATCAGGACTTCATTAGAGGTGTAATTGTCACTGCAATCAATCACTGCATCATTTTGAGCATCACTGACAGATTTCCAGAGGCATTCAGCTGCAGATACACCATCTCAGTGGGATTTTCAAATGTCTCTTAAGCGCATTAAGCACCTAACTCCCACTGAATGCTCAAGGGGTTTTTAAAATCCCACTATGTGTCTCTCTATATCTTGCCCTTAAACAAGTGCTTAATTTTAAGTGCAGGTAGTTTCATTGATGTGTGTAGCACTAGTCGTGTGGTTAAACATGTGCTTAAATGTGCAGTTAAACCATGGCCATAACGGGTGGGGGAGGAATTTGGTGAAAACATACAGTGCTTTAAATATAAATGTTTCACTATCACACCTTAATTTTTGGATACCGGTTTGAGGCAGAAGCAGTGAAAAAAAGTCTCTTTAGACTTGAAAACTGAGGAAATTTGTTCTGAGAATCACAAAAAGGGAATAATATGGCACACTGGGGCATGATGTTCTACAGAATCCCTTTACAAGTGTAACCAGAATTTACAATCTTTGCCGTGAGAATTGCTTTGATTTTTTTTTTTTTTTTTTTGTTTCAAATGCAAAGCCAGGCCTCTTACAAAAACACTCACCCTGAGAGGCAATACTCTGTAGTGACTACTGAGCTGTCGTGTCCTCTTGAGCAACAGGTTTCACCTCTCTATGCTTCTCTTTTCCCTCCCACTGTCTTTACTATTTATATTATAAGAACTCTGGGGCAAGGACAGTCTCTGTGTTTGCATAGCTCTCTCCATAATGGTGTTGTCTGTCTGCTGGGATTGCCCAGTGCTGTCGTTAGTAAAATCTAGTGACTACCTTGCACAATAAAAAAACCCCTGTAGGAATAGGAAATTGAAAAAAAAGCCCCGAGCCTTGCTCTTAGTTATTCAGGTTTGAGTTTTGTCTCTGAGTCACAGGTTATGGCTCTTCAACACATGAGGTTTATACAGACTTGCTAAAGAGATCTGTCCTGATAAATGGGTCGGATGCTTTTTATAGAGTTCTCCACTGGGTCCACTCCATCATAATGAAGCTTCAACACAGGCCTCCACAGAGCTCCAGGAGAGAAATCTGGGAAGGAGAAAGTGAAGGGAGATTGGGTGAGTTTACACTATGTGTTAAGTGGAAGAGCTGCAAAGAGGTTGGGAGACTTGTCATGACATGCAATTAAAGGCTCCTCTGGGAGTGTCTGTATAAACTCTGCATGTAGCAGAAAGAAAACAGACAGCTGACAGTTGTACTGTGGAGACTTAGAAGAATATACAGTGTTCACTGCTGACACTCAAAGGCAATTTTGCTGAGTTCCGTGAAGTCTAAACACTTTTACTTGGAGTTAGGGACAATTCCTGTCAAAAAGCTGGAATTTCTGCCCTAGCTGTTATGAGTTAGCTTCCAGGAACCTCTCTTGAACTGAACCTGACACACACTTTGTTTGTTTTAGTTATGTTTCCATTTGATGAAGGCTCTTGCTGGTGCTCTTTTGCCTTTGCTATGGATGGTGGCTGGAGCGTGTGACAGATATCCTCGTCGCCTGGGGTCCTGTTTGGAGCAATCCTGGGATTCTTGGGTCAGGCTTTTTGTTGTGTGTCTGCTGGATTTTGTAGCAGGGGTGTGTGTCCATGTGTGACACAACCAGAAGTGCAGATGGGGAGATACAGGGAAATTACAAGTTCTGCAGGTCTTTGAGCACCGAGGAACAAATAAATCTGGGCAGGACCCTGTCTTTACGTGCCTTGAGACATGTGTTGATCGCTGAGGCAGCTGGTTGGGAGAGGAAGGATAAAAGGAAACCTCTGATCTACCAAATCCTTCAACACCCTTTTTCTTCATAGTGCTGAGATGCTTGAGTGAGGATCTCCATTGTTTTGAGCTGCGACTACTTGATATATTTAATTACAAGGAAATCTTTCCAGGTCTGCAGTGGAACTTGTGGTCAAAATGGAAACCAGCTTGGCCCAGCCATGGAGGCAGAGGCCCAAACCTCCTTCAGCCTCACTCAAAGTGAGAGTTTTATGCTTCTCTGAGTGACCTGGGTGAGGTCCCCAAGTAACAGGTTGTGGGCTGATCTGGTCAAACCCTACATTTCCCATAACACCTCACAGGGTCAGTGTGGTGATTTCTGTTTACTCCATGAACATCTCCATTCTGTGCTGGGGAGGCTGCAGGTTTTTCTTATTCCTGTTGTCACCACAACAAAAGGGAGGAAGTCACTGGGCCAAGAAGCAAAGGGAGATATCACCCTTTATTTTCTTTTAGCATTCCAACCATTTCTGTATTTTCTTTTAGCATTCCATGTGCAGATCCCTAATAAAAAAGAAGGAAGATGTAGAGAACCTGAACATCATTCAAATCATCAGAGATATTATCACAAGCTACTATGGCTATTTATTTTTGGGATGGGATGTCATTACTTTACAAAGAACTTAGAAGTCCTATAGGAGGAACTCAAATAGATTTTTATTTCTTTCTAGATGTAAGGGAATGGCAAATGAGAAGCAAACAACTTGAAATTCACCAGAGAATTTGGAGTGCAAATTTAATTTATATGAGAAGACTGTGGTGATGGGAAATGTAGAAAACTCTAAGTTTTGATGGTTGGACCAGGCTCAGAGCCTAAAGGCATGTATCAGTGAAGGGTATTAAATATTTAAAAGAAGGTTTATTTAGAGTCCTCAAAACTGACAGGATCTTAAATACAAGATCATATGGCAAGAAAGCTCAACATCATTCTTGTCAGCATGAATTAACTGTGGTGTATAGCCCTGTATAAATAAGCAGCTATGGAAACCCCCAGCTTAATTTAAAGTCCTGAAAAACCAAATTATGTCCATTCAGAAGAAAAACTAATAAGACTAGGGTAGGAAAAAAGAGGACAAACCCAAGCTTTCTGAGGAAATTTATCAGCACATATTTCTCAGGTACCTCCTCAATTATTTTAGAAGAATACAGAAAAAAAATTTGTTTCCAGGGTCCATTGGTATTGCCCAGTACGACTGGCATTGGTTGGAATGAATTACACTTACAGTGCATTTCATGATACAATTTTTCACTCAAATCTTTCTCTTCTAGGTGTTTCTTCAAACTTTTGGGGAAGTGCTCCTCCTTAGGGGAGGAAATTGCTATTATTATTGTAAAGAGATTCAGCTGGACTGTACCTGAGAGACTCATTGAGAATATTCATCTGTGTCTCTCTTTATTTAATCCTTCTCACTACTGCAACCACTCCTGCCTCAAAAAATAGGGAGGAAAAAATTAGTCTTGCTTAGACTGCTGAAATTTGTGACCTAACAAAAAAATAGTTTGGCCCAGTAAATGATAACGAGTTCCAGTGTGTAGGTCATGCGGATGGAAAGGATGTGGGACTCACCCACAGAAATGGAAAGGAGCCTTGGCCAAGAGCTGGGGTGGTGCACCCACTGTGTTACAGCACCTTCTTCCACCTTATTTGTGCACCAAAACATGCCTTGGGAGCATTTTAAGGATCTCCACCATGCCAGAATTTCTCCTTCCTAAGCTCCAGCAGAGACCTGCCAACATGGTATTTGTACTGCTGTGGGAGCCTTTCTGCAGAAGGTCAGTGGGGGAGTGTAATCAGTTTAGAAGTGGATGTTGTAACTTACTTGAATGAAAGATTTTTTTCTAAAGGTGACATTAAGATGAAATATTTAAGATAAACCAGAAGATTTGAGTGGAAATTCACAATGTCCCTCTGAAACAGTCCATGCTGATTTACTGATCTTCCACTTTCAATTTATGAGCTGAGACCAGAGTATACCACTGGAGGATGAGAATAGAGTAGTCATATTAGAGCCAGCTCATATATCCTACAGACAGACTTTGGAAGAATTAGAAAGTATAATAAAGTGCTTGTCCCTTTAAGACACTGCTTGGATCCTTGCCAATTTAGATCCCAGAGCATTAGATATTTTAAAAGCCCTTAAAACTGTCTCTTTTCTTTTTTCTTGGTTTTTTTCCCCCTTTTCCTTGTTTTCTGAAGTTTACACCTTTTAACAATGCACAAACAATGGCAGGAGCATCCTTTGCTTTACAGCTTTCTCCCCCTACAGCTTATTGACAGTGGAATTCTGTTCCCCATCACATTATTTTAAACACAAAATAACTCTTTAGAAGGCAGAGCATGTATGTGACGTGTAAAAGAAAGAGAAAACATACCTTGTTTTAAAAAGGCAAATGCTTGGTTTTACATAGGAGCAGTAACACTGGGATACACAAGGGCATCCAGGTACTTTTCAAGCATATAAATACTGCCAGGGCACTGCAGTGACCTTTGGTCCCTGACATTTTCAGCTAATGGTCACCGTATGTGGCAAAAAAAGCTGACCCTGGGATTTCTGGGGGACCTGCCTGGAGGTTTGGATATCTCCTTGGAGAGCAGCCACCTTATCAGTGGGCTCAGCAGCCCGTGGGTCAAACAGAAGTCCCAGTCTGGGCTCTGCTGCAGCTCCCAGTGTCACACACCCGATGCAGCCACTCCTCCCAAGGGGTCACAGTCATTCTGCAAGTATTTCTGAAGTGAGTTTTGTTCAAAAATAACCACTCTGCTAATGGTTAGGGTGACTAAATGAGTATTTTGTTGGAAGATACTGTCCCAAGAAGGTTTTTGGAGAGCTCTCCTTGGGCTGGGCTGTGAAATATAGTTTGATGCAAGACAAAAGGAGTTTGGGTAAAGAGGAAAGGTGGTTTGGGACAAGAATGAACAAAAAGTGAAATAATAGGCCATTACTATACGTCCATTTTCTGAACAATACAGAGCAGAGGAAAGACCCAGGGATCTTTGTGCCATAGCACATGAATGGGAAATTGTGATTCATTCTCCTTTTTGCTATTCCTTCAGATTTGATTTTTCTTCTGGTAGGGACCCAGGCAAAGATCCTTTCCAGTTTTAGGCAGCAATTTCATCTCATGCACTGGGGACATTAAGCCTGCTGAAAGACTTCTTTAAAGAAGGATTCAATATTCCCTTCTCTCTTCATGGAGATTATAAGATAATGCATCTGGAACAACATTAGCTCATCCAGGTCTGTGGTTTTATTCTTGATAATCGAATCCCAGAAATCTCATTCTCCATCTGCCTGAACATATTTTTGGGTAAGGGTAGGCTTCAGCTACCAGACATGGCTGTGGTCAGATATTGTGAGATCTCCTAAACATGAACAGAAAATTTCCGTCCTCTAAGTCATATCTAAACATTCCTCTTTCTCTTGTGCTGTATTTTCTTTCTGCAGCTGAGAGAGTTATGGTAGTTCAGGCCAAGAGAAAATGTTTATTTCTCCTTTGGTAGTGTTTACTCAGCAGACTCCCAAACCTGAGTTCAGGCTGCATTTTCTTTCAAATGGGAATTATCTTCATGGCCTCAGCCTTATTCTATATAGTGCAGTTGTGTCAAGAGCTAGAATTAAGTCACTGTCTGTCTGGATTAAATTTTAAGGGTACAATGAAGAGTCTGTGGATGTCTTGTTAGGAGACAGCTGGCCAAATGGACATAGACTTCCTTCTGAGTCTCAGCAACATCTGAATTCTTAAACAACAAGAGTATTTCTTACAAAACAAAGTGGGTTTCCTGTTAAGTTTAGCCTAGAAGTGAGATAATTATAGTGGGGAAAAAAAAGCTGAAACACATCTTAGGAGCTTTTAGGAGCTTATGACACTTTGTTTGGCCTTTTGAGACAGCTATTAGTCATTTATCTCCTTTCAACTGCAGAGCACTGGAGTGCAACATCTGTGCTCTGCTTCACCTTCCTCAGGACCATTCAGCAGAGATGGAGCAGATCTTCCCACCAGCATCCATCTCCTGTCTCAGGCATCTGACTCTCTCTGTCTCACAAAGTTTTGCATTTTTTCAGCGAGGACATTACTTTTTTAGTGACTTATACAAAAGCAATTTTCTCATAATGCTAATTTTAACATTATAAAAACATACATTATACATTAATTCTAGTCTTACAACTTCTCTAATTATTAATCATACATCTAATAAACAAATCCATAAAGGGCACTAGTTTCAATTACACTGATATAAATTATGAAGAGACATAAGGTTTTGCTGTATTGTGGACCAGTGGTGCTGCTTTGATTTCTAACCTTATCTGAAACTCTGTCAATAGCATTTTTATAAAGCAGGGGATGTTAACCTAAAAATCCTTCAAGATCAGTCAGTCCTGTAGAAGACATTCTCAATGTAGCTTTCATGTTGTCCAAACAGCCACAAACATATTTATTCTTGAAAGAATTCTGAGGGAGAAAATTTTTCTTTTTTTTTTCTTTTTTTTTTTTTGGTAAAAAGACTGAATTTTATTCATATTTGAGAATTATAATGTAAAAGAATAGGACTTTCCTCAGTAAATTAGCAAAATTTCAAAGCTTTATTTTTAGCTTTATGAAGTATTTATTTTCTCATTTCATATTTTGCTCAGAATGATTATTTAACAAATTGATCTCCAGAAGTTGCCTGGATTCACTCTGGTGTTAGAAACATTTCAGCTTCTTCTTTTCTCCACTTTTTTTTCCCATGAAGTTTGCACATATCCATGAGATGATGATAAACAGACTGGGAAGGGATCTGAAGAAATTGCCCTGCATTTTAGCCCTCAATTATACAAGGTGATCTTAAGAAAACAAGAAGTCAAGTCCTGAAAGGTCTCTGAATAGCAACGGAAAATAATTCATGCCAGATTGTTCCTTGTTAGTAGTAAAGACAGACTGTTATAAGTTGATTAACACAGAGAACTGATGCATATTCTTCATGCCTAAAGAGTAGTTTCTTTGGTTTTACAAATTGATAAAAACAGGTGAGTTAGAAGCCTAAAAGACAGTGAAAGTCAATGAAGAATAAAATAGTTGGGTCAGGAAGCATTTGAAAATGCCCTGGTGGGGCAGCAAATCCTGACTTTGTAGCATCAACCAAGTGAATAAAAGGTCTTCAAAGTTATGAAGTCTGTTATCTTTCAAAGGGTGAGATGAGAGAAATCAAAATGGCTTCATGACAATTCATCTGATAGTCTAATGGTCTAAATTACTGCTTTATAAACTGCAGCAAGATGTGTGTCAGGGCCTTTGCCACCTCAGAGCTACAGAGCATGGAAAGACACCATAGTAAGTCATCATAATAATATTTTTCATTCATAAGAATTTCCAGCAAGTCTACAGAAGTAATAAAGCGAAAAATGGAAGGTGTCTGGTCAGAGCTATCTACCTTTGCAAAGAAAGTCTAGCACTGAAATTATGTCATTTAAAAGCAACTCCCAGTTTAGGTTAGATTTCTGTCAGAAAGTGAAGAAGTTACTTCTGCCCTTGGTGAAAGTACATGGTTGGTCTTGAGAGGCTGTACCAGTTCAGGCACCTGCAAAACTGAGTCATTTTGCAAATTGGTGCATATTCATAGCAGCACAAATAGTTTAAAATGGAATCTGGGAAGGAAATGCTTTTTTTCTTCATTATTGACTTCTTGCTACAAGTCACCATACAGTAGGCAGTTCTGGGCTAACAGCATTACCCTGCAGCTCAGGTAGTGACCAGAACAGTGATCTCCAAATATTCCTTGAGAGAAGCATTTGCAAACAGATGTAGGCTGCCAATTGATCATATAGGCTGTTGGCAAATATTTATGGTTAACAAAGTCATGGACAGGATGCCGGATTGATTCACAAATGCTTTTTGGCACAGAAAAAAATACCCAAATACTCAGTGAATCATATTTCAAGGGAATAATTAGAACAGCTCTTAGGCAGCCTGAAAACCACATCTTCTCAATCAAAGTGTCTTTGGAAGGGAGCTAAGGTGTTCAGTTTTACCTACACAAACACAAGCCTTATGTAATTGAAAAAAACCCAAAAGGTGAAAAACCTCTGAATAATAATTTCATAGAGTCATAAATGCTTTAGATTGGAAGGGACCTTAAAGCTCATCTTGTTACAACTCCCCTACCTTGGGCAGAAACACTTTTCACTGGACCAGGGTGTTCCAAGCCAAATCCAACCTGGCCTTGGACCATTCCAGGGATGGAATTTAAACGATTCAAGCAGGCCAGGTGAATTTGAATTTGGTCAAAATTAGGCCTGCACAGTATTTCACTAGATGTTTTCAAATAGGACACAAGATTCTGAAGAATGAATTAATGCAAGGGTATTTGCTCTTTTCCTCTCTTGTGTGTGAGGTTACTCCTCGTTGCCACAGTTCCTGCTCTGCCAGCTCATTCCTGCCTCAGGGGAAGGACATTATTTAATAAATCTGGTTTGGGTTTTAAATAGGAGGTTTTGCATTGGAATAGATGTCTGAGCCAACCCAGAAGAATTTGTGAGATGTGGCAGGAGCAGAGTGGCCGTGGTAGACCAGAATGGCTGCCCTCAAAAAACGGGAGATAAATATTACAACTGAAAGGAAACCTCATTCCCTGCATTTGTGTGTTTTAATATGTAACATTCATGTATTATAGCTACTTGGTGATGGACTCTAAAACCCTGCCAACTTTGGGATTCTGTTCACTGTTTTAATCATAATTTAGGTGTGAGGGTTAGAATTAACAGCAGGCAAACATCAACCATGGCTGCTGGATCTCAGCAAGCCTATCAAAAGTGGGGAGTGGGTTAGCTAAGAGAGAAGTCACGGGGGAAAAATGAAACTCAGATGTGTTGAAAATGTAAAAGAAAATTGCAAGCAGCTCAGGGAAGGAAGCTGATTGGGCAAAATAGGGAACCTTTGCAGCTCTTGATAGAAAAAGTGAAATTCAGAGAAAAAAAAGCCATAGAGAGATGGAACAGAAGACACCCAGAAAATGATGGTATGTCAAAAGGATGCTTATGCTCTATACAGAGGGAAAGAAACATATCACCCATGAAACAGGGAAAGAATTTATATCACCCTCTTTTGGCTTTTGGTGATTTTACTTGCCTTGTGGCAGTGGAGTAAAACTCAGGGATACATGGGAAGGTTATAGTGTTGTGTGGGTTTGTCCAGAAGACGACTAAGCAGGGTGAACAGGAGGAATGTAAGGAGGGCTGTGTGTTATTTGTTACAGAAAAAGGAGTTATTGCTGCTTTGCCAGGTGGGTTGAGGCAGAAATCTCATACCTCTGAAAGTAATACCAGATCCCAAGGGCTGGCTACATGGAAATCTCCTCTATCCACAGTGTTCATTAGGCCATTTGCCTCTATAAAGATCAGACAAATTTATGTTGAGCTAGGTCACATGAGGCCAAAACCTCACCTGCTTCAGGCTTTCAGGACTGTACTTTAATGACAATTTAGGATCTAATGGAAGGCCAGGAAAAGGGTCATTTTATATCTGGAATATACTAGTATCTAATGCCAAAATGATGTAATATATCTGATTGCATGTTATGTATAAATCAGGACAGCTTTTTAGTAAAAGGACCATATGTTTTCCACGCCAATGGAGATTTACACAGATTCCTGGGACTACCTGCCCGGTTTAAGGCCCTGTGCCTCTCTTTCTCCCTTCCCAAAAAGCTTGGCCACGGTGCTACAGCCAAGCTGGCCTTTAAAATAACAAGACACAATAGCAAGAATGACAAAAACAAGCCCCAAAGCCAGCAAGTGTGTAGTCAGGTTTGCTGCCATAAAGCTCAGTGCTGGCATTCTTTGGGAGCGTGGGGAGGGGGGAGTTGCTGCATTCCCCTGGAATGCAGTGAATGGCTTGTAAATTAGAGTCCCTAATGAAACCGTGCTGGTGTCCAACTGCAGCAATCATCTGGTTAAAATCAGGCAGTAATTCCACTAATTTTACTGCCCTTCTCCCAGCCCTCAACGCCTCATTTAGGAAAAAAATGTTTATGTTGCCCTCAAAACACCTGCATTTTAACTTGGGTCCCCAAAGCAATTATTTTTATTTTATTTTATTTTTAAGACTTTCTGTTGTGAAATGCAGCATCCCTCCCTTTTCTGAGCCAGAGCACATGACTGCCCTGGGATTCCCAATCTTCAGGCATGTTTAACTAGCACTATTTTTCTTGCACACTTCACAAGCTTCACCATCCTATATATTTTCCACCCACAGCTGCTGTCCAGAAGTGTTTAGGATATATTTTTTTCCCCCGTCTCAGTAAATGATGAAATAAAACTACGTAGAGCTGTTTGCATTGTGACTAAGGAAGTTAAGGTTGATGGAGGTGATAGTGACTGACACTTATCCAATTTCAGGCTTTCCAAAACGTCTGTGGTTCTTATCATGATTTAGTCTCTGCTAGACCTTGTAGACATTAAACAACAAGAATGAGCACTATTCTCACTCAGGAAGAGAAACATTATATAGTGGATGCTGGAA
The DNA here is from genome assembly GCF_017590055.1 of Onychostruthus taczanowskii. NCBI lineage: Eukaryota > Metazoa > Chordata > Aves > Passeriformes > Passeridae > Onychostruthus > Onychostruthus taczanowskii. The sequence goes on along the minus strand of NW_024503679.1, from coordinate 13,778,633 downwards.
CACTACCATGATGTGCTGTGAGATCTTACCATCTGCTATTCCATTAGGGTGAGTTATTCATTTTGTCTCCTCAGTTTCATGTTCATTTAAAGCTTTGATAGATTATGACTAAAGATCTCCTTCAAAAGTTGTAAGCAGATATCCCCAGCCTGTGATGATACCATTTCTTAAAGCACAGACATCCCAGACAAGGGAAATAGGCTTTCCATAAACAGTCAAATGTTTCTTCCCTTCTCTCCAGTCCACACAATCCTGAAATACTTAGCTTGTCAGCAAATTCTTTGAGAAAACAGATAAATTTCCCATTCCCCGGTCACCTGCAAATATCTCCATCCAGTTTGCTGAATTCCTACATTCCTTTCCACCAGGGCAAAGCCTCAGCCAGGCCAAGGTGTGCCAGTGCTGGGGTACAGATCCTGGTAGATCAGGCAGGCAAAATTAGGTGCAGCATCAGACTCCCTCACCTCAGAAAACAAAGAACCAGGACTATGTAAAATATTGTAGCTATCCATATGACTATTACTTCTGCAGTTATAATTGGGTGGAATGGGAATTTTTCATGCTAAACCAATTCCATGGGGAACATTAATTTGTTGAAGATGAAAATTAAGCTTTCTCTAGCTAGCAAGGAGAATGCTGGCCATGATTTCTGAAGAAGCAGATCTGGGAAAGCTGTAGCCTGAAGCATTCAATTCAGGAAAGAGAAAGCATCTCTGAATCCCTACTTTCTTTCCCTCACACTAGTGTAGCATACACCGTTAGTGAACCTGGAGTCAAGCACACGTAAAGAAGGGAAAGAATGGTTTGTTATGGTTTCTGTATCACTTGGAAAATGGCAGAATCTTTGATGATTTCACAGTGGAGAAAACAGGTAGAAATCTTTGCCCCTACAACACCAGAAGGAAATTTTCTTCCTTCTGCTGCTGCTGGTTTGATAAACAACTTATACTAGACACATGGCAAAATATTTAAGAAGGAACAGAGTGTGCTGATTAAGGGCTGATGGTCATCCAGCATCCTACAGGCAGAGAGGCTCTGCCACCTCTTGGCATTTCTCTCTGAGCTCAAGGGTAAGAACAGAGGCTGGTTATTTGTACCAAGGGCTGAAGCCCACAATGAATGAGGGAAAAGGAGCAAACTCATCCTTTGGACACATCTAGTCACAAGAGGAGATTAAGGAAAAAGAAAGACCTATTGACAGTCCCCAGAAACACTGTGGGGGGAGGCAGTAGTTCAGGCAAAGCAGCAAAACCAGGCCTATGCTTAATCTCAAACTTCAAAGAAGAAAATTCCTCAGAGCTAATAGGTCCCAAACCAAAATATGGTCAGGTATGGAACATGTGGTCACCACAGCATCCTGGAGGCTGTGAGAGGTGCTTACAAAAGCAACTGGGAATCTCCCTCTTTTTTTTCCCCTCCCCTTTCTTTTTATTTCCCCTTCCCCCTATATTTTCTGCTTGCCTGCCACCTTTAAGCCTTTGTTTTGGGCTAACTGTATCTCAACTCCCTTGCACTTGATGGTGCAGGCCTACAATGGAGCAGAATACACAAATGCAATCCCAATAATAAACGGGAATGAAGGAAATATCATATTGAGCCCTGCATCACATCCAGTTTTAATTAAAAGTATCACAAGCAAATTTATGTCTGGCATAACTTCTCCTGCTGTTTCCAGGTTGTATTTATCTTCTAATTGAATTGTTTTTTGGTGCTGTTTATGAAAGCTGCTTCCCAACCAGAGATAATGCTGCATTTTAACACTTTATCTGAGTTTACTTTCAAGGAGCTTTCTGCTTTTTGAATTTTTACCCAATTTGACATCTTTCTGAGAGCTGGCAGAAGCGATGTGTAGCTTGATGCTTTAAAATGTGCAATTGTTGGAAGGTAGGGAAAGAGCCTTTCTTCAGCTGACTCTTGTTATGAACTCACTGCTGGGACTGAGACTCCAAATCAGCAAATAGCATCCCATTAAGGTCAAAGAGCCTGCTGAAGACCATGAGGCTGTATGAGAAAAGGTGAAAGTAGGGGACCTTCCCTTCTAAGGTGTTTCAGAAAACCTTTCTGAAAGTCTAATTTTTGAATTTTTGTTTGGGAATACAGTTCTTTTTCTAAGTTGGATGAACTTAAAGCTTCAAACTTCCAGAATTTCTTCCAATGTTTAGTCAAAATGTACCAGAAGTGATAATGGTCCCCTTTTACCACTAAGAGATTAACAATCTCCTAATTTCTGTGTTTTCCTTTCTTTCTGTCTTTAGGGATCTCTGGAAGCTAAATAAGAAAAAAGGTATTTTACTGTGAGCTTTTCTGCAGTTTGACAGGTGGGAAGTAGGGAAAGAAACTGCTTTTCATAAGAAAACAGCAGAGCTAAAATTAAAAGTAGGACTTGGTTCTTAACAACTCTAAATTACTAGACAATTTGAAACCCACATTTCACTGCTTGACTTTTCACTTGGAGAAGTCAAACCAGAACTCCAAACACATCCATTCTCAAACCTTGGGAGACTTCACATCCTGATCTGAGCTTTCCAACATGCTCCCATTTCTGATTAATGCATACCAAACCTACTCTGTTATAAAGTCAAATCAATGCCAAATGTGGTGGTGATTTTTTGATAGGGAATAAGTGACATCCACCAATATATTTAACACAGGTCAGTAGACAGCCTACAGTCATGACAGTCTTGAACTAGTGACCTAGAAATGAAAGACTCCTTAATCCCTTTACCAAATCCTAAACCACTCAATTCCTGCCCCACCTCGGCAGCCAAGGTCTTTTATAGATGTGCTGGAGGGTAATATGTAAGCCAGCAGAGTGTAAATTAAAGAGGAAAAAAAATGCTCTACTTGCAATAACATCGTAATTGTGGAATTTGAGAAAATAAGGGACTCAGGAGAGGTCTTCAGTCAGCTTGTCTCAAATTCAGTGCAAATTTATTCTGAGAATATTTTGGCACCTGCAAGCAGCCCAAAACTTTTATAAGCATCATAGCAAGGGAAAAGTGATGCAAGTGAAAGACTGTAGATAGACTCAGAAAAAGGTCTTGATTGTTCATCTGACCTGTTGGCTTCCTCTGTTGCTACATGAGCTTACTTTTATGGCTGTCTAACTCCACTGATTCCCATGACGACATTAGGAAGTCTCACTGGCATACAACTGGAGGGTTTAATCTGCAGGGATGAGACTCATGCCTTAGAAATGAAGAACAGAAGCCACAGACATCCATCTCATAAATCCTGTGTTGTTTAATCTGGTTTCTTCATCTTTGTTTTGGGATTGCCATAGGAAGAGGTTCTCTCTTGTGTTTTCTTACTCCTTCTCACAGGTCCTGACAAGGGGAACCATGAGAAAAGTATACATTTCGGAAGCTGTTTCCAGTAACATAACAGAAACTTAAAAAAGGATTGGGTTTGAATTCTAATTGAATTCAAAGCTACACAGCACAGACCAACAACAGCAAACTCTGTGCCTGTACAGTTGGAATTTTGCTGCCAAATGTGGTTAAACAGTTTTTCACTTTTCCCCAAAACATGAACATTGTCTAAGTAGAAAAGTATTTCCATTTGTAGAAGGGACTTTTTTTCATTTTGTACATCTGCAGGCATAAAAGGACCATAATAGACCACAAATTAGATCCGGGAACTGAAATAAGCTCAGCTTGTAACTGAGACCACAGGTCTGTAAAAAAACCTATAGCATCATTTTTGGGTGAGCTCTTTTTTTTTCTTGTTTGTTTGCGTTATTTTTTTTTTTATGGCAAAGCAAATGAAAACTCATTTTATATTCAAATATGACACCATCTGTTCCCTTAGTTAGAAAAACTGGGTGAACTGATCCAATATACATTGAGCTAGAAGGAGGGGAACAAATGCAGAAATATCTCTTTCTCTCATCTCCTGTTTTGTGTCCCACTGTTCCATGACTTGACCACAAAGGACTTGCAGATGTCACATGAGGGTTGTTTTTCTTTTTTCCCTCTTTTTGATCTGGTCCCCCCATTCTTCTGGGCTAGAATTTTCCCTTTCTCAGTGTGATCTGCTGTCTGTCTCCTCTTCCCCTGCCTCTGTTTTTGCTCTTCCCCTGAGGTGATGGAGAGCATATCACGTAGGACCTATTGCCATAGTCCTGTGGCAGACTTAGTCTGAGAGAGGTGATGCTGTTGAGCCTGAAGGAGAGGTGGTTTGTCATAGAGACACATCTCACTGCTATTTGTGTTCACTTCTTCCACTCCTCACACCATCCTGTACAATGTAGGAGTTACCTCCAGGAAAGGCTTGGGCCAGCACAGTGACCAGTTGCTTAAAGTCACCCCCATGTCTTGTGGATCAGTCCTGTAAAAACCCTTTTTATGTTTAACTCTTTATTTGTAACCATGAAAAGAATAAAGCAGATCCCTTGCAATCACCTGAAGCACTGGACAACAGCAGGTGGTAACTAAATAAAGGAAGGAAAGGGACAAGTAAAAAACTTCCATGTGTGGGAATCCCTGGGAATGTGGAAAATACTCTACATAGCTTTAAATCTCATCAGTTGAAACAGCATGAAGAAAAGTTCCTGAAAAAACCTCTACCCCCTACTCCCCTCTACAACGAGCCAGAAAAAGAAGAGTCCCTAAGCTAACCTGAGCCTGACAATGGCTGGTTGTGAGGCATATGTTAAACAATTTTGGGTTAGCATGGGCAAAGGAAATCAGCTATGAAACTGTATTAAGGAAACATGAGACCGCTGTAATCTACATAAAAATAAATTTGGGTATATTCCCAACACACAATCACACTGTGGAATTGCAGGAAGTGGGCTAATGGGAGGGAAACTTTGCTTTCCCTAAAGAAAACCTGCTTGGGATTTTTTTTATTTTTTGGTGGAAATAAAGCTACTTTCATATTCCTCTCGTATTGCTGTCCTGCGTTTGGAGTTGAGTGAATACTTTGGATTAAATAATTTCCTCCATGAAATGAGCCTTCTATTATTATTGCTCAAAGACTGTTGATAACATGCTGGGGTTTCCTGTGCTTACTCTTCATTTCTAATTGTTCAACAGCTTGAAATTATATATGTGTATTCCTCTAAGGATTGATCAGGGTTTGGGTTGAGTGTATGACATTGGAGCTCTATCAGTTATTGTGACAGGCTCCTTCACTTTTCACCTTTTCCACCCCTTCTGGAAGGGGTGTGCCTCTGCAGATCCCAGAAACAGAGCAAATCCAATAATAATTCCTGTTGGGATGGGCTCTGGAGAAGGTGATCCAAGGAGAAAAGGCTGTGTGAACTTTCTCCTTTTCTCACTGGAGTGGGGAACAACTCCTCTGAGCAGGGACCATCACCCAAGGGGACCTTTTGTCCCTCTCCAGGGCTGTCCCGTGTCTGGAAGGCAGCAGGCTGCTACAACACAGGCTTCCCAGTTTGCAGGAAACAGGTTTGGTTTGTGTTATCCTTTTGGCTTTACTCCCATTTGAACAGCAACCAACATCTTATAAAACTTGGAGCGAGGCAAGGCCTCCTGTGTTTCCGCCCGGGAAATCCTTGGGGCTCATGGGGCGATCATGCTTGGTGCCACCATTGCTGGCCAGGCTCTGGACACTGCCATGGGACACTCTGGGGACCACCTGGCCCCTTGGGGTCTTTGCCTGGGCCACCCCTTGCCCCAGCCATGTGGTTTATATTTTCTGGCTGACTGGCTAATTCATCATCATTTTTGACCCTAAAAAAATTCCCGTTAGGAAAAAAGGAGGTCAGTAGGTTCAGTAGTTTGGTGGCACGTCAGGTGCTCAAGAAAATTGAGCTTTTGCTAGTTTTGCTGCTGAAATCAAAGTTGTTTGAGCAGTTCCAGAGTGCTTTTTTAGGTGTACCTCTGGTCTCACCTAGTAAGAATTCAGGCAGGGCTCTTATGGTATCCCACCGTGAAGAAGAAGGGAACTCTTCTCAAAAATGTCTTCCCACTGCAGCTGTGCAAAAGCAAGCATGAGCCCAGGGTTGTCCCTGTCACCCTTCTGTGAGCAGTTACTTCACACAGGGAAAAAGAGGGAGCAGAGGAAAATAATTTCAGCAAGAAATGTCTCTAATACTTTTCCTCCGTGAGTCACTGAAGCTGCCAGCTGGGTGTTTGCTGAAGGAAGAGAAAAACAAAATACAGAGCAGGACAAGGAAGGACAAAACTTACTTGGCTAAAAGCAAATCCAAACTTTTCATGTTGTAAATTTGGAGGAAGGAATGCAGTCCCCTCCTTCCTTCCCCACCACTCGCACACACAAAACAACCTGAAGCTTGTAGTTAAGAAAATAAACTGCAGAGAAAGCCCCTGAAGGGCCTTGGCAGCAAACTGTTCCCACTAAATTGGGAATCTGCACACTCATAGTCTGAAATAAATTAAGATGTTGGGGGGTGGAGGGGAGGAAGAAAGGAAGGGAGGGGGAGAAGACAGGGGAAAATCAACAGCTCTGGGGTGAAACACAGGTTGATGCTGCCTCATCATTTTTAAACCTAAAATAAAACAAGCAAATTTTCTTTAACTGCAGGTCAAAATAAAAGCGGGGAAAAAAAAATCTTCCCTCATCTGTTCACAGTAATTACTAACAGAACTCAGCTCCTGCCAGCTGCAGAGTTCATGGATAAATGGAGGGACACATTATTCTCTCTCTCTGGGATCAAAAACTCAAACTTTGTATCTCAATTTGCCTGTGGTATGTCTTTCATATACTCCTGCAAAGTCATTTCACTGGCCTGTTCAGTCAGGACTTTTTCATCAGACAAAAATTGTGATGTTTGCAGGCTTTCAAGTTTATTTTAAGTTTGCTTCTGAATGAGAAACATGACTCCTGCAATTTCCCAAACTTTTATTATGTCATTATAGCATATTTATTATTGGATCTATCCACTTTCCATGTTAGCAGCCAGTCCCAGCAGGGTGGGTTCGTGCTCTAACCCACACCACTGGCTGCTCTGGATACAACAGGGTGTAGAACTCCTCTGGAGGTACCAAACCGTGTGAAAATTTGGAAAGGCTGAGATGATATTCACCAGAATACCTCAGCTATTTACTCTGTGATCCAAATGCAAACTAGTAATTGATTCTTCTGCATAAATCACTTGTCCCATGGTGTGGCACCCTCTGGTTCATGAGGTATCGAAGGACAATGATGATAGACCTTGCTGAGCACAGTGGAAATCCACAAAGGGGAAAGGGATCATATCCTATTCCTGATATTTGCCATTGGCTGTTTCTCAAGGACCAGTTTTTTAGGGTCCTTTGCCAAGCATGGAAGAGTAGAACAGCCTTGAGGCTTCTTGAAGCTGTCACAAATAAATTAATTAGGTGAAATAGTTTGCTTGAAAGTTGCTGTGATTCAACAAGTTGATTGCACCAAAGAATTCACACCATCATAGTGCTGAACATCTCCATGGATCAAAAAGTCCTTCCCTCCCAGAGAGCAATAAATAATTAAGAGTCAAAACTGTTCATGGCTGTGTTTGCACACACTGTTTCAGGCAAGGCAGTGATGGCGTGTGTATTTGTGCCGTTTGTGAATTAAAGGATCACCCATGTTCTTCACAGGCTGCTTAGCAAGACCCAGAGACACGAGATTTCATCATGATTTGGTGGTAAAACAGATGATTTGCAGTACTTTTTGAATCTCTCTGACCTATGGGCATGATGAGTTTTCTGCTGTAAAAGCAGTGGACAGTGATTAATGAGAATTATGAGGATTTTGAAGAAAACTATTACAGCATTTTTCAGAGTAAGAAAAAGAAGGAGTAAGCACAGGAGCAGAGATCAGATCTTATATCTCTCTCATGCTTGCTACGTGCCCTTGGTCAGGGCCCCATGTGTTGGTTTCCTTACCATAAACCAGACAGGGTTATCTTCTTTCACTACCTTTCAGGACACTGGGAGTTTTAATTCATGCCTCCTTGCAAAACACTTTGACATCCTGGGGCTGAAATGCAAAGCCCTTTTATGATTTAGGGTTTTATTCATTTTAGTGCAGAGGTGTTTTTGTGTGACACATGCTCAAGACATGGCATGTGAACTCTCTCTGTCCCAGGAAGTCAGTCTGATGGACTGCATCATTTCATTGATGCATTTTAATGTATGTCTTTTATACCTTTGCCACTCTGAAGTGGAAAACTGACATTATCTGGTCCGATCTCCTGCTTTCTTACTGGCTGATTACACAACAGAAGAGGCTAGGCCTGGGGCAGATCTGTTTTCTACACCTATTATGCTGTTGCACAGTTGAAGTTCAGTTGTTAGCCACTTTTAAAAACGACAAATGTGCTCTAATTTTAGAGCATCATAGCAATCATTGTTTTTATTTCAGTAGAGAGGAAAAGTGGAGGGAAAAAACAGCTTGGGACTTAATAAACACCTTAGCCTGCAGCCTTCAACTTTATTCATGAGGTTTTTTATCTTCTCTTCCACTCTCCATGCACTCACTGCATCTTCTTTACTGCACAGTCTTAAATTACCATTGCAAAGGTTATATGTTTATTTACAAAGAGCTGGCTATGAATGGTGATCCTAAAGGCGAGGAGGGTGTCTCATGGCAATAAACATCTCTTGCTCTCTTAAACACCAAGGCCAAATGAATAAGGTGATGTTTAGTGCCTCAGACATATTATGGTTTATGGCTTCATTAACTACCTGACCTGTATTGTGTGCAAATTTCATCAAAGTGAGATGCATATTTATTCCCTGAGGTGGGCTGGCTGATAATGTTCTTATTCTTAAAGGAGCAGCACAAGTAATTACTTACAATTAGTGTTGTGAAAGTAAGGGAAATTTGTGAGGTAATTTCACATACCTGAAATTTCACTTAACAGAAAGAAGACAGTTCAATGAATATTTATACGTGGGTGAAATTGAAAATACATGTATATGGCTTTCTTGACTCTTTCCAGCATAAGGGATAATTTTAGCTGTTTAATAAATTTAAAAAAAAACCAAAAGCGACCCTTTTTGGGCAATTTTTTGGGTGCCTGTAGTTCCCTTTGCCAGAGCTGAATCAGGTCTTTAGGATCAACTGAATGTGAAACCTAAAGTGTACAAATTTCTTGCCCTCTCCTTTTCTTTTTCCTCCAGTCTTAGTTTATCCTAGGAGCTGTATTTAATTTTCCTACAGGCTGCTGGGGATATTATTATCATTGTGGGTTTTTAAAATTATAATTGTACACACAGATCCTCACCAAACTGTGGTTACACTGAAAACCTGAATTTCAGTCTACCATCTGACTGGAGGCCAGTTTTCTTGGAGCACAAAGTGCATCTTGGGGGGGTTTCATACAGAGATGTTGGGATGAGGGTTTCCATGTTATGAAAGGGATTATTGCTCATGAATCAACTGCAGCCAATGCAGAGGGGTCAGTGTGGCTCAGAAGTGAGTGCACTGCCTTCTCTGCACATGTGGAAGATACCCCATGGCCAAGGTAGTGCTTGTTTGTAGGATTAATAAAAACACTGATTTAAATTCATCTGTCTTTACTGTAATGGAGACGTTGCCTAAAACCTTGAAGGATGCTTCTGGTGTTTGCAATGCCCAGCTTTGACTTTGCTGGTGGGCCAAAGGTAGCTGAAATATATGTGGCCCTTTGGCATCTTAACTGTATGTGGCCTTTCCACTCCAGGCTCAGACAAAACAACATGTGCTGTCTGTCCAGTAACATGATCACAGCTCTCAGCCCTTACATTTCCATCAGGCCTGAGCCTACTCCTCTCCTTGTTCCAGGTACTTACATTTCTAATTCCATCAGACCAGGAAAAAAGACACTGGAAACAGCCAAGCTCAAAGGACAAGTTGGTGGCTGGCTGACTGCAGGAGACAGCTCCTGCTGAAAGGACTTCTTGAGAGTGGCATTTAGAGTTTAACCATAAGTGTATGATATATTTTGCCATGTGCACCGACTTAACCAGAGAATGTCATGGAGCTAATTCTGAGCAATTGGATGTCTGTGGTCTAACCACCAGCAATAGCTGAACACATGATGAATGGCCTATGGTCAAAGTACATATCCTGAACACGGAGAAGCACAGCTTAGGCTGCTGTTCCTCTGTGGTAATGTTGTTCTGTGGCACAATGAAGTTTCCTTGTTCTGCAAATATTTGCTTTCCAGCTACTGTAAAAAGAAAATTTCAGCACTTAATTAGAGGTGGGGGGGAAAAATTATCTTTCTCAAGTGCACTGAAATTTCCCAGATGGCAACTTGGGCTTCAGCCTAGGACAGGATAGTGATCCCAACAATCCATGAGGCCCTCTCAACAAAGCAGCTCATCCACCTTTCAGATGGAAGGGCCCCACCTCTCCTGCAGCAGGGTCAGAACTGGCTTTTTAGCAAAGGCAGCATCAGAATTCCTATGGGCATTCACTGCAAGCCAGCTGAGGCTCCAGTGACTGCTGGGTGTTTGGAATTCTTATATTTGACGTTCCCTGACAGTTTTCCAGGGGTCAGGCACAGTGTGTGCTTGGCCCCGTGTGTCCATTTGGTCTCTTGCTAGTTTTTTTCCTGGGAATAAGCTCTGCATCTCACGTAGGAGATTTTTGATTTGGTCATTAGCTCTAAACACCATTTGCTTCTGATAGCAATGGTCAGACAGGCTAGGCAATGAGCATGCCATAGGGGGAAACAAAATGAAAGAGGGAGGCCTGCACATGGAAATTTTCCTTGGATATCTTGGAATCAAAAGCAATTGCAAGCCACCTTGCCTCAGTATCTATCTGCCTTCAGTCACTGCTGCTCCACCACTCCTTTCTTTCTGGCAAAGGACTGCAACAGAAAATAGTCCTGGTCTTGGGAGACAAAATACTTGCCCCAATCCTGCTGATACATATGGAACCAGGTTTTCACAATTTTATCATGCATCTGGGAAACTTTCTCTATTTTTGCTTTTTCTCTATTTATTTCTGCTTTTTCTCTATTATTACTTTATCTGAATCCAGGTATTTTTTACGCAATTTCCTAAAATTAATGACATTGAATAAAAAGACCCTAAACAATTAACCAGATTAGATGCAGTATCTAAAATAGATATAGAAATAATTCAGAACTTCCTTTACTCCTTACGGCTGGAATTAATATTTTTTCCACTTTGTTAACAAATATAAAGAAACAACAAGAAACAACAAAGACAGAACCACGTAGAGAACAAAAAAACTCCTTGTTTAGACAGAAAGTTATAGTGTTTTCTCACAGTTAATGTATCCAGGCTGGGAAAATTTGCTTTATTTTTTCTACTGCCATCAGATCCAAAAACTAATTGAATTATGAAGCTAAGGGATTTTTTTTTTTAAGGACTCAGAGCATATTTTGAAATTCAGTGTGCTGTGCCTTAGTGTAGCTTCTCCCAGCACAGATGAACATTGGCACCAGTATTGCAGATACTAAATAACCCCCAATACTCACTGTTTTAACATTCATACATATATAAAAGGCAAAAGCAAAAAGAGGGAAAAAACTCAACCCTCCCCCCCAAAAACAAAAAAAAAAAAAAAAAAAGGAAGGACAAACAGCAAAGAAAGGAATGAGAAGAGTGATATGCCTCAGTAAAAGATAAAGGTTTACAAGGGCAAGGACAAAATTAGACAGACAGTGTAGAAAGCCAATGAAAGAAAAGAATGTGATCACCAAAACTGTAATGTCAGCACTGACCTGGCCAAGTAAGTAGAGAACAACAGCTTGTGAGTGTTTGAGAAGTCCCAAACCTGTTAAACTTCTTCCTTGAAAAGTGCACTTTCTGACTTTCAAGTTACTCAACCTTTCACCTGTTAGGCTTCTGCCCTCAACCTTGACTCCTGCTATTTGTGTAGTGTGTTAGCAACTGAGTTTAGAAATCTAAAAGAGGGTAAGTAAACGTGGAGGAAGAAAACTCCAGAAGTCTGCAAAAATTTGGAAACTTGAATTGCATGCAGCTTTTATTTTCCCATAAGTGTTATTTAATCTGTAGGAAAAAAAGATTTGTCATTCCTTAGCAGCTTTGTTCAATCTAATTTAATGGTTTTCAGTTAATAAAAATGGTCTAGGCATGAGATTTGGGCAAAATAAATAAAAGAGACCTTGGGGACTGTGTTGCAGAAAATAACAGAGAAAAAAGCAGGAAACAAGTTTGAGACCATGTAATGGTAAAAAAATTGCACTGATGGGAAGATTCTGATTTCCAAAGACTGACTTCTGATGTGGGGAGAGCCCACAGGATCTGGATCTCAGCTGTTTTAAATCATGGAGGGGACCTGTTGCACTGACTTGGGGGCAATCCTCAAGCTTGTGCCTTACACCACCTCCTCGCCTGAAGGAGCAGATCCGTAGAATCAGGCCGTGCTCACAAATGACATTTTCCCCCAAAATTTACTGTCATTCTGCCTTGTGCCATGCCACAGGGGGTCACCCAGGACATATGTACCTGTTTTTCACGAGTTCTCCACAGGCTCATACCTATTCAGAGATGTGCACACAGAAGCAAATGTATTTAGAAGTATTTCTGAACCTAAATAATGCATCTGTGGTGGAGGCAAACAAGGTTTGTCAGCACATTCTCTCCCAATGAACAGTGCTCATTGCCTGAGATGCCAAATTCTTCAAAAAAAGGGTTGATGAAACTGGTACACTGCGCTACTTCAGTACTTTCTGAAAATTCTTCCATTGCCTGGAACAAACTCTGCTGTTTTGTTTGCAATGTAAGTGAAATTAAGGAAAATTAATGTGAAAAAAATTACAGAATTAGAAGAAAAATTAAATCCTCTTCTCCTTAGTGAATGTGTGGAATTTTGGTATCTAAAAATATTGGCTATTTAACATTTAGTCTTGACTTCAGATAGGAAAACTTTTAAAAAATGTCATATTTACGCATGGAATGGAAAAAACATTTCCTGTCTTGATCTAAATTGTGAGTTATGTGTACGGAAATGTTGTGGGTACTTTTGTGGATTCTCTCTCCATTAGGGCTTGTATACAGTTTTGAAATTACATCATGGGCTGGACCCAGCACAGACTAAACCAGTCCCAGGAAAGCAAATGCTACTGCACCATCTGAAGATTTTATAAAGTGATAAAACGCCCCTGGAGAGACAATGAGTCTTGAGAAAATTCATTGCTACTAAGATTTCAAAGTCAGACTACCAGAAAATAACCTCCAGTCCACCAAACTCTGAGATTTTCATTCTCTTTCTGATGTTTATGCACACAAATAATTTTTGACCATGCTGAGACCAAACATTCTCTTAGTCTACTTACTATATTCCCCTAGATGCCTGTTTTCTTTCTTTATTTACAATGAATGGTGAAGATTTGAAGTATAAATCATTTGCTGACCTAGTACATGATGATGGGATTCTTATTAGATGGTTTACAGATAAGCATAGGCACCTGTCTGGACAAAATAGGGTTATCTCAAGGATAACCATCAGGGCCTGTACATCAAGAGAGTCCAGATAAAGATAAGTGTGCTTGTGGAGACACCCACAATAAGTGCAACCTTTGTGGCACAGAGAAGAAATTTGTTACTGAATTTTGCCCAAGTTGGAAAGTGGTGCAGAAAACAGATTTTTCTGTGTCCCAGGGAGGAATAGTGACAGAAACTGAGCTGCTGGTTCATGCAGATGTACTCTTTTATTGCAAGGTCACTGCAGGATAGACTAAAAGCATGGATATTGCTGAGGGAAAACACTGTGAATGACCAGCAGCCCAGGAGGTCAGAACTGGGGCTTGCAGCCATCTCTCTGTAACCAGGAGATTGCATGAAAAGCTTTTGAATAAGAGCCTTCTTTCCTGCCAGAGTCTTAGACTTTGCCTTGACTAGGATCCGAAGGCATTGTTTGAACATGCTAGCTCACACTTTTTGATTAAAAGCTTTGAGGTGAAGCCTTAGTTTCATTTAAAGTTAATGGCAAAATTCTCACTGACTTTTCTGGAACCAGGATGCAATGTCTTTGCGTGAACAAACCCATGTTTCTTACTTGTCCACGCTAGATAGACTATTAAATCAAGACTGTGATTTTATAGAATGTGCTGCCCAGCTTCACTGATGTGTATTTTTAAATTTTAAACTCCTTTCTTTTTCCAAGGCATGTAGGTCACATCCATCCTCGAACCTCTTACCCTAATGAACATGCACGTCAATTAAAAAAAAAAAACCAAAACTTTAAAAATCAATAAAATAAGCAAACCCTCTGTCACATGCATGAAGTCTTGATCTTCTGTCTTAAAATAATTGGGACAGATTTACAGTAACTGATTGGTTGTTATTATCAATCCCCATATTGCCACTGATATCCAGTAAGCCATTAAAACCAGTTCAGGGAGTGGGGTAAATGGCAGACTTTACCCTGAAGAACTGGGAAACTGTAATGACATCCACCTAAACAAGGACATCAAAGAAAAAGAAAGAATTTTAATTCAGCAAGTACCATAAGACCGTATTCATAACTCAGTCAGGAGGCAATCAAATGTGTGCTGGAGAATATTTGAAATTTGCTGACACACATATGTCCAGACAAAATCCTGCAGGAAAAAGACCTGGAAAATGCTCTGTGTGATATTTTAACATTTCTAAACTATGAAAGTGATCACCTTGCACAAAAAAAAAGTACTTCTAAAAGAACAGCTGCAGAAAAATAATGGTATGTATTTAAGGTGAAAAGTAGAAAATGAGGCTGAGCAAAACCCTAAACTGCACTGAGGGTGGGAAGACTCCCCTTCCCTCTCTTTGGGCTAGGACCCAGTTTTGACAAAGGGAAACAAATAGTTTATATAATTTCAGTGCTAACAAAGGAAGACCCATGTTACTTCATATGATGTTACCATCAAATTATTGGGTGGAAGTGAGCAAAAGGCCAGCTGGGAAGGCAGCCATTGCCATGCGTCCTGTTAGCCAGGGGTAAAAGTCATCCCCTGCAGTTACAGTTTGACAGTGTCCGGAGAATGTGAACCACACAGGGAAATCCCCACTTCAAATCAAAGCCTGGTGCGACGCCAAAAATGTCTCTGCCATTTTATGAAGGTGAAGGGAACCAAACAAAAATAAACATCACCTCGGGAGCGCTCTGCATCCCTCCGCCTGTGGTCTGCAGATGCTCGTGGGCCTGAGTCACACATGCCAGGGTGGATACGCTGGAAAACCCAAGCAACGTCTCGGTGGAGCTGGAAGGTGTCTGGGTTTGGTTTTTTGTGATTCCTGCAGCTCATTTAGAATGAGTCCCTCTGAGGTAGACAGTGTGACAGAGTCCAGAGCTGGAAGGTTTCTGCGCAGATGAGCTCTGCAGGTCTGCAGTGGATCATCTGGCAGGAAGAGAGGTTGGATGTTACAGGCGAAACATTGAACCCCACATGGGGCTTGAGAGGAAGGAGAAAGGGCTTTCCCCTGACTTCTGAGAAACACTGGCAGCTCCCACCTCTGGACAAAGCTGCCCTGTCTGACAGGACCTGGTCTGTCTGGTGCAGCTTGCAAAACTTTCCTTGGAAACATCTTTTCCCTTCCTCCCACTTTTTTCTATTTAACAGGAACATTTTTTGAAATGAAGGATGCTCATGTTAGCACCCCCCTTCAGACAAAGGGAGACCCCTTTCCTACCATCAGGACCAGGCTCTGCATTTCCTGAGGCTGTCCAGTGAGCGCCTCTCAGCTCCTCCATCCCTTCCCCCTTCACTTTTTGTTGCCATTCCCAGAAAGGAAAGTGAATTTTTGAGAGTGTCAGAATAGTGTAAATGCTGATATATAGGCCACAGTTGTTTGAGGGCCTTTTGAGAGACAAACTCCTCCCCTCTCCTCTGTTCCCTTCAAGTTGGGAATGATTCATCAGCTGGCCTTTGGCAAGAAAAGAGCTCTGCCCTGGGTCCCAGGCCTTTGACCCGGGTGAAGAGAGGGGTCAGGCCACGAGCAACTGTGCAAGCGCCGCTCAGCAGCTACGGGTCTGGGAGACACAAGGGAGAGGGGAGGGAAAGAATGGAGTGGGACGGTGGGAAAAAGTGGGAATTTATAAAAGTTAAGAGTATATTTCTAAGAGTCTCAGCGGATCAGCTGACAACTGGGGTCAGGGGTCGTATTTATGCTTGATTCCCTGGGCATGTTACAGTAACATCTGCTTGTTAAGGGTCTGTGGGGACCAAATGCTCCTGACCTTTGCCTAGGGAAGGGGACAAACCAGGAGATTAGGGGTGTTCATATTAATGTTTGTGTTTGACTTGAAGGTTTCCCCTTATCTCAGCCTGCTTTGTCAGTTTTGCCAAAATTCTTTTATGCTCTACCCAAATAAACAGGTCAGCCATGCCAACACTTTGGCCAGGGTTTGAGGTCACGAGGTGTTGGACGTCACTTGAGTCCTAAAAAGGAGAGTAGGAAGGGTGGAAGCCCTTGCTCTGCGAGGTGAGGCTCGGTCCACCCTCTGCTCTGGGCACACTTGTCAGTCATAAACATCTGGAGCAAGCCCCTGATCTCTGCCTGCATCTTTATTTAGTAATGAAAAAAGCAAATGCCAAGATGTAACCAGAAGCTGACAGAAAGGATAGGGCCTCGCTTGAACTTCTGTGGTAGCTTGTGAGTGGAAATTCCTTATTGTATACAGGAGGACTTAATGCCTCCTCACAGCTGTATTTGAATTTCTCTTTTGGGAATCAATAACCAGAAATGGCATCACTTTATGAACTAGGAAAGACCTTCCTCCAACTGTGTGGTACCAGAGAAAGATGTTCTACAGGCCTTTACTTACAAAAGTCTCCTTTTTTTCCCCCCACTTACTAAAAAGAGGTTGGTTTTTAGGCAGCAGGACACATGGTTGCTGAAATAAGGATATTTTTCTAGGTACCAGAGCTTTGGGGAGGTAGACTTAGATGAAGGATTTTATTCTTATTTTTATGTCATTGAGCAGGGGACAAAAAATACTACTCCATTTAAAGGGAACAGAAAAGCACCTGACCACTGACAATGGGCATTGAACATTTTCAGTGCATTAAGAGGTTCCTTTTAGTATCTGTCTTTATCCCAGTCACTTATGAAGTTCAGTCCATGACTGTGAGTATCCAGGAACATGCAGCAAGTGTTAGCATTTCTGGACCTGGGAAAATAAGAATGTTGATTTTTAGCTTGTTTACAGACAATGTTTGTGACATTTGTGGTATTTCACTTCTGTCCAAAGTTAGCCTTAGCTCAAACCCCAGAGACCACGTGAAGTTTAATTTCAGCTAAAAAAAGCCTCAACCCTGGAAACTTTTTGTTTGTAGGAGTATATTTTGTCTATTTTTATCCAGCAGCAGCTACAAGTTATCTCATATCATGCTGTCACTTGTGTTGCCCTATCCTTGAGCCCAAAGTCAGCAACAGTAAAATTTGTATTGTGCAACCCAGTTTTAAATGTATAAAAGGGAAAAAAACCCAAAAAACCACATCAGGGACTGGTTCAAAACAGAGAACCTGGCTGAGGTCCAGGAGCTGGAGGAGAGCTGAAGCAAACTGGATCTAGGTGACCTGTGGTAGTTTAAAGATGGGGTCTTGAAGTGAGTAGACGGATGAAGGAGAGGAATGTAGACCATTCAAATCCACCTTTGTGATTATAAATAATAAAAAATTTCATTCGGAAGTGCATTCTGCCAAACTTCACAATAAACCTCCTAGCAGGTCATTGAAATTCTCTTAATCAGGGTCAGAACCCACAAGCTGGGGTCTGCCCTGTGAGTTCAGTGGGAAAAATATTCTTCTTTCCAAACAGTCTTTTTTCCTCTTTCCTTTTCTCTTTCAGTTGGAAGGGACCTCCACATAAACATGCAGAGCAATTTTCCAGTACATTAACCCGGGAGGGGGGAATCCTTACTAGCAATGCAACGGGTAGCCTAAAAAAAAAAACAAAAATGGAGCAACCGGGTGAGCAGAAGATGGATGAGCCTGGGATATAAGACAGGGTAGTTTTTCCACTGTCCTGCCCTATACACCTAGGACAAAGACTTCATTGAGTGAGATGCTTGACATCAGCCTCATAAACTAGTAGTTGGTCACAAAAGGTCTGACACTTGAAAGTACCAGTCCCTGCCCTCTTTGCATTGCAGCTGCACAGAGGGGTTGGGTCTAACAGTTGTGTCCCTTTGTCGTCCCATAGGACAAGAGGTGAAGATAAATAGTGTTGACTTTAATGCAGTCACACAATTTTGCCTTTTCCCAAAAGACAACATTTCCTCCCAGGCCTTACTTTATTACCTCGAGCAGCTAGAACCACCTTCCTTCCCCTGGGGGTGGGGACAGGCTAGAGGTAGTAGAGGGCAAAGGGAGGAGAGATGAAACCCAAGCCCTGGTACCTCTTCCCCAGCAACGAGGTGGGCTGTAATTTTTTCCTGCTTTGTTGTGGTGGCTTTCTTCTCTTTCTCGTGGGACAGCTGGAAATGGCCTGAAAAGCTTGGAAAGAAACTGAAAAATGTATGAATTAAAACCCCACCACCTCTTAAAAAATTAAATGCTCCCTCAAGATCTACACCAGGCAGAAGGCTTGAATTTTCTGTGGCAATTTCCTGGAGAAAACTTGTGAGAATGTGTCTGCAAGCAATTGCCTTGCAAAATGGTCATTCATTAGTTCCTTTGTTGTCTTGTAACCAGAACCATAAGTATTTCACCTGGAAATGTAGGTAGGATCAAAATATATGTTGGAGGCAGTTTTTAAATAGCAGCATCTTTACCATTGCAGACAGCAATGGAGGAAGTTTAGGAATGGGGAGACTTCTGCTTCCATTTGAACTTGGTAGGCCATAGCCAAGTTCAGATGTTTGGGATATTCTCTGTCTGGTATTATGCTCACTGGCTGTGGAATGCCCCTTTGGATGTGTCTGTGTCCTCCTGTACAGTGACTCACTCCTTCAACAATGAGCAGAACATCCCATGTCATTCGTATTTGTCCAGCTTGACCCTTCCCTTTCCTTCTCTGCGGCGGACTGGTGGTAACGACCCCACAGAGGATGAATGAACTAATTAAAAATGTATTAAGGGGAATTCTACACTTGGAAGAAAAATAAATGCTAGACCTGGGACATGAGGGCTGTGGAGAAACAAAATAATCTGGTCTATGATCTATGCTAGATTGCTTTCGGTATTTAAGTCAGACTGGTTCAATCTGAACTAAGCATCTCCCCAGTGCAAAAAGTCAAAAGCTAGGAGCACCTGTAGCTGTTTTTTCACAGAAATATGTGGAAAGAAAGCCTCAAGAAAAGGTCCCTCCTGACTACGATTGCTTCCATTTTCTGAGGTAACAATATTTTTAGTTTTTCAGGCCTTGTTGCCTAGCCGAGTTTGTTTCTTGGCTTTTCATTGACCTGTGATCTTGGACTGACTTGAAAGGCTGCCTTGTCTGCCTAAAGAGTGGGGTTTGTGTCTGTTTAATAAGTTGTCGGCAAATCTAAGAAAATAAAGACAGCGAGTTCTCTCAGGCTGTTTTGAGTTCTATCAGCCCTTAAGACTTGGAAACTAAACAGAAGATGAGAAATCTTGTATTTGAAAAATAAATTCAGTTCTGTAAGATATGAGGGATAGGCAGGAAAAGAGGGTTTTTTTGGCCTCAGCTTTGTCCTCTGCAAATGTTATAACTGAGTACCCCATCACTGTGTTATGCATTTCAATAGAAAGAAAAAAGAATGCCCAGTGGATTTGACAATTTCTGGCAGCAAAACCAGTCCTGGACAAAACTGCTAACCCCAAGGAGCCAATGAAAAAGTCCAATTGACTCTGATGGGACAGAACATGTCCCCTGGGAACAGTCCTGGCCAATTTGGCCAGGGACTAACTTCTTGCTTTCCCAAGTCACCCCAGCAAACACTACCCACTTCTGTCTGTGCCTGCATTTTTCAGTGATCCTCCTGAGCACTGAGTGACCTAATTTCTGGGGCACTGAGCATCATCTAAAGTCAAAGGCTGCTGAGGGTGTTCTTTGCTCACTCACACTTCCAGAAATCAATTGAGATTTATTTCACAGTCAGCAAAATCAACTCAGGCTACTAAAGTCTGATTTTCAAAGCTGTTTGAAGTCAGCTGAAATTAGGGGCTAAAGCAGCTTAGAAAACCAGCTGGCACCTATGTAAGTATCTTCAAAAATCTGACTCCATCTCCTTATACTTAGCATTTTATTTTTTTCCCAGGGTGCCCATAGTTCCATGACCTCACTGAAAGGAAAGGCACTGAAATTATACAGCAGGTCTTCTAACGTACACAGACACACTGCAGTGTATGTAAATGTGTGTCTGAGGTCTGGAAAGAGGTTGAGCCTCTCACTGGGCTGAGGGCCAAGTAGGTGCTGGAATTAGAGCAGCGTAAAGATTATGTCTGTGAGGTGGGGGAGGCCCTGAATCGTTTAGAGGCCTTAGTGCACCTCTTCAGTCACGCTGGGGGGGGGGGGGGGGAGGGGGGCCTGCCTCGCTGGGAGGGGGGGGGGGGGGGTGTGCAGAGAGCCCTGCCTCGCTGGGTGCACATTTCCCCCATACAAGTGGAGTCAGCCCCTTGGAAGGGGCAATCCTTTAGCATGACAGGATTATCTGATCTGCACAGAAGCATGTACAGAAAGTTGGTGATATGATCTTCCTTTCATCCTCACCTAACTTGTCTCTACAACCCCTGTGGGGATGTGCTGCCTAATGTGCAGAGAGATCCTCGGCTCTAAATCATAGCCAGGATAAGAAGGGTTTACTTGCTTTCCCCCTTCTTCTCTCCCTGCTCTCCGAATGCTGTTATTGTGTTATTTTTCAACAGTTTAAGAAATTTTCAGTAGCAAAATTGAAGAACTTGGGCAGACCCCCTCGTTCAAGCAGAGTAAAATGGTCCCAAGCAGCCAAAATAAGAGTCCTCTCTCACAGAGGTGTCTTTGTGCAATATAAAACTAGCAGAGCTGGGTCTGTGCCACCTTTTCCTTGCCCTGTGAAAAGTGGAGGGCTGAGAGCATGGCTGAAAAAGGCTCAGGACATTCTCACAGTCGGGGCTGGCAAGGCTTGTCGTAAGACTGTTCCAGCTGGCTGGGATCAGAGCATCCCTAGGGGTGTGACAGATTCCCCCAAGAATGAACAAGCAGACTGAAGAACATGAAGATGTGTCTCCTTTCTCCCACTCCCTGCTGGGATCCCAAACCCAGGTCAAAACCAGCTCGCTTCAGCCCAAAAAATAGCCTTTTGATATCCCTTCCAGAGCCAGTGTTTCTATAGGAGCTATTTAAAACACTGCAAGTTTCTGCTATCAAGATTTTCCTTCTGTTTGCCTGGGGAAAATTACTGATACTGAGCTTAAATAGGCATCCTCCTCCATACAATTCTTTTCTCTAAACAAATTAGCATACGTTGGAAAACTGTCTTGGAAAGGAGACAAATAATGACTCGATCAGAACTGTTTATGTTGGCTGAACATTATGACACTGGGAAAGTCCAACACTGGTCAATACTTTTTTTTCTTGGGAATTGACAGTAATAGCTTACTCAGAAGAAATGCAGCATCTTGCATATTACCAATACCAAGCCTGGAACTGCTGGCAGAGCCTTCTGTTATTTTAAGGATGTTTTACTGTAATTTTTCATTTTAAGGAGTTGCTTGATTGCATTATTTCCAGTATATGCTTTATTCCAAAGAAGCAGCTAGGATTCTTCCCAGTACACAGCTGTCTTGGCACTGTGAACTCTTTCCCTGAATTGTTGCCTTGTAAAAACTCTCATTGATTTTGAAGTTTTCTGACTTACATTTAAGGCTTAACTGTCTGAGGTCCAACACACCTAACCAATTTTCTTTTACTTCATATTATATGCTCAGCTATCAAGTGGAATTGACTATAGTGGTTGTAACACCATGACATATGGGGAGAGTGGCCCAACACCTTGTGTAGGAGAGCTGGGAGTGTCCTGTCCTTCACTGCAGCCAGATCCCCACCACGTGTGGGTTCTGCCAGAGCTGACATCTGCAGCACACAGATGAGGAACAGAAAATGTTTGGGAGATAAAGAAAATAAAATAAAATAGGAAAAGCAAATTGCTTCTGATGGGGATTTTGAACAATGCAATATTTTGACTACCTCATAAACTGACTGCAAAGACAAGAGTAACTAATGGGAATTTCACAATTTCATTTTTTTATTCACCCTACCTATAAAAAGATACTCTTGAAGGCTTCATTTCTTTAAAATTTGCAGAGATCAGGACATTTCAAAGAAAGGCGATAACACTTGAATCCATTTTTTGCAGATGGTGAGACAAAAATATTCCTCACGTTTACCCTATAGAACAGTCTCTGTCATTTAATAAATCCTGACTCTGGCAGGACCACTCTGCTCAGTCTGGGACGAGAAGCCACAGAAGCCATTAGGGCCTTCTAGATTTTAGTTTATTCTCCACAGCAATGGAAGGGAGTTGGGAACATCTTCTGGAGTGAGCTGAGATGGTAACGTGTATTGACAATACACGTTTAAACACGCTTCTAACTTTAAGAGCAGAGTAGTTATCCTGAAATAATCCAAGACTGCTCTGTGTTTAAAGTTAGATGCTTATTTAAATGGGTAGCTAAATCAAGATATTATTAACTTCTTGTATCAAGACAAGCAGAGCTCTAAAAGAAGTATCTCCAACTTGAAATGAGAAGGTTTTGTTTTTATTTTAAAAAGTACTACGCAGAGAATAATGTTCTGTTAAAACTAGCTTTCCTGTTGAAGCTGCAAAGAAAAACATCCTAATTTTATAGGCCTGTGAAAAAATAAAATATTGTTCATTTGAAACTGGATTTTTTTCTAAGTAGATAAAAAATAATAGCCATCTTTAAAGAAAACTTATTGGATCAAAAAGACTAAAAAAAAGAAGAAAGAATAAAATGTCTGGAGTCATATTGATCCTTAAGAAAAACTTGGATTGGACTATAGCTCAATTTAAAAGCTGCCAACACCTGAAGAAAATACATTTTCATCCTGAAAGCTTGTGTGCTTCATTTCTAACCCATTTGTTAGTCCAATAAAAGGTTGCACTTTAACTATCTTGACTCACTTGAGAATAATTGGCATTTCTTTCATTTTATGGCATCATTTAAGTTTAAGAATGGATTATTTGCTTGCATATTCCTGCCTTTTGCTGCTGCTGATGGATGAATTCCTACTCAGCAGGAGCTCTCCAATTTCTCTTTTTGAGCTATATACTGTGCAGCTACTGTGAAATCTTCTATTAGGCTGAAACCCAGCCCAGTGCAACGGGCTGGAAAAAGGGCCTTGCCATGACTCCTGCCCTGCAGCAAGGTGCTCAAGGGGGCTGAAATGTTGGGTTACAGGTCAAACACAAGGTTGTGTTCTCCAGGGAATTAAAATAAGCCAAAGTGGGAAGAAGGCATGATGATGTGGGGAGAAAGATATTGCTGCAACACCAAAAAAAGGGGAAAAAAAAAGAAAAAATAAGTTCTCTGTATGTGTGTGCATTCTGACCCCCAGATAGCAATGGATTAATCTCTCCAGGGCTTGGCTACCCTCTGGATTAGCCTCTTGGAGCATCACTCACAGCTCCAGGGGAGTAGCTGTGAACAGACTGCCTCAGAGCCCTGTGCATCCACTGGCTGAGGGATATAAATTCCATCTTCCTTTTACAGAGTGCAGGCTTGGTTTTTATGTGAAAAAGTAGGGATTTTGCCCTTAGTGAATTCTTGCTTGCTGCACACAAAATGTTCTGTGTGAGGGAATTCTCTCTATCAAAGGAGAGCCATTTTCATCCTGATTTGTGTCTGAAACATGAAAACAACATAACAGCTGCATGCTGCATTGAATAAAGAACATACACATGCATTTAAATCACTTATATCTTACTTTTTTATGATGCAATTGTGAATTATGTTCTTTTTGCATCTGTAATTAGAGGGCAGAACAGATGGTGAAGGCTCCGTTTAAAGTGATGTGTCCGTTAAAATAACCTATGCTGCCAAATGATTGCTCACTATAACAGGGTGCTCATTCACCAGAGCAGGCTTTTTGCTCTGAGGAAATACGTTGGGAAGGCCTCTGGACTTGACAAAATATTTTTTAATTTTAGGGTTTCCCTATAAAAAGATTGCCCGTACATGGTTAGCACTAAACCCCCCAAGCATATGCTTGACTGTGTCTTTGTGATTTTAAGATGACCTTGTTTGTAATGAAAGGATGGTTGTAAATAAAAGATAAAGGGAAAAGAAAATGCAAGGAAAACCAGAATACATTAATTTCCTTTAAGGCATAACTATTTTGTGGTTTTTAACTAATTCCCAGGGTTATTCTAGCCAATCAGGAGCAGGGAGTGACATAGTCCCAGAAGAGGATCTGTCCTGAACTAAGTGTACAAGTGATTAAGGTCCATGGCTAAAGTGCTGTAGAAATATTTACACTGATCAGAGCAGTCACACATGATGGTTACATGAAAAGAAGTCTTTCTGAGTGTGATAGTGAGGGTAAACACTGAAACTGTCCCTTTTCCTATCCTCTTCTTGGGAAATTATTTCACACAAAGAGAATGGGAAAATAAAAGATCCAGTTTTAATCAGTTTTCCTCTTAGCGTGAGAACAGGTGGAGAACTCAGTGTTAAAAAATATCATCTTAAGGAATAAAACCTTTGAGCATTGGAGTGAAGCCAGCTTTGGCCAGTTGTGATTGCAGTGTACTGCCAAAGTCAGCTGGGGAGCCTGTGAAAGCCTGGTCATCAGTCTTAATCCAAGTTCTTAGTCCAGATGTATTTTAATAATATAATTTGGTTTTATGAGTGCATGTGTGTGTTCTCAACAGGGAGGTCAATGACTGAGTGGAAAATGAGATTTTTTTTTTAACAGATATTCCTCCAATTCAGCATAATGCTGTAACAAGATAATAAGAATGGCAAAGTTTCTGCAGCACTGCTAATTTCAGCTCTGAGATGGAGAATATTTGTCAAGATTATCCTGCAGCCCACCTGATGAACCCTGGAGCATGGCCATGGTGTAAGGGTGCAATCTAAACCCACAAGTCCTTTTACTCAAGCCACCTAAAGAATATTAATAGATATATGGACCAGGTAGCTTAAGCTGGTTTAGGATAATTTATTGTAGAGAGAGCAAGTCAAAGTTTTTGGTTCTTCAAATAAATAAAAAAATCTGTCACATGAAGAAGACAATTTCCATTCAACATGGGAAGGCAGCTGAATGCTTTGCATGCTGACATGTGATTTTGATTTGCGGGCACCAGTCAAGAGCTAAACTGCCCCATGGCACTGTGAGGCACCGAGGCTTTGCTGGGCAGAGGAGCAAGAACTTGTAAAGCTGCCCGGCACAGGAAATTCCTGGGAAGCAGAACGCTCAGAGACACATTGATTGCTGGGATGATACATAGGTCCCTAACGTAGGGAACAGCTAACAGCTGAGCAGATTACATCACAGGCTGAGAAGAAAACAAATTGTGGTGGCTAAACACAATCTTTTTAATTGACGTTTGCGTTATGTTCTGTATAAATATATTTTTGAGGGGAGGGGATTCTGTCAGCACTTGAGCAGTTTCACATGCTGCTGTTTGTGCTCTCTGGGCTGCAAAGCAGCTCTGCAGTGATCAGTAGATCTCAGAAGTGGATCTATTATTCTGAGCAGGATTTGGATAAACTCCTTCTTTTTTTCAGCATACCTAAGACTGTTGTGTTTCCATACCTGCCATTGATCATCCTTTCCCAATTATTGTAACATGAGAAGCACACATGGTTTCCAGACTGCACTTCTGATCTCCTCTAGTCCACAGCTGTTTGCTTAATGAATGCTTGTGGCTTGTTTCCCTTTCTCTGGAATTAAAAAAAAAAAAAAAAAAAAAAAAAAGAAAAAAAAAAAGAAAAGAGAGAGAGAATGAAGAGGAAGAGGGGAGGGAGGGCATAGATCAGAAAAGAATTTTCTAATTTAAATGTTGATTATGAAATAAGTGGACACCAAGATACTGTCCAGGTTACACTCCAATAAGATCAAAAGTAGCTTTATGAGCCTGGTCACCCCAGAACTGAAATGAGTTTGTGCACGTGAGATGAGACCATCAGCACTTAAATAAGTGTACAAAGAGGTGATGAGTGACACGCTTTCATGAAAGACAGTTTTCAGGATAAAAACCCCCCTTTTTGAAATAAGCACAATCCAGAAAATTAAAACAGGACAAAGACAACGTCAGTGCAAAACTGCCAGCAGCCTGAGATGTTCTGCCAGGGTAGAAAACAAATGATGGGCACAAACTGTGTAAGGCACTGTTAGGATAGCAATAATCCTTAATGGCAATTGTAAAATGATGCA
Source organism: Onychostruthus taczanowskii (assembly GCF_017590055.1). Lineage (NCBI taxonomy): Eukaryota > Metazoa > Chordata > Aves > Passeriformes > Passeridae > Onychostruthus > Onychostruthus taczanowskii. Next base: position 13,752,425 of record NW_024503679.1, on the reverse strand, counting down.
TTGCATTTGGCAACAGAAAGGAAAATGCAAATTGATTCTTTTTGTTTACATTTAAGTGCTCATCAAAGTCTGTAGGTAGACCTACAGTTATGCTCATCTGTCAGACCAAAGGAATCTAGTTTACTTTCATAAATGTAAAAGAATTTCCTTTGTCTTTTTTTTTTTTTTTCAGTCTGTGTGTGTGTGCGCTTTTGTCAAACACCCCCACCCCTGGTCCCCTTTTGCTCCCTGCCTTTCATTTCCAATCCAGACAGTGTTTTTAAGTCTGGTCTCTTCATATTCCCTTGTTGACACACCTCTGAGCCAAGCTGATGGACAAAACGAGTCTCATAGCTGAAGCCTTTCAGAAATTATATACAGGAATTAGTGCTGATATGCACAGAAGGGGAGCTCTACTTTTGTTTCTTCAATGGCTGGGGAAACTGATCCAGGACAAACTTTGGAAATCTATTACAGCCATCTGATGCAAAGTGATTTTTAGCTTTCTATCACCTTTGACACTTGAACACTGGCATAACTTTTGTACTACTGTGGTCCTTGCCAAGGGCAGTTCATCAGATAGCAGGGATTAGGGACAAGTGAGCTAGTTCAGCTGGAATTCCTGCCCAGCTCCCCTTTCACCTCTGTGGCCTATTCTGTGATATGTACTAAATCTGAACCATATACATTACATTCTACTATCACCATCCTGTGTAACTCCTCTTTAATCTCTTGCTGCCATTGAATAGTGTGGAGCCAGTACTTCTAAATTTCATGACGCCGTCGAATTCCGTGGGGGAAATCTGGGCTGTATTGAAGTCAACAGCAAACCTCTCATGGGTGGTCAGGTTTTTACTCAGAGCCTCCACTTCCACTTTTCTCAAAAGGAGAAAAGCTGATTTCAAGCCGCCTAGAAATTTTGTTGAATTATTTTAGTGGGTCAAAATGCAGCTTTTAAGAAAATCGCCCTTTTTAGAGCAAAATGTCCTTTCTAATGACATTTGATTTTGTAAAAAAAAAAAAAAAAAAAAAAAAATGAAGTATTTCAGTAATGTTGAAGTATCATGTGTCTATACTAAAGCATGGATTTGTTTTTTCATTTGAAGTGACTTTTATGGCAGAAAATTCAGTATTTATTGTGCAATTCTCTCAAGTTTAAAATATCACCATGGCATGAATACTCTGATGTTACACTCATGAAATGTTTTGTTTTGACTCATAATAAAAGTTTATTTTGAAATATCAGGTCATGTTAAAACTGCTTTGAAATAGGAAAAGAAGCATAAAATAGCGCTCCTTCCTAAGTATGGGGAAATCTTCCTGCTCAAATCCATGTATTTTTTAAACTTTTATTCACAAATTTATGCTATGCATTCAAATGGGCTCCTCCTTCCATTTGAGAACACCATAGGAAAATAGCAACCACTGTGGAGATTATTTCTTTATAGATTTAACTTTGATCATAATGTTGGTGAAATCTCTCCAATATTTCAAGTTCACACATTTTCTAGTTTCTCTCGCTGAGCCCTCGCTGTTTCTGAGTGCTGCCTCCCAATGAAATTTATCCTTAAGTAGTGATCCATGTACCTGCCCACAACGAGGGAGATAAATATGGATTCATAAGCTGCCATGTAGGGGCAAAATTGTCAATTTGCTGATATTAAAAAAATCAGATAAAAGACACTCAAACATAATATGCCCAGCAAAATACATAAATTGACTTATGCAAAATACGCCACTCATTAGCAGAACTGAGGTTCAAACAAAGTGTTGCTTGTAATAGGAAATAGGTATCTTCAATCAAAAATTAATTGATCTGTATGCCTTATTTTTCTTCTGCTCTTTCTCTAACTTCAGACAAAGATGTATCAATTTTTCAATATGTCATGTTGGTTCTTGGGACTGATCCTCATCAGAGATTCATTGGTTTAAATCTGAAGCAACTCCATTAATTTCTAGAGGGAATTTAGCCTGTTGCATCTGGCTCACATCTTCCCCTTTCATTCAATTAGTGTTTGGCACAAACATACAGCTACTTAAAAGCTTTCGATCTGGTTGGGAGAAATCCTTATGGCAAAAGACAACAGAAAGAGCAATCCAGTGACCTGCAAGCTTAGGTGACTGAAGCCAGATGTGTTCAGCTGCTTAGTGGTCTTAAAGCCACTTGTTAGGCAAGGCAGAGGCAGAACAGCATCTAACACTGCAGGAACCTTTCATGTTGCTTTGATGGAAACACTTCAGTGTGGATCTTAAATCTAAATTTTCTAATGTCCCCAGGAGGAATGACCTGGGACAGTCAGACAATTATGGTAAAGCATTTACACATACTAAAAAGATGATGCAGTAGAAAAGGTTCTTATAAATGTTGCTGTTACAAATGGCAGTATTTTAGACAAGAGCTGGTTTGGCTGGAGGATAAAATATTAAATGAAGAACAAAAATTTTCACTGGGACAAATTTGGGGAGAGTTCAACATCCTGGTTGCGGTCACAGCAAGGGGTTAATAGGACATTGATGGGAATTGGATTAGGACCAGAATGAAAAGAAAAAAAAAAGAAAAATTGTGATAATTTCTGCAATTCCAGACAGACATTCATAGATATGAATACACTGAACAGAACAGGGCATGTACTATTGAGCACATCCAACATGTGTTTGCCAGCGTGTCATAATCCTGACCTAGAAGACTGTACTTATGACACAGTCTTTCTGTCTTTCTGCTGAAATTACCATAAAACAAGCATTTTTCGGGCAGTTTTTCACTGTGTGTATGCTTTCACAATTAGAGACTTTATTTTGCCTACGCTTACTGTTGATATAAACTGGATTCAGATCAGTGACCAAGTGTTAAAGAGCTTTATAGCTCATACATAGCTATTCAATTCATCCAGCCCTGATCAGAATATGGTGCAATCTAAGGAGAAATAGTGGTTTTATCATTAATGTTGGTTGTGATGAAAAAGGGTGATGCAATCTGTAACAGGCCTTCTTTTCACAACGCACGTGCCAAACAAAAACAAAAATACAAAACAGCACATTATAAATGACATAGGAAATGAAAACTCCCAACCACTGTTCAAAGGAAATAGAGAAAAGAGAGAGATAAGCAATCATTACAGTGCATTCTTTTTCTGCTCAATAATATTAAGTTCAGGCAAAACTGGAAGGGTTCACATCCTCAGACAAGGAAAAATGTTTTTCATTCCCTTTAAATTCAATCTTTCATTCTTGTCTTCTTATTTATTTGACTTCTGAGACATTATATTCATTCAGGTGCTAAGCTCCCACTGGGCTTGAAGTGGAATTAGCTTGGGATGTGGGAAGCAGGAAACTGTGAGCAATGCAAACCTCTGCACCAATCCCTATGAAACTAAATTAAGTAGTTGGCTCATCTCTTCTCACAGTGTCTTACTTTGCAATAGAACAAAGGGGCAAATTTAACCCTAATGTGAGAGGTCAAAACAGTTAAGAATTAAACCAATAGGAAAATTTCTCTTTATTTGACTAACAAGAGAAAGCCTTCTGTATAAACAGACATCCTCCTCCTCTTCCTAATCTCTTAAACATCCGGCCAGGATTAGGGTCCTGTTGCACTAACTGCTATATAAACTCAGAACACAGAGCAGTTCCTCTGCAAAGGCTCTTTATTTTAAAGGCACACAAGGAAGAGGATGGAGAGAAAGGGATACTGTACACAAAAAAGAATTAAGTTGGTGAGAAATCCTCCCAGATACCAACTTTGGAGAGACAAACATAAGAGCATTTCTGGGCAAAATACTGCAGTTGCATCAAAACCCACAAACCTTAACCGCTGTTCATGTTTAAGAGAGAAATAAATGAACTTAAGGACCACCTTTGATTCACAACTCTACTTTTTGCTACAGTTCAAACTTAATACAGTTGGCTGCTAATCCTAGCCTAGCAAGATGTAGATGCAAATATTTTATTAAGGGATTGTTTCACAGCATTAATGTGATCACCAAATCTGAGAGCGGGAAAGACTTTCGGAAGTTTATCATCCTCTTGCTTGTTGATGTATGGATAGTATATGAGGGTCCCTTGTTATCCATTTCTTGTGGCTTCAGGACACCAGCCAACAGAGGTCTCAGAACTTCCAATCTTTTATTTTGTGTCTGCAGTGACTTTCTCCTGCAGCGAAGCATTAGATCAACGCTGTCGTCAGCTTAGGGGAAATCCATCAGTTAGCATCAGCAGAGGAATGAAGAAGAATGACCTGGCAAGGAGCAAAGTTACCTCAAACTTGAGCCAAGAACTTGTCAGAGAGCATAACTGCATCACCCAGTTTTCTCTGGGTGGTGAGAGAAAAAACATGGAGAGTGACTGCCATGGTGATCAGGATCCACACCCTCTCTGCAAACAAACACCACCTTCAATAAGTGCCTTTTTAATGTGCATTGAGTCTTTGTGTAGGAAAAGGATGTGCAGTTGGCAAGTACAGAGCTGTAAGGGGATAGTTTGAACATGCTGATAAAACGTCTAGCTTTACTCCAGAGTTGACTTTATCATTTACCCAGGGATATTGTTAGTAGAAGATGATAGCCATGCTCCAACAAGAGACAGACAGTGAAATGTATATGAACAAAACAGCCATTGTGGTAAATTCTATCCTGTTTGTGTGGTGACTTCTCTATCCATAATCACACAAATTTACAGGCAGAGATAAAACACAAAGCAGGTGGGGGTAAAGAAAGGGAAAAGAAAGCACACTGGGATCAGGGGGCTGTGGTAAGACAGACACTATCCCTCTTAAAGCGTCACCACTAAGAAAGGAAAAGAAAGAGAAAAGAGAAAGAAATCTCCGGCGTCTGTGTCCTTAGGCAGAGGGACAGTGGCTGGAGCAAGGGGGTGAGGTGTGCACTTTGGAAAATGAGGTTAGCTGGTTCACTTCTGCCAGATGGTCTGCAGGACTGGCTGGAGCATGGAGGCAACAAAAAGTCAATGCCATGAATGAAAGAATGGCTTTCCTGCCCTCAGAAGCTGTGGGGATTACTGAAATTAGAGCTGGACTCATGCTGCAAACACTTTCCCCTGAGCGTTCAGTTGCAGTGAAAAGAAAACAAATTTACACCCATCTGTAACACGCCTCTTTTGTACTTGCCTTCCATGGGTCTCTCCACCCACTGAGTTTTATTTTCTAATGAAGGCTTGAGGGCTGTGAATTTTAAGCTCTAATGTCTAACAATTCCTGGCTGAAGTGGTATACTTCAATGTATTTATTATTTCTGTTGGTTTAAATCAGTATAAAAAGTCTCATTCAAGAAATCTCAACAGGGTTTTAATTGCAAATGAAGGACATCCCATGACTGAAATTAAACCTAATGAAATAATGCTGGTTGGATTAGTGCTGCCTTCAGCAGAGTGATGCCACCAAGAATGTGGTGATCCAGAGGAGGATCTTGGCACCACCTTTGCAGATGGGACATAATTTGTACACCAGTGGCTAAAGACTTGATGAAATCACTTGCCAGGAAGGGTTTTTTGGTACATAGCATAGGCTAGGGAGGAGGTTTTCCCTTGACCCTGCCAGACAAGCAGCAAAGAAGGTTATTTGATAATGGATAATCACTTTGCAGTCAGAAGTATTGGTCCTAACTACTATAGGGAGAAAGAGGAATGATGGAGTTCACCATTGCTAAATCCACCAGAGCACTATGACTCAAAGCTCTGACAGTGAACAGGTCCATGCAATAATTTTGAGTAGGTCTGGAAAGCAAAAAAATCTCTTAAACTCTCTAGGTAGAGAAAATAACCACAGAGATGGTTTTATTTTTCTGCTAAACACGTGCCATTAGAACCACAGAGATAAAAAGTTGATATCCCAGAATTCAGCAACACCATTTATCACCTGTTTCATCCTGAAAGTGAACCAAGGCCTGGCAGCACCTTCTGATGCCCCCCCTGGTCCTGGTGTCACAGAGCCTCATTGAAAGCAAAAGCTGAGCTTCCCCAGACCCAGCCAGCTTGGAAGGAGATCCAATTTCTCCTCTATTAGGCAGAAAATCACAGTGCAATTAAGAGTGGTTATGACTCTATCTGCATATTATTAAAGGGACTCTGACTGCTTTTAGTTATAATGTGCTTGGAAGATATTTTTATAATGAGCTTGTACTCTTAGACATATTTTAAGTGAATGAGTTTTCTGACTCTATCCAAGGGTTGGGCTCAGTTTTTGGGGCCATTGTGTGAAGCTGGTGGCATGCCCTGGACATCTCTCCATCTGGAAGAGTAACAGCTCACTCCACAAGGACCATCAAAGAGCCAAGAGATATTAACACATTTGTTTTCAACTGACAAAGGCCAAACTGGAACCACAGATTCAGTAGTTATAGTTTGCTACCAGTTGTTGGAAAAATTTATCACTCTGTGCCTCTTCAGGCCCAGCTTTGAGTTAAGATCTTTTTTTTTTTTTCTTTTGTAACTTTTTGTGGTTCTGTTATTCCTGCTTAGACCTGTTAATATGAAAATGTCTGAACACTGAGGTGTGGGTGGAATCATATCCCCAGGGAACAGCGTGACCTTGTTGCTGAATCTTTTAAAAGCCAGACTGACCAAAAAGTGGTGCAGGAAAATAGTATTACATTAGCAGAGAAATGGAGTACTTTAGTGACCTAATAGGTGTTCTCCAATACTACCTTCTATAGATCCACAATAGGAAAATATTGATTTAATGAGCCAAAAGAAAAAAGGAAATTCTTGGGAAAGAGATGAATTTCATGATGATTCACTCATTTTTTTTCTTTTTTTGCTCATGAAGAAGACAGTTTGTAACCTGCATTTTGCAGGCAAACCCAGAAGCTATCATTTGTCAGCAAATAATAATGCATGGGGTGCATCCTTTTGCTTTATGAAAACAGCATAAATCTGAAATTCTTCCTCGCTGGAAAGAAATTTAATATTTAAAGGTAATTTGACCTGTACATGTGTGTGCCATGAATCTTTTATGTGACCTACAGCAAATGTATTTATATAGTATTATTCTGAGGATAGTTATCTCTTATTCATTTTCTGGGATATTATTTTTCTTTCTTTGACTAATGTACATTTGGCCTTCTCATTTCCCCACCCAGCCAGAACTGTGTTAACCTTCCTATTTATGTCTTTTTTTCCTCTTTTTCAGGGTCTGGCAGCTAACACTGGACCACATGTGGCTAATATTAAGATAAAATTGGGTTTTTTTTGCAAAAAATGTAAGAAATGAGAAAAAAATAAGAATGTTTTTCCCCAACCCCTTATTTCTATTGTTGCTGTTATTATATAATTGAGTCAAGAGTGATGTGTCCAGTGAAGGGCAAAGCAGTGAGAGAGTGGGAAAGAACTATTTTTATTGTCTCACTTTAATTTCTGTCCCTTTGCAGAAAGCCTCTGAGGGATGTTCAGATGGTTTTGCTGGGTGCTGTGTTGTCTCTGACCAGATCCCCCTGGTAAAGGACTGACCCCTTAGACTGAAACTCTGAAAGGGGTCAGCACAATGGATAAATCCTCCTCGCGTCCCACTTAGACATATTTGAAGGAAACCTGCAGGATTTTGGAGGCCTTGTCATATCTCTCAACAACAGGGAGCTTCAAATGCTGAAATCCTGTTCTGTAGGTCTGTTTACAAAGGCTTTGATTGACAAAATGACTTTGCTTGGGATGTCTGATGAGGCTACTGCCTCCAGCCGTGCCTCTTCTGCAAAGATATTTATACAGCTTGTCAGTCAGGCCCTGACACGCCATCATTTACAGCATAGCATTTTATGGTAAATCATCACCCATTTCAGCTGGTGTTCAAGCAGTGTGTGCTAAACTTCAGTGGTTTAGGAGCTGATTGGCTCCACAGCTCACAAATCTGTGGAAGGAGGAGTCGGATGGACACCTGGGACAGTAAACCCATCAGATGTCCCAAATGGAGCTGTCTCTTCTCATCAGTCAAAGCCTTCCACTGCAGCTTTAAATTCAAGTGATCTGACCTCTAATTGCTTTTAACCATGTGGGTTGGCCTCTTAGATTTGCTACACTGGGCCAAAACATACAGAAATGGCCACTGCTGGCTCCTCTGTCCTCTGTGTGCTTTGGGAACCGTCCTGAGAAAAAAGACCATCAAGGAAGGAGCCACAGGCTGGATGCACAGTCCTGGAGAAGAGCAGGGGGAGCCACAGATGGACCTTTTCTTGTGGGCTGTCAGTAACAGTCGTGGTTCAGTTTCTGTGTTTCAGGATATGTTAAAAATTTGAGCTTGGGAAAGAGGATTTTTCCATAGGTCATTATTACATTTTTTTTTTCTGATGTCATGAAAATATAAACAGTTGTTATTAAACCCCGTTACTTAATACAAAACACAAGTTCTGGGAATAAACTCTTTGGCAGCATTCTTCAAATATAGCACTGGCAGAAGCACAGAGAAGAAGTCCATATCTATGTGTTGTCTGTATTGCTTGACACATTTTTGCTGGGAGAGGCAGCTTGGTTCAGACATGGTGTAATCATACCAGACCATTTGCCCTTTCTTTAGTCTCCCATTCACCTTCATACCCCAGTGAATCTTAATTTTTAAGCTTAGAGAGAGATAGCCTGTTGCTTCAGGATGTTGCTCTAGGCCCCCAATGGCACTAAATATATTGTTTAAAATCTCTTAGCACTGTAAATCACTGTAAATTGTGTCCCTCATACAATTTAAGATTAAGTTCTTAGACGGCTGAGGACGAAAGAAAGCAGGCTGGGGCAAATGATAAATAAGCATAAAAATACCCCAAGAAAAGACTGGAGAGCAAAATACAGAAGTGCATGTCTGTGTATAGACATGTGTGCTTAGCTGTATGTCCATGTGCCCACACACAGGGAAACATTCCTCAAGCTCTAATAGTCATTGAAAAGTAAAGCAGCTCAAGAACAAATATTCCATTCTATTAATGTGATGAAAATTAGCAAATGGGATTTATGACTGACACATTATTTGTCAGAATGATGTACTTTGGATTTATGTCTGGCAACACGAAGTAACTGTTTGCATGTGTATGTACAGAGTTTTGCTTCATCTGTGTTTATTTTTCCTATTTTCACATGCAGAGATCTGAGTATGGGTGTAAAAAGATGGATTTGTGATAAGCTGGTAGACATTCAAATTGTAAAGTTTATCTGATGCATGTCTGGGTGAATGTTCTGCAGATCACAGAATGATAATCATAGAAGGGTTTGGGTTGGAAGGACCTTAAAGATCATTAAGTTCCAACACCGAGCCAAAATAATTTTGAAAACCTCACAGGAACAGAACATCTCTTGCAATATTTCAAATGGGATAATTTTCTTGGACTGAAAAAACTTTAGATACATGAGAATATATAAAGACAGGGAATTAAAAAAGGCCATTTGAACTTTCAGAAGATTTTGACCTGATTTCAGACCAAGTAGTCACATAACATGTTGGCTGAATTTCTAGGATCTTAACATTTAAGCTGGCAGTACTATATAAAAATGTACTGAAGACCCCCAGGAAATTCAGCCTGTGGCCTTGTAACTTGTCTTCCTTAGCTGGACAAAAAAAAAAAAAAAAAAAAAAAAAAAGGTTTTGATCTGATCTGTGCTATGGATGCTCAGCACATCCTTAATTTTTTCTACACAGCATGAGAAAAAGAAAAAGGGAGAAACTCTAGAGTATCTTCTGCATGGTAGAGATTCTATTGCAGAATATTCACTGTCCACAAGCTCTAGATAAAAAGCAACCTAGCCTGTGCTAGCCCAGGTAGATATTATCCTCCATGTGAGACACTCTAAACACACTTAGAAGTGACTTAATTAACAAAAACTGCTTGTTTGCCTTATTTCTTTTTAAGAGGGCAGCAGGACCAGCTCACAACCTCACAGGCCAGAACTTCCTCAGGATTCCTTCAATACTTCCATGGTCTTGTGTTTCACTTGTGGTTTTCCAGCTCAAGATGTTTATCACCCACCTCACCCACTTCCCACTTCCTCAGAAAGGAAATCTTTAGCCTAAAAGACTAATGCAAGGACTTAAATTTCCTTGTATGGAGCATAAGGCACCACCCAGATCTAAATTTTCCCACATGTAAGAGATGAAACTTCTAATTTATGGAAAGGATTTACCAAAACTGTGGTTTTTCAGAGTTAACAGTAGCCAGTGGTAATTGATCCTTTGGGCATTTTGTTGCACAGGGACAGATGTCCCTATTTGCTCTCCACTGTAGGTATAAAAAGTCTCAGAAATTTAGTGAATCAGGAGCTACATTGGGCCCAGGTCTCTCCAAGTCTGGTGCTGCTTTCAGAATCTTGGGAAGAACAGACATGGTGAGTGGTTCATTGCACCAATCAAGAGCATCTGGTGATGTTTCTTCTTCCTAGAACATAATAATTTTGAGGGATATCATGACAGGGAAAATAAATATGTCAGGACTGATCTTTGACATTTGGACATGGGGAAATCAGCATTGTTTCAATAGATCATAGCTCTCTTAGGAGCAGTCAGTAAATTGCTCAAAGCACTTCATTCTAACTTGTGAAGGAGTCCCCAGGCTCCAGGTGAGTCTCTAGAAAATGGATTCAAGTACCTGTTAATATTCCTTCACTGGCTGAAACTGAGAAAAGGAGAGAGCACAATGTGCAGCAGAGACACCACTTTGCTTGCTCAGATGACTCACAACAAATTGTCTCCTCTGAGGAACATTGGGGAGGTCTGAATCTGTTTACACTGTGTGCTCAGATATCAAAAATCATGTGCACTTTCCTCTGAGGACAGCAGAATGATGTGCAGGCAATGTTACAATCACTACCCCACAACAAAATATTCCAATTGATTCTACCAGGCCCTGTCAGGTGGGGAAAAAGGAAGGATGGGGAAAATGTAAGAACTTTTTGTTGTTGCTCTGTCTTACAAGTCCCTCCTTTTTATTTCTTATATTTCAGTCAGCCTGACTGAAAGAGAGTAAGCAGACTTGATCTCCCCATGCCTCAGCTGTCCTGGGGATTGAAATTTCACTGAGCCCAGCATAGCTGTGCATGGAAATTGCACATTTTAAACTGATGGCTGCACAAGAGCAGAAGCCGTGGCAATGCTGACACTTTTGGCCTGGAACTTGGCAGGGCTCTGAAAAAAAAAAAAACAAACAAACAAAAAAAAACCCCAAAAAAACCCCCCAAAAACCAGTGGAGCTGCTGTTGCAAATGGCTCATTTTCTGAGTTGGAGGGAAAGGACTTCAGTTTCAGATGTAGCACTTCTGCAGATCACTGACAAGGAGAAGACTTTGGTATCAGGCCACTGGCTTATCTCTAGCAAGCTGAGGGAAGTTAATATAAAACATTGTAATCTCTTTCACAGCCTCCAGGACTCATAAGAAACTATAAGAAGTTTCTCAAGTTTAAAGTGTTCTACAGGATACTAAATCTTAAGTCTCCTGGAGGCCACTGGGGAAATGAAAAGGTGTAGTTGTCACATTTTGTCAAAGTATAACATCTATATAATAAGGCAGTTAGTTCCCTTTCTCCAGATCCAGCCCAGCTTGAGCTACTAAGGCCATGTTCTTTGTTTTTCCAGTTTTATTGATGTGTATTTTTTACCAGAGTTTTAAAGCAACCTTGGAGCAGATCTTCAGGTGCTTAAAATTGGTGTTGAGACATTTTGGGTGATGAGACAGATTTATTTCAGTGGGGATTCTGCCTCACATTCTTTGTCCCCTTCCTTCTCTTTAGCCCTTTAGTTTGGATTTCTGCATTATTTATTTATTATTTATTTTTGTTTTTTAATGATAACAAAAATGACAAAAATTTTACCTTGTTATTATCTTCAAATTTTAGCAAATGTGCTTCAGTTATGAACCAAAGAAGCAACAGGATGATTGAGGAGGTTTGTTTGTCAGTCTGATCTTGGATTCCACAGACAGGAAAGAGATTCTGTTTAAGATGGGAGCTCTGAGGAAGAGGTAAACCCAAGAAAAGATGCGCTCATAGCAGGACAAATTAATCCAACTTCAAGAAGAAATGAGCAGAAGAAGGGAACAAGCAGAGTAAGTATGGAGACATCTGATCAGAATTATTTCAGGTTATTTTTGGTAGAGTTATGGAGAGAATGAGTGGTGAGGAGATAGGGAGGAGCTATAGAAAGCACCAAACCTAAGGAAGAAAGAGAAGGTAAAGGTGTTATGACAGAGTGAGAAATAAAGCTTTTAAGAGCAGATGGATGCTTGAAAAATAACTTGCTCATTAGGCCTTGGTTTGTATTCCTTGCCTCAAAATTGTCACTTCTAATTATCTTTTCACCTTTAGTTATTAACTGCAATCACAGAAAACTAATGATCACCAGCCTTGCTTCAAAATATTCACTGGGTAGTGCCTGAGATCATAACAGTTTTCTCAATTTGACCATATAACTAAAAATTAAATAAAAGTCCATGAGTATATGTCTTTTAACAATTAAAGTTTCTGTATAAGAAGAAGGTTAACTGCTGGATGCCTTAACGCTCACACATGCCTGATATGTTTAGTATCTCAGACACAATTTTCCTTTCCCCACTCTCTTTCTTTTTTTATCCTGTGGAAGCTAAAACTTTATTATAAAACTGAAGATAAGTATATCAGTTTGCTGGATGCTGGCAGAGCAGAACACAAGCAATGAGAAGATAAGGGAATTTGGTCAAATACAAAAAATACCATGGAACCTAAACCAAATGACATCAGATAAGACCTCCACTGACTTTCTATTAAAAATGTAATAAATAAGGATCACAGAAAAAAAAATCTTATTTTTTTCCCTGACACTATTTTTTTTGTTGTTGTTTTTTTCTCTAGTTCTTCACAAGTGTATCTGTACTGGTGTTGTTTTCCCATTTGTAATAAATAAATGGAGATCATCTTGTATTCAAGGTCTGACAGGTTCAGATTAAAGATGAGAATCCATATATGTAAAAATATATGTATATATGTAAATATATATAAAATATATATATATATGTGTGTGTGTGTGTGTGTGTGTGTGTATATATATATATATGTATATATATATGTATATATATATAAACTTTATAGACTGATCCTGAAATCATGACCAGCAGTTCTGGGAGCATGGTAAAGGTTGGTAGCTGATGAATTGGATAGAAAATGAGCTAGAACCAGTGCAAATGTTCCTGTGATCAGCAGGGGCAGTGTTTGGGTTTGGGGCAGTATTCAGCTTCCCAGATGTTCAGAGCTGGGCTCTGGGATAGCAGGGATTGAATTGGTTTGTGGTGCAGAGTTCAGCCCTGATCAAGCAGCTCAGCTACACAAACCCGTGTTATTCTTGGCTGGTGGAGAGGTCTCTACCACTTCAGCTTCATCAAGTGGAAAAAGAGAAATTGCTAAAAAGAGAAAAAGGGTTCTGTTGTTCATTCTAAAATCTCTTCTGTTTGCCAGAGACTTCAGAAAATTCAGTTTGTCTGCAATGTCTGTAGGATGTCACCAATGAAGGACAAGCACAGACAGCTTTACTGTTGGGCTTTCTTCACCATCTTGGATATTTTCCTGTGCAGATGCAATTATCCCTCATTGGCAATTTTTGTGGACATAGTAATACAGAGGCTGGGAGTCAGACCATGAATTGCTAACAGCACATATTTAATTGGAGGCTTGACCTGGATTTTAATGTGTCTAGATCTTGGTATCACCTTGCTAAGGGCTCAGGTAAGCTTTACATCACTTCATAGAACTATAAAAATAATAAAATATATCCTGATTCATGGCACAGCCTGTTGGAGAGAGGTGGGGGAATTGTGGCTGCTCTTAACAGCAGTCCCCTGCTCATTTCATTTCCTGTGATGCCTACAAACTGAAAACGGTCACAGCCCAAGCAGCACATTAGAAATAAAGCATAGAATGGATAATTTTGGCCTTGAAAGCACCACGGAGTTGTTTTATTTCGGAGGACATTTCAGAGACTGCTTCCATCCAGGAATATTTTAACTTTTCCAACAGTTCAGTGTTCACATCTACCAGTGTGGCTCAAGCCGGGCTGTCTCAGGGCTTTGGCACGGATAAACTTTGAATGACAGGGAAAATATATGTTACAGGCTGGGAAAGGGAGAGTGCTTTTGATGGGAGAGGAATCCCCTTGGGGCTTGATGTTTGTCTGTGGCCTTAGGTGAGGTTTGCTTAGTGGTGTCTGCCCAGTCTCCAGTGGACAATAGTCTGTGCCATAAAAAGCTTCCATGCATAATACGTCGTATTTGTTGGCCTCTGCCTTGAAGAAATCCAGATGAGAGGTGTTTATATCCATCAAGGGACAATCTCCAGTAGGAAAGATAGTTCTCTTTGGCTACAGAATATCTATGCCATTTCATTTTATTCTACCTTTCAATCTTATGGACTTTTTTCTTCTGCCTTTTTTTTCTCCTCTCTCTCTCTCTTTACATTTAACTTAAATGTGGGGAGTTTTAAGTATCTATAACTTTCTGGAAAACCAATAGGACTGAAAATAATCAACATTCATAATACAATTTAATTAAATTTAATTAAAGAATGTTCAAAACAATACATGAAAGTGTATAATCAGTGTCTATAAAATTCTTTCTCCTTCATGTTTTAAGTTCTCTGTTCGTAGGCACAATCAGGTTATAAAAAGTTAAGAGTCAACTGTAAAAATCAGATCTCAGAGAAAACATGCTGGGAAGAGAAAAAAGAGACAACAAACCTACCAAAAAAAAGAAAAAGTCCGACAACCCTAACACATTCCTGCTGCCTGCCTGGCAGTACTAATCTTTTCCCTTAAGACCCAGAGTGTTGTGAGCTCACACCGGGGCATTTCCCCACTGCCAGGCTCAATTTGGGGTGCACAGATGTGCACACACACACACACACTTGTGCACCCACACTGCATCCCCTGGCAGAGGAGAGTCAGCAAGAGAGAGAAAGTGTCTGTCACACCCTCTAAATTCAGGTGGCCTCAAGCAGTGCCATATAATCCCAGCCTCAATTAAACTTTCCAAGGTCAGTGGTGTTCTACCAGGTCAGACATAAATAAGTCAGGTGAGAGTCCTAGGGCACTGAAAAGCCATATTTATTCTTTATCCACAGTTCATAGCTATCAAATGAAGCCTAACAGAGAGAGAAAGAGAGAGAGTGAGAGTCTGGCTCTCAGAGCTGCTTCTGTTGTAAGTAATATTTTTTTTAAAGAAAAAGCATAGTTCTGGCTCAGCCCTACCTCAGAATTACCTAAAACTTCACTGTGACTGGAAGTTTTGGAAAGACAGAGGAAAAGATTTTAATTCAGCAACAATTACGATTAATTTATTTGAGTGAAAGTAACTCAGTTGTGCTGAAGTTCCTTTTTTTTTGCAAAGAGGGAATTATTCCTTTTAAATTTGAGAGCACATGCCACCGTAAACCCCTCTCAAACTGAGATATACAAATTTCATGTACGATTCAACTAGTAATTAAAATGGGCCAATATTGAACAGTCTATTGTGTTTGTAAAAAGAATATTTAATTTTCTCTTGTTTTGGGAGAGCAGAGGAAAGGATAGGGAGAATGTATCTTAGTTTAAAAGTGTTAAAGACTGTGGACTTCCTCTGGTTTCTCTGGGTGTCAGACCCATTGAGAAGAGTTATCACATTCCAAGAAAGTAATTAAGGATAGTTGAGGTCCACTGATTTCTGCACTGTCTGAAGAACTAAGTGAATTTTCTAGACCTTTATGACTAATAACCAAATTAATATATATGTTTTAATAAACCAACACACCACAAGTCTGCCCTGCTGTACTGCTTAGTATTTTAGAGGCAGAGTTCTGACTTGAGGCATTTGACCTTTCTCATATTATTGTTCAAGAGGCAAAAAAAAAAAAAAAAAGAAAAAAAAAAAAAAGAAAAAAAAAAGTTTGAGAGGTATTTTAGGAAGAATTACTAAAATCAAAAAGAAAACAATTCTCAAAATTCTCCCTTGTCTACCTCAAAAAAAAAAAAAAAAAGTGCAATTATTGTTGTATTTTAAGACTCATAAGCAGAAAGTGTAAGGGCTTTTTTAGAGAGGGTACAGAGGTCTGGAGCTGGTTTTGTTCTGTTGACCTAACTTGATTTACACCAGTTTACACAGTTGAGAAACTGATACATTAATGCTGCTGGAAAAGTCATCTCACACATTTGGTTTGTTTTTCCTTATTTAATCTTTTTTCATTATTAAGATATGGTGATCTATTAAGCATGATAAGGTATATATATCTTTTTTTAATGGCTTTCACTCTTCTGCTGAGAAATAATTTTGAGAGTGCAATTAAGCAATAACAAAAATAAATTTCCAGATATCTTTGTGAATACTAGTGCTAACTTTTATTTAGTATATATAAGGAGATCACATCATTAATTATTGCAAAGATTCAGACAGTGGATACTTATGCACATGGTTTTGAATCACTGAATATATACAAGAGTAACTTTTAATCTGTGAAATATTCAAACACATTTATCTTCTTACAATAACTTGCACACTTGCAATCAGGGAATGGAAAAAATAGTAGGTGATTAGCATGTCCAGACACATAATGACGAGTGTTGATTGGTTAAAGTGAGCACTTTCCAAACAAAGAAAAGTATTTGTCAAAACTGTTATACAATTTGGGATATATTCATTGTCAGACAGCTGTATTAGTGAGTCTGATTCTGAGAATTTGAAGATAAAGTTAAAAAAGCACAGGCATTAGGGAGAGTTTATGGTGGACAAAGTGACACAGAAATGTGTTTATGGAAATATCACTTTTATTTTATAGACATTAATATTAGACATCATTTCAGTGTTTGGTGCCCATTAGCATATGTGTTGAATTCTCTGCTTCTGTGCCTCTGGTTTTAACATCTGTAAGTACAAGGGAAAATCTTGACAAATGTTTCTGAGGGTTTTGTGTTCTCTTTATCCCACCACTGGATTGCAATCTGTGTTGTGCCCGCTGCAATAACAGGAGAATTGGGATCAGATAACCGGCTCCACAGATTAGATGTGAAGAAAGGGTGTTACAACAACAAACCCACTTCCTCTCAGGTTTTAACCATACTCTGTGTTTCAGTGACAGGACAAGAGGAGGGGGGGGAAAGGAAAATTTATCTTTTTGCTGCATCTACTTCTATCAGTTTCCCCAGCCAGCCCTCAAATACGTGTCTGAGTGGTGAATACCTTACACGACTCGTTCTTGAAGGAAGGAATTAAAGAAACCTCAGGCAATCAATGCCCTAAGAAATTTCACTACAAGCTGGACTAAAAGGTGATTAAATGAAGCTGAATCCAAGAACACATTTTCCCTGCAAGGAAAGTATAAAGTGTCCCTTTAAGGCTAAGTTGATAGAAATGTATATAGAATTTTTAAATATAACTCCCACTTCACCGAAGCTCTCAATCTTAAATACTGGCACGTAGGAAGGCCATGGAAACTCCTTCAGCTGGAGGGTCTTTTTTAAAACTTAAAATTCTGAAAAGACTTAACAGACTTTTTGATAATTTACAGTCATCTCCATCATGCTAGACATACTAATTAAGGGTTATGAGCCAACTGTTTTTTCCAGGTCCAAGTTAGATTAGTTACAACATCCACAGTTATTAAAGAAAAGGACATTTAAGAGGGCATTCTAAAGCTCAACATTTTGTATTGCACCTGTGTGTTCTGTTCTCCATTTATTCAGAATAAGTACTTGAAGTCAGTGGCTGAAATGAAAGTAAATGATCATAAAGTGTTCTTGTGAAGAGATTCTCAGCCTGAGGAAGCAGCACTGCAGCAGAGAAATTGAACAAGTCTTGATCTTTCATGGATGTGGATAAAGTCACTTCTGAGGGGAAAGGATAAAGTGAGGAAATGTGTAGAGTGACTGTCATGTGAAAAGTGGCAGGAACAGATTTTTGGTCCTCAGAAAAGGGATCTTAGCCTTTTATAGCTGAATTCATTGTGTTCCTAACCATGTCTCATGTCTTGTTTTCACCATTTAGCAAAGCTGGATAATGATTTACTTTTGGTACAGCCTGGAGTGAGAAAGAAATTGGTAATGAATTGCCTTTTTCCACACTCCAGAGTGCTTCAGTGTCTAAAAAGTCCC
Organism: Onychostruthus taczanowskii; assembly: GCF_017590055.1. Classification (NCBI taxonomy): domain Eukaryota; kingdom Metazoa; phylum Chordata; class Aves; order Passeriformes; family Passeridae; genus Onychostruthus; species Onychostruthus taczanowskii. The sequence continues at coordinate 13,734,396 of NW_024503679.1, read as the reverse complement.
AGAAGTTCCCCCAGAAGTTCACGTAGGGATTGTTCTACTGGCCAAAACCTTTGCTGTAGATCACTCTTTCTTTAGGATGCATTGACCATCACGGTCGGGATGCAGGAATTGTTCCATGCATCAGCCAGGATTTCCAGCACAACTTTTTGGCTACTTTGAAGATCCTGCACTGGGATCAGATGTGTGTGGAAAGGAGGAATCAAATGTATGTGTCTCTAATCTGTTTCAAAATGTCTTCACACACAGTGCACAGGGACAATAAGTAAAAAGTATTCATTATTATTTTTGTTTTTCTATAGATTTTTGCACATCTCATATTATATGATTGATCAAAGCCAATGATGATGAAGTTATATAAATATTTTGTAGGTCTGTAAAGACTCATGACTTTCTGTACAGTAGCAATGTTCTTGATGTTGCACTGTCTGGAGCTAATGTTCTGATTAATGCATGTTTTGCTTCCTGATTTAAGAAATAGCTTATGGCTAAAAATACTTAAATGCTTTCTGACTTATTGCATCTTCTTTTCTCCCCCCTTTTCCTTCTAGGATCTTATTCCTATATATATGTATGATATAAATATACGTATTTGGAAATCTGTCAGCTTTGGGGATATCCCTGATGCAATACTAATATGAGATGCCTCTCAGGACTGGTATTTGTATGGAAAAATGTGTTTTTGTTAGACCATGCTTGTGAATCTATCATCTGGTGGGGATTCTCTAGTCAGGGTGTGTTGTTTGTCAAAACAACAGCAGCAAATGTGGCCACATCACTTACAGACTTGTGGGGGGCAGGAGGGAGGCTGCTTCTACTGTTAAAACAGCAGGAAAAGTCAGGTGGATCTGTCACAACCATGGCACAGAGGTGTCACCTGCAACTCCAGTTTCCCCAGGCAGTGGGGGATGTTTGGGAAGGCAGAGGCTGTGGTGGGGATACACCTTGGACCAAGTAACTGAATGATCTGCAGAGAACAACCTCTTGAAACATGACCTAACTCAGTCCTCTGGTCCAGGTCTGAGTAGTCCCAGAACCAACAACAGAAGGTTGGGTTAGGTTCTATCCTTGGCTTTTCAGAGAGGTGGTTGGGGTAGAAGACAGGCTTGTGAGCTGTTAGCCAGAAATACAAAATATAGTCTTGTTGTGTGCACCCTCTCCCTGGGCAGCAGTGCCAATGGAAACTGCTGTGCTTCTACAGGGCAGTGTTTGATTTTCCTTTCAATTTCCTCATGCACTGAAATCCAAGTGTTTATGGTGACGTCCACACTGATATCTTTAGTTTTAACTTAGAAAGCAATGCAGTAAAAAAAATGGTCTTTCCCAAACAAATTTGTTCACAAAAAGACTTTGTTAAGGGTAAACAAAATAGATTTCCTCTGCTCTAGGGACTATGCACAGATACATTTTGTATTTTTGGGGTCTATTTAGCAGAACTGGACTGTTCGCCAGTTAGTGCTCTGGTCTCTTAGAACTTGGAACTTGCTGGAGGAGTGATGTGCTAAAGAAAGTGCCCACTTTGTTTTTATCTGCCAAGCTGTAAACCACCTACTTTTGTCCTTTTGTGTCTTTTGTGAAGCCCGTTAATAGCTGTTACTGCTAATTGCTGTGCTTAGCTTGCTGTGTTCATCTCTGGGCGGGAACCAGGGAGATCAAAGAGCAGGATACTCCATAAAGTCTTGCAGTGTTCATCCTGCAGCTCTAATTCACCTGCACATGGCTGAGGAGCCGCACAGGGCTGGCACAAAACATCCAAAAACAGTTGGAGAAAGAAAAATTTGGTTTATTTCACGCAAGCACTTGAACTGCTTTAGATTAAAAATGTAGATTCAAGATGAAGTGTTTTGCACTGATTTGAAGCAGGTCAGTGCCTTTGGAGGCTGTCCTGACACCTCTGTTATTTAAAGCAGACTACGAGGGACGATAAGTTTTCCTTTTCTTAAAAACCAGTTTCATAGAAACATAGAAACAAACTTAGGTTTGACAAAACTTTAGAAGTCATGATGTTTGAGTCCTTCATCAGATTAAAACCCACAAAATGCAGCGGTCCAGTTCCTCAAGATCGTAACAAATCTTTATTAGAAATGTTACAAAAATCCTAAAATATATATATTGTTCCATCGAATTAGAGTTGAAGGATCAAGAGCTTTCTCAGCATTCAACACATCTGAAAATACAAGTGCCTTGGAGGTTAAAACACTCACCCATTCCTATGAAGGTCTTCCAATCTGATGTTACATTGGAAACTCCCTTCTTTCACCTTCCCTTGACTTAGAAGTGGGGGCCCTGGCATTGTTATGGAAATTTCAAAGAGTTGAAGATACTCCCAAATGCAAAAAGGCCTCCCTGAGGCCTTTCTTCAGACTTCATGCTGGATTCTGACTGGAGACTTGCCAATGTTATTGGGCTGCCTTGTCCATGTACACTCTTGGAGGGAGAAACAATTGTCCCATCAATGATTTGGGTAGCTTCTAACAAATCCATCTCCTGCAGAATAGAGAATATATTAATTAATTAATTTATTTATTTATATATTTGATCCTTTAATGATTTTAGGTTGAGAATACCAGCCATGCTACCAGCTTTGGCACCACTTTGGACTCCAATAGGCTGAAAGGGTTGCAACTGTTTTGTTAAATTTTGTAAGAAAGCCTTCATTTAATGTTTTCATCCAAAATACATTAAGAAACCAAATTTGTTTCCTCGTGGTGGTCTCTCTTGTTTAATAGTATTCACCAGATCTCTGGCATGTTATTATGGATTTCCTGCTCATGTTAGCTGTAGATTTTTGTCTCTGCTCTGATGGATTGTTGATATAAAATTACCAGCTGATGTTTATCCACAGATGTAGGAATAACAGTATTATTAACTATTCCTATATATATTTTGTGTCATTATGACTGTAAGGGCTTGTCTGAATAATAAAGATTCCCTTGAGTGGGACTCACTAGGGTAAATGACTGTTTAATAAAGACAGATAATGTAGATGAATCATTTTGACTACTTAGAGGAGCAATTGTGCTAAAATTCCTAACTTACACAAAGTCCTTCTGAACACATTAGGGGTCAAATCCTGCCCCTTGAGATCATTGTAACATTGCTGCTGAGTAGAAAAAGATTGAGGCCTCACTTAGGAGCAGGAACAAAATTTTTGCAGTGGGAACTTGATTTCTTTATGTGGGCGAAATACTCAAATGCTACCATTATTTAAGCACTAAGACTATAAGTAGTATAAAAACATGCCTACATAAATGTCTATATTCTGTCTTCATATGTTGAAATATGTGTTTAAAATAGATTTCTGTTAAATTATATGGCTTAGTTTTCTCTCTTCTCCATGATGTGATACTTCATGGTACACTGAAAGAATAAGAATATGAGTTTATTAAGTTTACTCAGAAAACTATTCAGTCATCTGTATGAGCTCTTGGAGCTATGTCAACATTTTCTTGAAAGATATCTGAGATTATTTGATGTTTACTTTTTTAAGTACAGTATTTGTGAGTAAAAGTGCACAAGAACATTTTATTACATTTTAAATGTAATTCCTGATCCCAGGGTGCTGTCTATATAAATCTGAACAAACCTACGAAATCACTATCTATATTAGATCAGCAAATCCTCTCAGTCCCAGAACTGGTCAATGTGTTAAGAATAAGAGGCAAAAGTGAAATTCCTTGGTAATAAAACTTCTGAGCCTTGACAACTGTGAAGTAATGCTATTTCTTGCAGCATTGCCTAGACCTTTCAAAGTGCACTACTCTTTATTATATGCCTTTCCTCTGCCCCTAAACCTTCACTTCTAAAGTGCACATCTCACAGGTAACTGGTATATAATGTACTTTTCAATCAACATCCTAATTCACTCAATGTAGCATGAGTTTTAGATAAACCAGGGAGATGTGAAATACAGAATAAAAGGTTTAGCCTGTATGATGCCACCCACCTGTTTTAAATCTTCTGTTATCTGTGCAAAAAATATGGAAAGAGTTCTCCTTCAGGAAAATTCAGTGTGGCCCAGCTCTTCTCCCAGGCAGCAATGACAACAGCTCCCAGCATTTCTGCAAGGTCCTGCTCCTGATCTTCTGGGAGGTTTACACCTTCTTCCAGGTTGTTCTCTCCCAGGCTCCTGCCAGGCCTTTATGTGGGCAACAAAATGATGTTTCCCTTGGATCCATCAGCTCTGTGGGCACAATTTTGCCCTTCAAGTCCCAGTACCTGTGCTGGCATTGCTCACTCTGACTTGTTTCTGTGTTTCAACCAAGAGTGGAAGTGAGCAGCATGAGAAGGGCTGAGATGGTTCTTGTGCAGCCTCTCTGGTTTCATGGAGTAAAAATTTCCTAAAAATAAAACACGGGGTGAACCAGATTTCATCTGTAGAGTGGAACAAGGAGATTCATAAGGTGCAGGTCTCCTAATTACCAGATTTTCCATAAGTTATGTAAACTTATATGTAAATCCCCTGAAGTGAAGAACCTAAATGCAACATTAAAATTTGTGTTGTGGTTTGAAAGCAGATCCAAGGTTCTGCAGGGTAATTGGCTGCTGCTCTCATTGTTTATGCTTGCACACACAGGCTGTAGTGGGCTTGTCTCTGCTGGCAGCATGGATAGGTTTAATTTTACTCTAATCAAGGCAAAATACCTTGCTGAGAGGCTCAGGTTCAACATCATGCTAATAAACTATGTGGCTCTTGGAAAGAGATGCTTTCCATCTGGCAAGTCTAGAGCATGAGCTTGAGTAGGACTTCGGTTGTGTGCAGAAATCCCTGAGGATGTGACCAGAGGTTTTGAGGGACCTAATACATGAGATAAATGAATGACAAAAACATAGACCCATCTAAAAAACACAGAGTCCAGAATTAACAATCACAGAGTTCATGGACTCACTTAAAGGTAAGGGGCAGCTGGTGATTATGTACACAGATTTGTATTCTTTTTCTTTTTTTTTTTTTTTTTCTGGCCTTGAATCAGGCTAACCTTTACTGCACAAGGTAGAGCATGGCAAATATGGAAACATCTGTGTTATGCAAATTCCTCTGAAATGGTTGAATGACAGGTAACTGACTGTATTTTGGAGCTGTTCCAGGTAGAGTGAATCAACAGTTTCCAGCAAGTCAATCCAGCAAAAATCTGCAAGGCTCCTTTTGATGCATACAGAGCTGTGAGCTTCTGTGTTGACTGCTTTCAGCTGAAACCAGAAATAGTTTAAAAAATAAAAAAAATATTTAGACCTTAGAAGTACTCAGATATCTAAAAGACAGGCTGAATTCATCCTGAGAATTCTGCTCCAACTTTCCAGCAAGCTTGCCTGTGATAAGTTTTGCTCCCTCTCTCTTGTGTTACTCCTTTGGCCATCCCTAGGGAGACGTCTGAGCATGTCCTGGAACATTTTGATCCTGTCCATGGAGAGGTGAAGGGAGGGAGCTCCCCATGTGAGCCCAGGGCAGCACAGGCCTCTTACTATGTGAGTGGGGACACAAGGCCAGCTCAGGGAGAAGATTCCAGCCCTTAGACATCAGAAACTTCCCAGTCTGCTCTGTAAGAATGAAGATTTTGAGAATCCTTGGCACTGGGCTCTGCAGGACAATACACCACCAGCCTAACCCTTAAACACCATCTCTGCATTGCTTTGGGGAGGTCTGAGGAAGAAATCCTGCCAAATAGTTTTCCTATTTCAAGAAGTTGTAGTGCTTCCCTTCTGGATGGACTTGCTGCTAGCTGGCACCAGAGCTCATGGGATTAACATTTCATACCCATAACATTGACAGAAATAGCAAACATGACTTTGGAGAAATAAAAGTGCAGTTATACAAAGAGTAGCATGATGATCTTTTTAAATGTAGGCTTGCCCCAATCAAGAATCCTTATAATTTAATTTGCACTGGTCAGAGATATGTGATTCTTTTCTGCTAAATATTTTACATTTCTTAGATGTGATTAATTATAAACATGCTGAAATGCTCTCTGCTACTGCTGCTGCCTCTGATTCATTGGTGACCTGTAGAAAGAGGCAACACATGCTTATTGTTAAAAAAAAAAAAAAGAAAAAAAAGAAAAAAAGAACCGGAGGATCATCTATGGCTCAGATGAAAGACAGAGACAAAATAACCAATCTGTAATGCAGATTTATTAATAGTCATTCACTGGTTTTCACTGAAATACTCTTCACATAACCTTGACTTTATTAAGTAGTCCTTAAGGTGCATTTTGAAGACAGATAATGAGTTTGGGGAATAGTCTTATCTACATCAAGCTAATCTTTAACAGCTTGGAAGGGAACTCACAGAAACTTTTCCACTTTAAGTGACATAGCCATGTTCAAATCAAGCCTTTTAAAATGTCATTTTAATAGAAGAGTTTACAGGCATTTTTAATCACTACACTTCATAGAGGAATATTATTTAAATGAAGAAGATAGAAAAAGTTATTGAGTTTTTAATAGTAATAATGGGACTGGAGGCAAGTGAGTGGTGTTGGGGCAGCAGGAATACTGCTGTTGTGCAGTGGCACTCAGTGTCTTGATTAACAAAAGCAGCTCTTGCTTAAAAAAATAACTTTTTCACAGTGGCTGTTGCTTTAAAAGGCAGGGCCAGGGCAAAGGCAGGAGCTTCGAGTGATATTTGGGTGCTAAATCTGCACATGTAACCTTGTCCAGCTTCCACAAGCAGAAGCTCTCAAGGGCCTCCTGACCCTTTGCTGGCACAGAGTTGTGCATGCAAGTGAGAGAGGGATGAAAAAGAGAAACTAAAAGGAAAATGAGTGGAGAGTTGCTATTTTAAAAAGAACTCACATTTACAGCATCTGTGCTTTCCCTTCAGTTTCCAGCATGCCCTGGAAGGTAGTTTCACTTTTCCTGCATTGTGTGTAAAGCCCCAGAGATGGTTGTCCCCCAAAGGCACACACCAGCCTTTTCCCCCAGCTCACGTATGGAGTTGCTCACACCTCGGGCTGAATTTTAATCCGCTCGTACAGGCAGATGAGTTACACCAACCCTCTTCTGCTGATTCCAGTTGGCTTAGCTCATTTAGTTTAGCTTGCTTTATTGTTTGGGCATTAAATGTCCCAGTTCTCCCAAGTGCACACACATTTGGTTTCTGACTAATGCACAGCCTCCGTCAGAGAGACAGCATTTGCCATTTAGAATCCAGCATGACTTGGAGTCAGGTTGTGACTCAGATACCACAAACTGTACACAGAACAGACCACAAATTCCTCCAGCAAGACTGAAAAAGGCTTTCCGAGAAGCCACTTCCTCCTCTGGTTATATCCTAACCCTGACTGACAGGTAGCAAATAACCATCGGGGTTTTGAGTGGCATTTTTCTCTCCTACTTTCTGTTAAAATTTTTTGTCTGCTGAATTCATGGCTGTTTTAAATCCTCTCTTTTTGTGTGCACATAGAACAGCGCTTTTGGCTAGATATGGCTGTAGAAATAGTGGTTGGTTACATTTTTCTGGAAATATAGGCATCCACTGACTGAGCTCTGAGGTTGGGAATTCTAAGAGGACACTGAGGGCAAAACTCAGCCTGACCCATCCGGGTTCCCCTGAGACGCAGCTGCAGCTCTCTTGTGCTTTGTCCACAAACCCATAAATCGACTGGGTTTGCTCAAAAAGTTCCTGAACTTTGGCAAAACCTTTCAATGAACCTGCTGGGGGCTGGAGAGGGGAGAGGCAAGGGATGGGACCAGGGCTGCCAGTGTGGGGAGGTTTGCAAGGAAACCTGAAACCAGGTGAGATTCCCAAACTGTTTCCTCGGGCTGCAGATGTGCAGGCAATTCTCATTTGGAAACAGAACTGGAGTTAACAAATCTGCTAACAAGCCTCACACGCTTGCTGACCAGTAGTAAATCCCAGCTCGATTTATTACTGAACACAGCACTTTGGCCTAAGTCCTGAGTGTCATTTTGCAAGTGGACAGGGAACAAGTTACACTCTTAAATTCTAGTGAGAAAACTGGTTGAGAGAATCAGATGGGCAGCGGGCCTTTGATTTAACTTCTCTTTTACTTTCTCTCTTTTTTTTTGAATTTCAATTAATGAAACAAGAGAATTCATCTGCCAACACGCTATTCTGTGCTCTTTTGTCAATAGAAAAGTTGTTTTGCTAATGGTTATCTGTCTGCAAGTCCTTGACCTGCTTGTAAACACATTTCTGCAGGAAAACCCCAGGCCATGGCCTCGAGCATTTACGTCAACAAGAAGAGATAAAGTGACCAAAACTTAACCTGATCTGGCCTGGAGTGCCCTCTACTGCCCCTTGACCAAATACTTCCCTAATCTATGTCCTCCTGAAAGGAACAGATTGTTGTGTAAGAAGTATCACCTGGAATGAAATCAATTTTGGGAGCCTGATTTCCTCCTTTCCTCCAGCTCATAGTCAAAGCCTGTTGAATTGCTGGAGGTTAAGGAATAAAGTCTGGGCTGTTTTTGGTAGAAGGGCAGGAGTTTTCCCTGGGATCACCCCCTTTGTCCCCACCTCAGCCACCCGGCTGTGTCCTGTCATGCCACGTTAAACACGTCACCTTCCGAGCCCTGCGACAAATGCGGCAAAACTGAACAGGCCGATCAAGTTGCTTTTAAAAGCCATTTGCTGATCCCCAGGGATTTGTTCTGGATTCACACAGTGCAAACCAAGGCTGTGATACAGCCAGGATTCAGAGAGTCACTAAAATGGGAGAGACATCCCAGATTTTGGTGTGGTGCTGCAAGGCAGGCAGTGGTGGAGCTGCAGAGATGGGATGGCATGAGCATCCCAGTTTGGCCACTGCATCCACTCCTGGAGGCTGGGGTGAAAGCTGGCTGAAGCCAAACACAATGCTGGGGGGAGAAATGACACCAGATTTTCCTGAGAAGCAAGGAATATGTCTATATGCTTTTTTTGGTAAGAGCTGGACTCGTTGAGGCACTTGCCTCAACAAAATATAGACTATGCATTTCTTGTCTCAAGAAATATAAGCTATGGAAAATTTGTATTGAGAACATAAAAGAGGAAATTATGATTATGTTGGTCAAAGCAAAATAGTTTTATCTAATGATGAAAATCCACACTCGATTTTAGATGCTACATAACAAACTAAAGCCAAATGACATACAAATGGATAATGAGATACTGCCACCACTGATTCACAACTGCCTTATGCTCATTCTCCAGTTGTTGAGGATGAACTGGGCTGCAAATCAGTCTTTACTTATCTAGTAAATATCTGTGGTTGATCACTGCATGTGAAACTGTACAACACAGACCAAAACCTCTCTCAAGTGTGTAAATCTGAGGCAGAAGGGGGAAATCAAAGCTTAAGGAAAGGGCTCAGATGAAATTATATTGCTGTATTTTGGTGCTGAGGGACTCTTGGATGCTTACCTGGCATGGTGGATAAAGGTGCCCACCCCTGGACAATGCTCAGGCCATGAAATTGAAATCTGGGCTCTAAAGCATCTCCCACTTCCCTTGAAGGCAGTTTATTGCCTTTATCTGCCCCATTTGCTGGTAGGTGTAATCTGAGGTGGGCTTCCTGCAGCTATCTCACAGACCTCTACCAAGTGTTGGGAGGAGAACATGAAATCCTTTAGGTTTAATTCCAGCTGGGTTATTTCCTTAGGATGCAGCTGTTTTATAGTCTTTTATGCATTCAACCTTGTTTCACCAATGCAAGGCAGTTATAGTTCCAGCTTTGCATAGTGGGATTAGTTCACAAGCTTTAATCTAAACTGGACAGAAACTTTCAGTGTTGGCTAACAGAAAGTATAATTTCAGCTATTCTGACAGAAAAATCAAACTTTGGGAAACGAAGTAGATTGTCTTTTCTTTTTCTATAGAAAACATCTATTTAAGGAAAAGTGATTTTATTTTTCCCATAGGAAATATTTCTGAGAGAAAATATTTCATCTCCTAAATTGAAAATGTAAATTTTAACCTTGCTTAATAATTCAAAATAATTGCTCTTTTTTTTTTTATTTTCTTACAAGATTTCTTTATTTCTTTGCTTCCAAAATTCAACAGGACTTTGAAGACAAACACAGATTTGACAGGCATCTTTTCAAATTGAAAAGATTGTTTTTATGGTGAAGAAAACTTGTCTTCTTCACAAAGTACAAAGCTGTGTAATCAAAGAAAGGTGAAGGGCTGGCTGAATCTATTCAGTATTCTCAGTTACTTTCCAAACCAAACTTCTGAATGCGTGTTAGTTATTCAGATTAAGTCATACTCCCAAACTCCCTCCAGGTTCTCCGCTGGAGATGATATTTATACAGCACTAATAGAGAAAACTTGGTGCGTTTCAAAAAATAATTCCCAAGTAAACCAAAGCTGGGTTCAGCAGATGTATCAGGGGAAGTTTCAGGGAAGTCTGACTATCTTCTGTTGCTACAAAGGCCAGCTTCAATTTAAATCTCAGCCCCTCAATATTGCAAGGGAGGAAGCTTTTAAAACATTAAGTGACCTGTATCAATGTTTCTGCTCCTAATCAAAATATACATACTCTTTTTGTTACAAGATTTGCCAGAATTAATTGACACTGAAGTTTTAAACTGACTTTTGGTAATGGAGCATTTTATCCATTGTAAATTTGTGAAAATTTTCCTGACTTAAAGCTTTCATTTCAGTCTAGAGCGATGGAACTTTTAGAAAATCCAAATCATTTATTGGATGGGACACATTAGGCTCCAGTGATTTTAGTGAATATAAAAATGAAGTGAGTTCTTGCTATGGCTTAGAACAAGAATAAATATTAGTAACAGCAGTGCCCAGATTCTCCAGTTGAAATCAGCATATCTTGTAGTCTAAAATGTGCTTCATATTTAGAATCAGATGGGAGAAAGGACACACTTTTCTCTGCATGTCTCTGTGTTTTTTTACACCAATCAATCCATCATTTATCCATAAACTTTCTAACACAGTGATTTGGTGACCTATTCAAAATAAAACCCTGTAAGCATGAAACTGTACCTGGATCTTTTTCATACAGGCTTGTGCATTCATATAGATCTGTGTGTCAATATATAGTGGCTGACATAACAAATATTTTTGTTTTTAGAAATACGAGGATTTTCCTTAGGGACTGTAAGTAGATTCAGAGGATATTCTCAGGTATCTGACTGTATTTCACTGTGATATTCATATTGTCAATAGTGGGACCTTTCTGTGGAAAATGGGGTTTTTCCTGTAAACATAATAATATTATGGATGTTGAAATATACTGTAAATGTTAAACAAAAAAATAACTAAATTGCAGACTATTCCTTGGTCAGCAAAACTCACCCATTATTTTTCAGTTTGCTGAATATGTAGTTTTTACAATTTTTTTTAAAACTGTGACTTTTCAGATTCATGAAGGTAGCATAGGTAATCTTCATATTTATAAGGACACACTGTCAACTTGCTTTTCATAATTTATAAACTCCTTTTTTTTTTTTTTTTATTATTCCATTCCCCAGTTGGAAGCCTGAAACTGGCATGTTTCCTTGATAGAGCTGGGAAGAAACTCTGCATTTTTGCTCAGGGAGATGAGTTCTCAGAAATAAGCTATCTGTGCTTCATGCAAAGGAGCAGTATCTGAGGAGGGCTGGAATTAGTGCTGTAGGGTCTATTTTGCAAGTGGGCACATGCTTTAGATTTTCAAGTTGCAACTTGCATTTTGGCTTGGTGAGGGATTTGTCAATACATTACAGCTTTGTATGTCTTTGTTGATGTGAGCTGGATGAATGTTCATTGCCTTGTTAGGCTGGACTCTTGCCTTTAACAGTCCCAACTGACCTCTTCTCCCCATTGCTTTCTTCATAGCATCTCTCACATTCCCATCTCCTGCTGTGTGCTCCTGGCACGGTGAGAACAGATATTTTTCTTCTGCCCCTGCACTGATGGACTGGCAAGGACATGCATCCCTTATTCCAAGGTGAAATGAGTGGTTTGATAGCCATTTCCCCTTTCCCTTTGGAATTTCACTGAATTGCTTTTCCGTGGGGTTTATAAAAGTAAATATTTCAGGCATTTAGGTTAACCTTGCTCCTTGGACTGTTGTAAGTGGGTAGAAACATTTCTTTGTTTTTAGAATTGATCCCAGAATTTGCAAGAGGCCAAGTTTGCTTTCAGAAATAATTCACGGTGTTGATGCTGATTTATAAAACACTATGAAAGTGAGTGACTGGGTACTTTAAATACCATCTCTGGGCATGCTAGTCACTATTATGGCAGATAAAATCTGTTTGGAATTACTTTTAATGGCTGTTTGAATTTAAAAAGCTGGTAAGGATTGATTCAAATTGAAGGTCATGAACTCCTTTACCCATTTCCCCTTATTGGCTCAACAAGGGTCCTATTTCATGATCTGTTGGCCATGATGCAACTCATCTGTTTAGTTGAGAAGGTGCTGATATGAGCAATTAAGCTAAAGTGGCATTGGGGAAGAACCTGTTAATATCTGGTAACGTATCGTTGATTCTGTCCATCCATCTGCCAGTCTCTTCCCCCATAAGTTCCCAACTTGCTGGTTAGTTTCAGCAAAATTTGGCACAGGAGGGGAGATATTTATTACCATTATGCTGCTAAATGTTTTTGGACAACTTACAGCTGGTGGAGGGGAGAATTCTCATGCTGGAAGGAAGGACAACTCAGGCAGTGCAGACGTACAGATTGGACAGTTTGGAGGCAGATTGTTGTGTGATTTAGACAAAGTCTAGGATGTGTTTGAAGAAAATTGGAATAATGGGTACCACTGCTCACAGAACATCTTTTTATTTCTATCTTGCTAAACTTTTCCCACTGAAGAGCCTCGACCACTTACATGCCACTTAAGTCCTTTTACGAGGTTGGATTTCCTTTAGTAAAATCCCAAGGAAATAATATGTTTGTGAAGTCTAATACTGCTGATATTCCTTTAGGATGCCCTGCCCTGGGAGTATCTGTGAAACCTGAGGGTAAATCACTTCAGAAAAAAAGGTCTGGGTGAGAGGTAATCTAAACATTTTCTTTTTTTTTTTTTCTTCTTGATATGCTTAGACTCCATCCTGAACTCTCCTGCAGGATTACAGCAGATCCTGACCCTGTTGACCTGGTATCAACCCTTTTCTGTAAGCTGGGTTCAGCAGAGGAGGAGGAGGAGGAGGAGGACAGATACTGCGAGTGGCTTAGGGGCTTAGATGCAGGAGGCTCTGAGCATCAGCACCAGTTGAAAGGATCAAAGGGGGTCTGTGACTCTCTAACCATGCTAATTAATGGAAGAAGTGGTATTTGGTCTTCATTATGGACTTTAAAAAAGAAAAAAAAGAGAAGTCAAGTGCTTTTTCCTGTGGTAAATCAGTGAGCAAAGCTGGTGAAAGTAGCAGAGCTGTTTCAATCAGGTTTTCAGCAGCGTTTCAGGAGGATGGAACCACTCATGAAGTCATGCTTAGGCAGCACTTTCTAAAAAGTTAAATGTCTGATAAATGCTGATACTGCCTTCTCTGAATTCCTAACATGCTTCTACACAGAACAGGGCCTTGCTAAGTTTTCCAGTGCTCATGGCATGGAAGAGCCCTTTAGTAAAGGACTCCCTGGGTTTCTCTTCTACCATCTGCTTTGGACATGGACTTGAGTCCAGAGGAGGTAACTCTGCCTCTCACCAGCTCAGGCATCACCCATGCCTTCCACTTAAATATCTCTGTGTTGCTACAGAGGGAAATAGAAGGCCAGTGACCAGGACTCACATTGGCAGCAACCTGGGGACCAGAGCACTGATGGGCTGAGGGAGCAATAAGAGCATTTTAGGGACATTTCTGCATTAGATGCTTTATTAGCTCTCAAAATGGGGAATGCAAAGCTCTCTTCTGAATCCTGAACAATCCGTCCCAATCTCTGACCCTTGCTTTAACTCATTTAATCATAAACTCATTTAAGCATTAAACTCTAATGCTTAAATTTGAAAGGAAATCACTGGTTACAGGAGGCTTTACCTTAGACATGGGGCCGTGTTCTGACAGTGGGTTCACCTGCTTATTGTCTTTGTATATCTACATGGTATGCAAATTTATACCTGCCCACGTGGTATGTACAAATATATGTGTCCAGGCCATAAAGACTGCAGGGCACTAATTCCAGTTCTTACATATTTAACCATGCTTTTCTACTAGCAGTCTACATGAATTTGGGATTTGTGTAAATATATGTTTATGTACACCTGAGGATGATCAGGTTTTAACTAAACAACCAAAAAAATAATGGAAAAATATGCTTTCTGTGGAAATACCTGGTTTACCTTGAAAACAGAGACTTTTTAAAAAATTTTCTTTGTGTGGCTTCCTGTGCATTTTGCTAAATGCAAGGTGTTTGTAAGAGGAAAATTTGATACTGACTTCAATTTAGAAATATTTTCTTTCACTAAGTTTCCAATGAATGTGACTTCATACCTGGAAATGTCTGTCATGACTGTATTTGTGAGTGCTGCTTGATGTACTTATGCTGTAGTGTGCATATGTTTGTTTTAAACTACAATAGTGGCATGGACCAAAACTGCTAATGGCATGATTTTTATCGTGGTTTCACTACAGAACACGACACCATGTGTGATCATTGGGCATTCAAACAGTGAAACGTGTAAAGCTATTTTTCCATAATTGGTCCCAGGGCAAGGGGTTGATCTCATGTATAAAAGCCTCCAGATATGCTCTTGGTATGGCTTCTAATTAGGGAACCAGGAAAGAACTGAACTTTGGAGACTGTGATGAGTCCATTCCTTTAAAAAAAAAGGAAATAATCACTTTGACCTTGAACTCCAAAAGGCCCTGAAATCAACTGATTTTACTCTTTAAGCTCCTTAACAAGCATGGGGATTAGAGACGAGCTGTGTAGAACGGTTCATATTAGATATAAACGATAACAGACAATAGAAATTCATCTGTGAGCTCAGCACAGGCATCCTGTGCAAATTCCATTTCCCCAAGATGTGGTGATACCATGGTAGAGTGTTATATACACCACTGATAACAATGTGACTTCATCAGGTGGGAAGAGACAGAAGAAAACTCAATAGCAGCAGGGAGATGCAACTTTAAGAGATGTCCAATCCTGTTCTAATCCAAGTCTGTTTTAATAACCACAACCAGGTGTATAAGAGGTCAAATATAATCACCTTTCTACCCTGTGTGGTGAATAAATCATTTATTTAGCTGTTTATTTCAAGTATGATGAAATTGCCCTCCGTGACAAAGAAATAAAACTTATGAGAGGAATAAACCTACTATAGACTGAAACTGCACATTTCAGTGGCTTTCCATCTGTCCACAGCTAAACAAGGAAGGGATGCTTCTGTAACTCCAAAAAAACCCCAACTTTGGTGATTTCATTCTGGCAAGTTTTTTTTTCTTCTTTCTTTTTCTCTCTCTTCCAAGAAGAGCTGAAAAAACCCACGTCGCTCTGAAAAAAAGGATCTCATCTTGAAATGCAAAAGTGCATCACATTTTCAGGAGGAAAGGAAAGAAGTGTGAAAAACACCTGAATGAGGAGAGGAGCTGATAGAACAGAAATAATTGGTGGGTTTTATTTCATAAATGTAACCCACTCAACAGTTGTCATCACCCCAAGAATATACTGATTTCCTATGCAGATCATTAAAATAATTTCCCTTATGAAAATCATACCTGCTGAAAAAAGTTATCGTGTCTTTTAAAAGGCACCTCTCAGTCTTATTGTTGATATAGAAGGGTGAATGATATGGTTAGACAGGCTACTGCCTGCCATGAAAATTAGTAAGAAATCGTGTTGCACAACCCTTTCCTTCATCTGTTCCTCAGAATTTGTTATTTTATTTCACTTTTCTCCATTTCAGTCTGTGTGGCCTGGCAGACTTACTGGATCCAAGCCTGCAATAATGTTGTCTCAGTGAGCTGATAGGTGTGAGGGCACCTGCAGGCAGATAAAATGTGTTTCTGTTTGTATCAGAATTTACTATTGAGAACTCCAAATTGTCATGATTTCAGGACAATCTGCAATTTTCCCCTGAATTACTTGGAAAGTGGGGAAGCAAAATTAAAAAGAAAATCAACTCCATGCTTTTTCATTAGTTCTGGCAGCTTCCCCTAGAAACACACCCATACTCAGCAGTATCATTCTTTATTTAGCTCTGAACAGACTGGAGGACCTTAGTGAATTCTTTCTCCCTCCTCCTTTGCAGATAATAGCAATGATGCTGCCACATATTTTGCAAAGTGCTCTTTTCTGGAGCTGAGATTGAGTTACATCCAATGTGATAGACCCCACTGGCAGCCGTGTGTTCTTAGCGGAGACATTCCATCACCATGCCAAGTTATTTTTAATTCTATCTGTTTTTTTAAATTTTTTTTCTTAAACCAATGCATAAAGGAAAGCTATTGAGTTGCTCAGTCAATGTTAGTTTATTATTGCTTACCCAAGTGTTTAATAAACCTATCCCAACCCTGCACGTAGCTTTAAATACTTCATTGACTGTAACAAAGCAGATTTTTCCTATCAGACCAAAGTGGCTCTATAAACTATAATTAAGCACTAATTATGAGCTCTACTGGTCAGATAACAGAAGGCAAGGTCCATTGTGCTACTGGCAGAACTGGCAATTAAAGGAGATTATTGTTGTCAGAAATGGAATAAAACAAACAAAGGAAAAATTTGGGGGGAGGAAAAGATTTGCAATTGACCTGAGTAACCTTTATCTTGTTTGTGGCTTTGGGAGACTATGACATTATGAATGTGAAGAACCCAATATATGATGACATAGAACAGACGTAATAAGTTCTTCTGGAAAATCCAGTTTTTTTGGATGACAGGTAGTACACTCAGGTTCTGCTTGGCTCCACTCTCCTACATTGAAAGCCAATCCCTTACAGTCCAAACCAGAAGTTGTATGTTTAGAACAAAAATATTTTCAAGGAAAACATTGTCTCGGTATTATTTTTTTTCACTTGTTCTTATAAAGCATTCAAAGCCAGAGAGTGCCACATTGCTCATGGGCTTAAGAAGTAGAAAATGGAATTGAAGTTGAATGAAGACTAGATTGACTCCCTGGGAAGGGGGGGAAAGACCCTCTACAACAGGTGAAAAGGAAGTGCGGTTTTATAAATTTGTTCCATTTTAACGTGACTGGCTTCTTTTTGCTTACTCCATTTTTACACTGGCTTAACTTGATTGGCTCCAGTGGAGTTTTCAATTATGCCAGATCCCACTGAAGTGTTATTAGCAGACTGCTTGGAATTTCTCTTGAAAGTCTGAAAGTGTTTCTGAGTTAACAATATACTCTTCCCCTTTCCCCCTTTGAAATAAAATGTTAACTCTGCAAAAAACCTTGATGTCCTGTTGAAACAGAATGCTCAAACAACAAAATGACTTTTCACATACAAATTTTAAATTTCCATGGAAAATAGAGTTTCCAGTTACCTCTGGTGATTGGTATGCTAGTCACAGTTCATGTATTCCTAGACCTGATACAGACATTCAAGGGAGCCAAAAGTCCTTTATACACACACACACAAGCACATTACAGCTTCCTGGAACACTGTTTAGGCTTTCAGGTGATGGCTGGGAATGTGGCCAATATCAGAAGGTAAAGGGCAAAAGAAAGCCATGAAAATGGAAATGACAATATTTCTTAGGAGCAGGCAGGTGCCTTTGCCCCTGACTCATGGTTGTGCCTAAAACTCACAGCAGTGCTCTCGCCTCTCTGATATTTTTTTTTTTCCTTTTTGAAAGCAATTTGCATCCTTGGGAAAAAAAAAAGAAAAAAGGATTAATAAATTTCAAATGTTCCTGGTGCTTCTGTGCCAACTGGCACTGGAGGGGGCCTGTAACCTTGCCCAACTGCACTATATATAATTATTAATTAGAAAGCAACCTGGGAAGCAATGATCCTCTCTCCCCAGCACAAACCAGAGGAACTTTACTGAATTCACCATAGGAAAGAAAATTGTTTTTCCTAGGTCACACTTGGGAACAAACTTTATTTTGCTTTGACTAGTGGTTCGCTATCCAGAGTGGAATTATGGGAATTAATTGGAATAACTTGGGTGCTCATTTTATAAATCAGCTGGCAGAACTCCTGCTGTAATTAATGGGTTCGACTGGCAGATTTCCACAAACACACACCCATTTCCCAGTGATTTCCACTGTGAATACAAGCATTTTGAAGGGGCTCAACTTGCAAAGGGACATATTTAAGAGTTTATAACTGTCCCAATGACAGCAAGTTCTAATTTAAAACTCCTGTGTAATACTTGTTAGGAAGTTTTAATATCAAAAGGGCAGCCAAGGTCTTCCATGAGAAATTTCTAGACAGTGAAAGAAACTAATCCTTTTTAGTGATGTTTGGCTTCTTCTCTGCAGTAGCTGATCTCTGATTTCATATTTTATATCCATGGTTTGTTAATGAAATTTTCTCCTTTAAAGAGTAACCAGGCGGATAAGAAAAAAATAGCTGATACTTTGCAGTAAACGTTTGAAGTGAAATTCAAGTAGCAGCCTGAGGCTCACAGTATGTAAAACCAACTACCAAAGTTTTAGAGGGGTGGTTAATCTATTTTTCCTTCTCAGGGGACCTCTGCTATATTAAATTCTTTGGTTGAAGAGAAGCAGTCAGGTTGGCATTAGAATTGACTTAGCAATTTACATCATTTGAAAAGGGATTAGTAAATTTAACATGTTCTTGGTGTCCCTGTGCCAGCTGGCACTGACAGGGGTCTGTTACATCACCCATTTCCACCACCACATGCTGCAGGAATACCTGAAAAGTGTCATTAGTCCTGCTTCAGAGAAAACAGGAAATTAGGCAGCAGGAAAACATTAAAGTCCACAGGTGGTGGCATCACTGCTGTTTATGGTGCACACAGGGAACACAGGTTTGCTCCAAGCTCATCCCTGGATGTGTTGCTCAGGCTCTTTTTACCTGGAACTCAGGTTCATGAAGAATTAATAGTACTTTGAAATGCTCTTATATATGTGATGCCACAGCTCCAGAGTGGAAGTGTGAGCTGGATCTCAATGGAGACTCAGAGCCACAAAGGTGGGTTTCTCCTCTGAATTTTATCCTGTTCTAAGTTAGGCTTCTAGATCAGGGATTAGCAGTTTTGGAATCTCTCTCTGTAGACCATGGAGAAGAAAAAGTCATTTGACTGGACAATTAATTACATCTGTGACAGGATGCATTTACCTCCACTTCTCCAGTGACCGTGGAACCAGACTGGCCCTTGTCACTGGAAAAATGCTTGTTCTGATAACTTGCAGGCAAGAATTGTGCCGTCAAAGGAGTAACTTTTGTCTGTGGTCTACTACAAGAACCCAAACAATTTGCTTAGCTTGCATGGCTGTGTAGGTGGCCAGCTTGAAGTCTACTAGAAAACATTGACAGAGTACAGCTTCAGATTTTCTTCTGAAGAATCCAAAATCACCCAGTAAGAAATATGAGGTGTACAGATTCTACATAGGTAGAATCTGGAAGTCCAAAGATTTCTTGGCATGCAGGACAATACCAATTTTCAGCAAAATATTCAGTGTTTCTTCAGTTTGACCTCTAGAAAATTTTTTTAGGAAACCACATTACATTTTTTGTGTGTGTTCTTTTTAACACTGAAGATACTCCCATGAAGTCAGATGATTTTCAGTAATGATCAAAATCCAGTTTTCTGTTTTGTGGGCCTTGTTTTCCATTTCTCATTCTCATAAAAGGTGTAGAAGAGGAGGAAAAATATTTGTGCAAAATTTCCCAAATACCTTCTTAACTGGAGTCTCAGGGCATATTAGCCTGGGCTTCGGAGTGCCAACCAATAAATCTGTCTTGATATTGAGGATGCTCAATACCTTATATCAAAAAGATGAGGGTGCAGCACTGTTGCAGTGATGCAGGGTGAAGGCAAGAGATCATCAGGGAGATATATCTAAAATGAAGTTCAGAGCCTCCTACCATGTCCAGCAAGATGGAAAGAACAAGCCCTTCTCAATACCCCATCAAAAATAACAGTCCAATTTCATGTATCAGGCATGAGACTGGGAGGTTATGTTGTAAATAAAAATTTCATGAGTGCTTGCTTGCCTCCTCCCCATGCAAGTTTTAAATTTCCTATGTACATTGTCTGCTATTACGTGCTTATAAAGCTGAGGTCTTTTTGCTTTTAGTAAGAGTCCACCTGTTTGCTTTACTTTTAATTCTTTTGTAATATTTGTAAACCTATAAAACTCTTTGGATGCTTCTGTTGGAATAAATATGATGGGCCAAATCCAGCCCATGTGGCTTACACCAGATTTCTTAGGTGAGCTAGGACTGTGATAATGTGTGCACAGTAAATGAAGATAGGATGTCAAATAACTGGAGCAGTTTTTTTTCTACACCCCCTCCAAGTTTCCCTGTTTGATTTGACCAGGCTGATGCTGTTTGAGGTTTGTGAGGGTGGCAGCAGAAGTAAGGAAAGCACTTTCTGTTAGTCACAAAAGACTTCTCTGTCTTCCTTTCTGGAGTAAAAAATTGTGCAAAGGAAGCAATGGGAGACCAACATGTCTCACTGCCACAGAAGAAGGGAGTGGCCAGAACTTCACAGTGATCAAACCATGTATTTATATGCATATAAACTACTTATATCTATCATTAGAACATGCACATGACATGTGTGCACATGTGCAGAGAGGGAAGTAACAGCTTCCTTTCCTCTCCATACCTGCTCACTCCCTCTGAACTGAGGGAGAAGAAAGATTCAAATTAAATATCCCAAATTACTTGAAAGTATCCTGAGTTATTAGGCAGGCAAAGCAACAGCCCAGCGGGGAGTAGAAAACGTAATAATGACAAGTTTTGTGCCTAAAGGTAAGGCAGGAATGAAATCAGAAAGATCCAGTGGGGTCAGGTGAGTAAAGAGTCAGCCAAGCACAGGAGTGAGAGATACCCGGAGGCAGTGCAATGTGCTGGCAAGGAGCCACACTGCTGGGGAGAGAGGAGGAGCATGTGAGAGAGAGAGAGAGCACAGGGGAGGGAGAGACTGGGGATAACACAGCTTTTTGGGCACTTGTGAGCTCCTCTGGCAGCACCAGCCCTGTCTCCTTGGCAGTGGCTGTGGATGTAGGAAGAGGCTCCCAGCTGCAGATCCCCAAAGAGGCAGGAGCCCAATCTTCTGTGTTTGCCCCTCCACCAGGTCGCTTCCCCAGACACCTGGGTGGGAGCAGACAGCAGGATTCAAGCACTGGAACACTGAAAATACCAAACCCCTGTGATCTGTGGGAAGCTGGAGTGAGCTTGGCTGGGGAACAGGCTCCCGATGCCGACTGTGGCGATGTCGTTTCCATCAGCCCGTGAAAGACAACTTCAAAAACAAGGTTTATATTTGCCACTGGCTGTTTAATAGGGGATTAGTTAAAGGGTATAAACTGGCAGTAGGTTGAGATGGATGTGACCACAGGGACAAAGGCTTAACATGATGTGCTTGAAAATGACATTTGCCTGTTGCCAAGCAGATGTGGCCCACTTGCACCTGTTGCTTTGGGGTCGTGGGCAAGGGGCACAGAGGGAGGGGGATCCTGGTGAGCCCATGGCTGGGCGCATTGCCACCACACCCACTGAACTGTGATTAAATCTTGTGGAGTTAAGGTTTTTTTGAGTACTATTAGCAGAAGACAGATCAGCATTTCTATGTTTCCAGAGGTGTGTACATAACTCCAAAATTCTCCTAACTTGGCAGCATGTGTGGAGACAAAGACATTTGAACTATAAAAACCTGACTGCTTTCCTACCCTGACACTGTCTGGCTGTTCCCTGCTCTCTTTTGAGAACCTCAGCTTTGGAAGGTGTTGCTGTGGCTATTGCTCCTTGTGTCAGTCTGTCCCTGATGAGCTGGGAGTTGCACAAAGGGAACAAGAAAACTCTTCATCCCCTTTCCAAAGCTCTGGCTAGTGAGGGAGTGATTCTCCTCACTTCCAGCCAAGTGAATTTTCTTTTTGGCAGGCAGCAGGAATGCCACTCAAGAAGAATGAGCCAGGGCTGTCCAGGCAGTGCAAATACTCACTGAAGGCAGCTTCAGCCAGGCAGACAAGTTGGATCTGCTTGAAAAAGAGGGCAGGGAAGTAGAACTGGGAGGGATTCACTGGTTTTAGAGAGTAGTGTGGCTGCCTTGGATGCTGTTGTAGGCACAAGCAAAGCTACCTCTTGGCCTTGATAGCATCTGGTGTCTCTGATCACAGCAAGCTCCAGGATCTGCAGAGCAGGTTGATTGAAGGCCTCAGGACATGTCAAGGGGAACAAGCACAGGACAGAGTGCCAGCTCGCTGGGCAAGCAGCAGGAAGCCTGCCTTTATCAGGATGCTGCAGGCAGGAAATGATTTGAAGTACACTGCCTTCTCTTGTAAAGTGATTGAGGGAAGGAAGGAGAGAAAGAACAGGAGCAGCTGTGGTGTATTTCAAAGTTGGTTTCCATCTTCTTTCTTGCGTTACTGCTCTTTCTTTCCCCCCCAAAAAAAAAGAACAAAAACAAAAACAAACAAACAAAAACACACAAAAAACAAAAAAACCCAAACAAACAAACAAAAACTAAAAACGAAAAAACCACCAAAAAACCCCAACAAACATCCCAAAACCAAAATAAAACCCCAAACAAACGAAATAATTCCTCCCTCCCAAGCCCCCTACATGTTTCTGCTTCCTCTCCTTCCTCTTTCCTTTTTTAGGGATAAATGCCCCAGACTGGTGGTATCACAGGTACATGGAGAGAGTTGATTTAAATCCAAGCACAGCTCCCTTGCTGGTTCTTACATCTGCTTAGGGTTGATTGTGGAGTGAATTAGAGCTCTTTAAGGGATACTTTAAATGCCAGAGTGGTTGAGTAGGGACCCTGAGATGACAGAGGATCAAAACAAGGTGGCCAGACTGCTGGTAGGAAAAGCCCTGAAGGAAGGTGGTGGGAGTCTGGCAGAGACAGACAGGCTTCCCTTCCATGGCATCACCCCCACCCTGGGGCAATGGCCCTGTGCTCTGTAGCTGCAAAATGCAGCTGCCTCAGGAGACAGGAGGACCCCAAACCTTTGCAGAGGTGGTGATTATGGCATTTGTATTTGCAAAACTGCGCTCTTACTGGTACACAGGGGGGCCAGGTGAAAAGCTGGCTTGGCTTGGTTCAACTGCAGACAGGAACTCCATGCCAGAGGTGATAAACCCTGAGCCTTCTTAATTTCTCTCTTCCAGCTTCTCTTCTTGTCTTCCTTCTGTAATAGTGTGAGACATTTTTCTTGGCTGTCCTCTTCCTCCTTGGAGATCAAAGACAGGCCCTGCTGCTGAGTTCCTGAATTTATGACAAGGACCAGCTTCTTCTAGCCTCAGTTTCCATTAACAGCTGCTCACAGGAGCTGCATTCAGACCATTTGTTTTGTCTTTTGGCACCAGCTATTTTATGAATGAGAGACACAGCAGAGGACAAACAATCAGAAAACTGGTTTCACTGCTCTCTACCTGGTGAGAAGTCTTTATAGCCCTTAGGTCTAGTATAAAAACTTACAAACTCTGTACTTGTAAGTGTTGTGTAAAAAACTGTTATTGCCCTTAAAACTAGTCATTGGAGTTGAAAGATAAATATTATTCCAAATCTTATTGAATAAAATATATTATATCACAGGTGATGGAGACAGATTGTCTCAATAAATTCTGATACTGTATTCAGTGGAAAAGTGGCAATAAAAATGCTGATGACTTGACACGGGGAGAATATTGAATGTCATTAACATGTTATTTCCTCTGTTCTGATATCACTGTCATGTTCTTCCCACTGCTCTAATCTCTATCTGTTGTGGGCTGTTTTTTTTTTTTTTTTGCTTGTTTGAATGAGAAAAATGACATTTTTTTCAGCCCTTTAAATTAACCACTTTTGAGAAACGCTTAGAGATAGGAGGTGACATCCTCAAATATAGAAATTAAAACATGGTTTGATATTTAACCATATGCTAAGTATGGGCTGAAGAGGAATCCTTAAGACTGTCATTATCATCTGATAGTTGATTACGGCAGTTGTGGCCATCTGCACAGCGATAAGAGCAATATCTTCCTTTTATAAAATGCTTGGAAAGCACTTAATGAAGGTAGTTGTTGCTGTTCTTTTGCAGATGGGGAAACTGAAGGGATGGGCAAGTTAAGTGAGGTCATTTCCTAGTCCAGTGACAGAGCCAGACTCCTGTGATGTGTTTAAGCTTTCTCCTTGATTAGCTGCACATTGAGGCCAGTTTTCCCAACCCATGCTAAACTGTACCTGCTGGAGCCACAGCCCAGCAAGTTCCCAGTTGTTCTTACCAGAGATACTTCTGGTTTTATTTTCTGCTGCTGTGTGGATATGAATTGTCTCTCTCACTTTATGTGAGGCCTGCAGAGCTGAGAATGTATTTGTGTACAGTTATGAAATGAGCCGTCTAGGAAAAAATAACAGTAATCCCTATCTTCATCCTCTTTCCCCAAATCAGAATAAAGCCAGTGCTTTTCAGAAAGCCTGAATCTGCCCAGGCATTCCCATTCTGTCACTGTGTGCCAGAAAGCCTGTTGTGATAGCCCTACGGGCAACTCAGATCAGCTTGTACCAAAGAGCATTTGGATCACATGGGTTGTTTGGCATCCTCATGAGAGAATATGCTGCTGGTCTTGAATGATAGCAATTAAAGGTGCAAAGAAGTCATCTGTCTATTTGCTAGGGCCAGTATCTAGTCTGGACTCCTACTGTAATCTTGTGCTTTATCCACAACTAATTCTAAATGACTCCAGGAATAGCCACCACTTCCATTACAGGACCATTTCATGCACTGTTATAGTTTATTGTCAGATGGTTTTCAGCAATTAAATTCTAAATTGATTTCACAGTTGCACATGCTGTTTCTGTTATTTATTTTGGTCCTCACCTGTCTGAGGAAATGGGGTGCCTCCATCTCTTCATAAATAGATGCTGCTGTAGAGCTGAACAGAATATTTTAAGTGCCTGCAAAAACAGATTTTATATAGGAATAGTGTGCCAGGCAGATGTAACAGAGTTTAATTTTCACAAAGCCTCAGCAATACTGTTGATGGATTTTTAAAAGGGAATAATACTGTAGATCTTTTGCTAAGTGTCACAGAGCCTACATTTTTCTATTTGTCCTGGTGTCCTGTAGGAAGGTGTGTTATTGCTAAGCATAGAACAGAAGATGGAATTAGCTACCTGGTATGGCTGCATTGCTGCTCTGCTATTCACTTCCTGACTTCAGCTCAAGTGCCTGCAGGTCCTATCCTGCTAAGTTAATGGGATCCTTTCTGATAAGGCAGATACGGGGCCAATAAACCATAACAACTTTATGCCTCGATTTACCAGGTGTAAAATGGGAATAAAATTCCTCGTGTTTTGTAAGACACTATTGAAAAAGCAAAAGGAGATGGCTGTAGAGTTAAAGCTGCAGAGTAAAATAGCATAAGTACTTTAACCCTCGTGTCTCACCTCTTTCGGACAGGCACTTTCCAAGTACAAATCAGAACCCTAATAAACTCCTGCACTCAGCATCTCCCCTTTTGCCTAGTGTGCATGCTGGGGTAGTTGAAAACCTTCTTTTTCTTCCATTTTTAGTTCTTTTTTTTTTAACATTTGCTGGGATTTTTTGGAAATCATTCTGGTTTTAGCGATAGCATATGGACATATGCTATCCTGTAGAAAGCATTCTCCAGGCCAAGATGGGCTGCAGGGCAGTTACTTTAGTGACAGGAAGAAAAGAGATATTGGCACCAACTTGGCACAACGTCATTATTATCATGCAAGCAGTTCCCCTTTATTATCAACATATAAAGAGAACAATTAAATTTTGCAAGGCAGGGCTTCTAATCTCCAGGATCAGATTCTTCACGGCAAGGAGGGGGTGTAAAAGTTTCTCTCTTGCTCTGTCTCTTCATGGCGCATGGTCCCAGCTGTATGAATCTGTTCATGAATATGCATGAAATCAGATATGACATTCCCCTGCTCCCATTAATAATCTTGTCATCTGACTTGTGCAGCATTAAGCTTCAGCCCGTGGCTCCTCGTAGCGAAAGCAGCCTGGAGGAAAGGGAGGGAGGGGAGGAGAAAAAAAAAAAAAGGGCATGCCTTTTTTTATTGGGATTAAGTGCTTGAAAATTTTGGCAGGGGGTTGCCAGGAGAGTAAGGGGAGGGAGAGAAAGAGAGAGAGACGCACACAGGGACAGAGAGACAAGAAATCCTCCATGAATGCGTTGGCTTGTTAGAAGCCCAAAGCGGTGGGTGTAATGGTATGCGAGCTGACCTTGAATATAGCCACTGTGGGTTGCCCCAGCTTTTTTGTAAAAGAAGCATTTGCAGCAGAGGTTTGGATTTCAGGCTTTGCAGTCATCAATCATCTCAGCCTATTCTCCTCTTTGACAGCTCTGTACAAGGCCTGACATTTGACACCCAGGACCCCAGGACTTACACAGAGGCACAAGCTGAGGCCCTGGGGAGGAGATAGGGAGCAGGGGGAGGAAAAAAAAATCTCAACAGGAGAAATTTTTTTATTTCTGTTTTTAATTTTATTTTTAAAGAAGCTATAAAACAAATTATAACTGTAATAGGAATTGATTTAACAGAAGAATATTGCACTGAGTTCCGTTCCCTGCATTGGGCAATTCCTGATGAAAAAGGTTGATCCAAAGAGGTGGGAAAGGAAAGGCAGGCTGAGAGGGATCTAGGGGAAGCAGGATGAGGCTCTTACCCTTTTTCTACACAAATCCAAGTAGGTAGGTAGGTGTTACCAACCTAGCAAAGCTTTATTCCATTTTAATGAAGTTAACCTGAATTGCTATCTTCCAGTTCAAGCCAATCAGATCTGTGAGGTTCCTGAGAAATTTCAGCAAAGCTAGTTGTGAAATTGAGTATTTGGACTGCAATTCTAGGGACACTGGGAGTCTAAATGGTGTTTAAAAAAGAAGATATGACTAATTAAAGTAGATAAATGTTTTGGGATAACCCTCTTTGTCCAAGTCATTGTTTACTCGAGCTGGCATGTTTTAAAGGTTACAGTCTTATTAAGATAGGTTTTTATGTCTTTTATAATACAAACATAACAGCAGCCATTCTTAACCTAACTTTATTTGTGAGCCCACCCTTTGTTCTTATATCCTTCCCTATCCACACAGCCTCCTGTCCCTCACACCCACTTCTAGTTAAGAACAAAAAAGACAAGTTTGATATAACCTTTGTGTGCTGTTAAACTAGATATGACACCAATTTCTTCTGAAAGCCATCCATGGTTCCCTGCTACCTCCTCATTCATAAAAAGGAAGGGAACTGGGGGTTTGTAGAAGGATTCTGTTGCAGATGACTTTTGGCACAAGGAAATTTGACACAAGGAGCAGGGGCAACAAAATATGTGAGTGTAAGTGGACAGGAAAGGACACAGGAAAGTATTTCTCCTCAATGTTTAACTCAGCAGTGGCACATGGCATATTTAAATTGATGTAGAAACAGGTGACAAGGACTCTCTGCTTTATGCTAACTTTGGATTCAGCCCAGTAGTATGTATCCAGTCTGTGAATTTTGCTGACACAGGAAGTCAGGTTAAATACTCTGGAAGATTTTCCAGGAATGTCAGGCTGTCCCTCAAGGAGATTTTGGGTCACAGGATGGTTTATTTGAAAAAGTAGTTCTCTGTATTTTCCTCTACTTAAAAAAAGCAGTAACTCTCCAGGAATTCACCATTTTTATGTATTGTGCATTTTGTTATCTCTCAATTTGAGTATTTTCCATTTGCCAGCCATGATCCCACCCCCTAGGTCACACAGAGATAAATGAACAGTTGGAGTGCATCATTTCTGAAACAAACCTTCAGAGAAGCACTTCCAGAGCAGTTAGCAAACTTTTACTTTCCATAAACAAAACTGCTTGCTCCAATGAACCTTCCTGGAAAAGGGTCACAAATGATGTCAAAGTGAATTAGCGGCTTTTTATGTGCATGAATGTTTGCAAACAGTGTTTGGCTGTCCTGCTTCAAACTCATAATTACAGTTGCAGCTCTGCATAGGGAAAACCCAAGCTCTCTCCATAGGACACACATTTACTGCCTGCAGGGGTTAGGACGAATATTTTTCCCAAGCTAAGTGCTCTGCGGATTTCGAGGGTTGCCTTCCTCTGAAGGATCAGGGTTTAGCCACAGCTGGAGGCAATGATACCAAACTTGATGGACCAATGGGCTGATTCAATATGGCAATTCCTCTGCTTCTTGCGTTTTCCAAACTGGCTTCTGTGTGCACATGCCCGAGCGATGATTTTTTGCCTGCTCTGGAAGACCCTCTTGCGTGGAAACTGGCAGGATCAAGCACTTTGGCTGAGTTTGTGTGTGGATGTGCATATGTGTCTAGAGAGAGACAGACACCAAACAGCTGATTACTGCTGTTTGCTTTCTCTAGTCTGGATTTAACCCACTGTGGGGTTCTCCTCCTTTGACACTCATTCCAGCATTTCATTCAATGTTACTTAAATTTGTAGGCTTTTGACTTTTCCAGTTCGTGCTCAGGGTAAAGGAAAGAGTTAGAAGATAAATATTTGTCCTTTGAATGATTATTTCACTCACTAAATTTCAGATCCAAGGAAAACCCCACCAACACTTTTCCAGACTCCAAACCCGACACCTGAGTCTTTTCTTTTTTCTAGTTCTGCACTCAAAATGAGAAATTTGCAATATTAGAAAGGAAAAGTCATAATCTATTGGGAAATCCTCTGATCCATAAAGTAAGAGGATTGTGTTTTATTTTTTTCTCTTCTGTAAGTTTTTGAATAAGATTTAGCTTAGCTAAGCTGAAAATACTTGAAAAAAGAAGTTTGAAAATGTCATCCTGGATGCAAATGATTTTTATGAAGTAATGAGGGAAGTACCACTACAATCTGTTGCTATCAATCTATATTTGTGGCAAAGCTTCAAACTCAGTTAGAGAGCTAAAAGCAGAAGAACGTGCTGCCAGAGGTAGAACATCCTTTGGCCTTGTCAGGATTGTTCTTTGGGTCCTTCCATCCCTGGTTTAATTAGGAATAGACATGGTCTTGAGGTTCCTTTTTAATCCAGCATGCTTCTCGTCTAAATCCATTATCTTCACCTGATTCCTGTGTTATCTGTATGATTATTAGACTGCTATATTTGTTTATGTAGTCTTGAGTTGGGTTATTTTTAGAATTTGGTGTTCTGTTAATGAATTAAATATGTAAGTCCCTATCAAGTAGCTGAATAGCCATTGGAAAGTCACAAGGAGGAGGAGGCTGTCATTGTCCATGAGATTATTTTGTGGTTTTATATCCAGGTCATTAAATACCTGATGGATTTTCTTTGAGTTTTTACATTTGTTTTGAAATCACAACTCCAGCTATACATGTACAGGACACAAAAAACAGTGGAAGAGAAGCTGTCCATGGACTCTAACTTGGATCAGCTGCATCATACAAAAAGAACAGGTGATAATAATGTAGGCAGTGCAAATAAATTAAGGGAAAGTGAAAAAGACTATTATGGATTGCAGTGTGCCTGGTTATAAAGAGACTAATTAAAAAATGTTAATAAAGAGTAGTAAGAATTGTCTAGTGTTTAAATTCCTAAATTAAGACATGAGAGCTCAGGAAAAACATAAATCAAAGTATAAAGTATTCCTTCAACGGAATATAGTGAGAACCAATATGTTGTTATGTAGTACATCATAAATATCTAGGGGTAAACACGGGAGACTAAAAGAAGAAAAGATGGATCATTTTTATTTTACCTCTTCTTTTATTGCCTTTTTTGCTGTTTCAGTTACATTTTGCTGTATAAAAATAATTATTATTCTCCTTGTATGACTGCTATCGATGTGAAATTACGGCATCAATGAAGAGTACAGGATCCATTTCAGCAGCCAGGCAGCCTTGTTTGAGGTGCTATAGAGACTGGTGAATGAAGAGTCCTCGCACT
The DNA here is from genome assembly GCF_017590055.1 of Onychostruthus taczanowskii. Lineage (NCBI taxonomy): Eukaryota > Metazoa > Chordata > Aves > Passeriformes > Passeridae > Onychostruthus > Onychostruthus taczanowskii. Next base: position 13,704,512 of record NW_024503679.1, on the reverse strand, counting down.
GGTGATGAGCACAGAAACAAGTATTTGTGAAACCAGATTGACAATTCATCTGCAAACAGACCAAAGTGACTTTCCCTCTCGTGCCCCCACGATGTAATAACTGCAGCTGCGTTCAGCTTCATTCAAAACCTTGCCTCCTCTTCCCTCGCGCATGGGTGGGCAGTTCAGGATGCTAAATAGGACATTTTGACTGCTCATATCTGTACCTTGGGGCCTACCAGATCTGAGGGCAGCCAAGTGCCTGCTCATTTAACTTGCACAGCTGCAAAGCTTCCAGCACAAATGCTCCTCGAACGCGTTCTGCACGGGGGCTGGATGCGGTGGCACATCGCTAGGCTGAAGAGGGAAAATAGAGACAACAAACTCCCCAGGCTTAGTGGAGAGCACCCTCCCCAAGCCTATGACATTAAAGCAATAGATTTTCAAGTAGCCCTTCAGAGTGACTAATTTATATGGGTATCGAGGATTCAGTTGGAAAATTTTAAAAAAAGTAACTAGGGGAAAATATGGTGCTCTCTAAGTCCCAGTGGTATGCCACATTCATTTTACTAGAGAGTTTATTCTTTAGTACTTTCATGGATTGACATAAGGGAGGAATTCACATGTCAGGACAGATAAAATCTCCCTCCTGCCAAAGGAGTCTATTCAGACATGCATGTTAGTAGGTTGATAACTTATTCTGTATTGCAGAGGACTCAAAGATAGACATTTCTCCTTTTATCTCCATCTCTGTGCACCCTGCATACTAAAGATATGGGGAAACAGCAAGATACATCTTAACTAGCCCTCTCAGAGAGCAGTGACTTCCCCTAGCCTGTGCCAAGAGATGCAAACTTAAAGGAATAAGGTGTCACACAGACTAATAGCAAACACATTAGCAATGTTTATGCACATAATTTGAGCCTTGTGTGAATATTGTTTAAAAAAAAACCCCTGGACTTTATGGTTAATTTTTTTTTTTTTTTTTTTTTTTGCCAAGAAAAATGTGCAGTATTGCAATGCTCTTGTTTCATGTTGCTCTGCTAGAAGCATGGGAAATAGGTTGAGAAAGATGGGGGACCAGGGCAAGTACAACATGTTGAAGAAACCATCTTTGACACTCTTTCCAAATACTAATGAAACCTTTGTGGTTTTTTGGGAGCTAGGCCCATTCTCCTTCTAAAGACTGAGGAATCGAATTGAACAACTTTATCCCTTGACCAGAGCAGTAGAAGTATGTCTGGTCTTCAAAATGGAATTAAAATACAGGAGTGTTTAGTCTTATGCTTAAGCTGATCCTCTCCAATTCATATATTTTTGATTTTTCTGGGGCTATCAAATGGCATAATTTTAGGGAAACTTGTTATTTAAGAGTCTTAAATTATGTGAGTGTCATTCCTGAGGAGCCATGTTTAAAAAACAGGGGATAAAGATCCTCCAGAGTGCAGTTCAGAGCATCTCTGAACTCCTCTTTGGTAGAAGGGCTTTTCCCTTTCTCCTTCTTCTTCCAGTGATGGTGCTGAGAGATCAATCTCCTTCACTGTGGGGCTAAATATGTGGGTTAGAAATAAATCAGCTTCTCTGATCTTTCTCTCATCCTTCCAACTCAGTTCCCAAAAGCAGATTCTTATTTTTTTTGCAGTTCATATACGTAGATGGAGATTAAAGTGGTTTAGAAAGTGTTTTATATAGATTTGTATACATACCTAAAATATTTGCCTAGATGTATCTTATCTAAGCTTCTGCACGGATCTGAATTTCCCAGGCTCGAACCACGCTTTGTGTAAATCGGTGTTGTCTCACTGTCTTTGAGGGAGCTTATTTACGTCAGCTCTGGAATTAGTTCCCTGTATTCCAGCCAGCACTTAGCTGCAAGAGTCAAAATAACATGGATATGTGCTGTTTTCCTGTTATCTCTAGCCTCTCTATAAACAGAAGCTATTAGAAATATTGTGAGAAAGCTATCTTGCTAGGTTTGTTCCCCACTGAAGAGTTTTTAGATGGATATCTGACAAGAATGTGCAGTTACACCAATCCTCAAACTTCAGCATTGTTTTCTTTGCCTTAGTAGTAATTCATTTTGATTTGCATACCCCAGCTTTGAGTTCTTGTAGTTTCAGAGATCTTCAAACAACACATTGTTGTAATTTTTTGTTGTCATTTTCCTTTTGCCTCACTATTTTCATACATTTCCAAGATACCTGAATGGAGAAATATAAGAAAAACACATGAAATTCCACCCCCCTTATTTCTTTTCCTCTGGGAAATGCTGTCTGTAGTGTGGTCCTTTCTAGAGAATGTTTTCTTTCTACCTAAGGTCTAAGGCTTCGTTTTGGAAATAATAAGCTTTTCCCAGACAAGACTTAGTGAAGTAATGACTCAGAGGCACAGACAGACAAGTGGACTGTTTGTTTCATCTTAATTATTTATGTGGTGTTATCCTAACCATGATATATTATGACATATCTTCCAATGAATTCTCTTCTGTTTGTGTATCACTTAATGGGAGAGTGAAAAAAACCAAAAAATCTTAGCATGGATAATTATACAGAAAAAGTTAAGAAACAGTAATATAGCTGGGCAATTTAAATTCAGTCATACATAATCTAAATTCTGTAGTTGTTTCTTTGTTAAAGGTTTCTTTTCCTGTTGATATTGACCAAGAAATTATTTGATGTTTTAAGAATATTTAGACAAGGAGATTTCAGCAAGATGAGCTCAAAACTGTGATTTCAGCTTTGAATTGTCCTTTTCCATTGATCTTCCTGTGATTTATAACCATTTCCCATCAGAATGTTCTCTCCTGCTTTATGTCAACCAAATTTGGGGCACAGTTTCATCCTTGTAGAGAGCACCTGCTTTGTGTCCCTTGTGAAGGGGGATTAGCCTTTTGCTTTGAGAATTTGTTGTCTATTGGCTCTCTTCACCATGAAACTAACCAAAAAAGCTCATCATGTTTCTAGGTAGAATTGCCTGGAGATTTGTAAAATGATTTTGATCTTGGACCTGAGCCTGCCATTAAAGTGCTTGACTTGCCTTGACCACTGTAATTTTAGAAAGCTGACCCTTCTCCTTTGCAATTTACACAGTGTTTTTAGCCTAATGCCGAATTTCCCTCTTCTGCAGCTGGGAAGAGAATATCCATCATTTCCAGATGTGGACATATGATCCAGGAGGCAATTGAAGGGATTTTGGAATCATATGGTTTGGCTTATGGATTTGGATTGGTCAAGAGAGATTTGCCTGAAATCCTTGAGAGAGCATGGCACCTCTCTGACTTGGGAGGCATTTTAAAATAAAACCCAAAGTTAAATGCATTTTATAGAGAGGCTTAAAGCTTCTAAAATATAAATCTCAAATATTTATATGTGGGCTGCAATGGAACAGAAGTTACGACCTCATATGTGAATGTCTAGGATTTGTTTTTTCCTTCCACCAGCCCACCTGGAATGACTTTAGCTTTCAGCCTTACCTAAGGCAGTACCCAGGTTAGCTCCCAGTGACTTATGGCTCCATCAATCTGCACAGATCTGTGTTGTACTCCGTCAAGGGAAGTAGTTCGTCTTCTATATGACTGCATCCCCACCTCTTCCAAAGTTCAAAGAGCCCAGGACAATTGCTTGCTCAAGCAGCCTTTCAGTTAGGATTGAAGATGCTCTCCCTGCCTCCCCATGTGAATCAGAACTTTGTGCTCAACTTTGGCAGAGACAGAAACTTCCAGTGTAATCCATCCCCTCTTGAACTAGAAAGACATACGATGATGGTGATGAAATATCAGGTGAGAATTGCTCAGTATGTTTTAAGGAGCTTTGAACTGGAAATGGATCAATTTAGAGCTCTTTTCTGAAGTCAGAGTAGCACATTTTTTACGATCCATTTCCCATGAACTAACAACTGTTCCCTATCCAGCAGACAGTTTACTTGTAGCTATTTTGACTTGCATTATTCCACTTAATGAAGATAAACATAAGTCAGACACAGGAAAGCCACAGAATGAGTATGAACGGGAAGTGTTCCAAGTATTCAGCATTTACTAGGCAAAATTGGCCAGTAATTCCTTTTGCTTTTCACTGAGGATAAAAATCCCTGAAAGATAATCATCATCATTGTTTGAGCTAATATAGCAGTTTCATCCACTAGTCTGAGAACACTTCCCAAAAATTAGCTGGACTGAGAACAGCCTTGAGATTAGATTAATATTATTTAAAATACACATTTTATGGACAGACAAACTCATGGGTCATCTAGAGGTACCATGACTTTTGTTGAGTCACAGAGTCAGAAGAGTACAGAAAATTTCTGACTGCTATTCTATGATTTCTGTGACATTGCAAAGGATTCTAAATGTTGCTTATTCAAGTTTCTTAAATTATTCATATTACAGTGACTATAGGGATGAATATTTTTTCTGCTTTCATGCAGATTTAAAAAAAAGTTATTATTTTTTAGTGATTGTATGACAGTACAGCAGGACATTTCATCCTATAAACTGCTCATATATTTAATACTCAGGATTGTTATTTGGCAGATGACTAGTAACCTAGATCCCATGTCTTGATTTGGATTAGTATAACATTTTTTGAGCCAAAGAAAGAACATCAAATATTCAATCCATGCAACACTACTTTTGTGGGAATATAACATAACTTCCCTGGTCAAAATATCTATCTCTCAAACCTTTATCTGCATAAAAACTATGTCCCCCTGTGTTTCCATAAAGCAAATAATAGGATGGCGTGAACATGCGTAAAACAAATGTTCTGAATCAAGGTGGGGGCTCATAGATGTTGTAGTTCACCCAGATCCTGTGACTTTACAATTAATAAATGATGGTGAATGGGCTGAAGTAGAGCAACACACTGGAAACAAATCAATGCACTCACAGCTCCTCATGCTTTTTCTATATGCTTCTGTCATCTGACATCTTAGGGGATTTTTTTTCCTTATTTGTGGGCACGTGGTTCAGGAAGTTTTCTTGTCTTCTCCTGCTCATGTTCCACTAATGACAGTAAGTAGACAGTGATGTCCATACTGAAAATATTTGCCCAGCTAGGCTAAATACATTATGCCCTCCCTGAAACTTGAATCTATACCCTACAAACAGCACCATATGGTTAATTTTTAAGCCAACTGATCAAGTGTTTAATAAAGCAGAGGCTGGGGGGATGAGGAGGAGAAATGCCTTCCATAAAAGCCATTGTTCTGGTGGGCTGCATCTCACAACCCTTTGTAGCGTGGCAGGAAGAAATCCATGGAATGGAGCTTTGTCTCATGAGACAGGAATGGGAGAGAAAGGTGTGCATCAGCCTGTGGGCCAAATGCACCAAAAATGTTATTTATGTGTTATGCTGGGATAATTACTGATTTATAGATCCGGTGAGAAAAACGCTGATCTGAGGATTAGGATCTCCAGGCTTTAGTCCTGATTGTGTCTTATGTAGCTGTCTGACCTTGAACACTTAACTGTCCCCTTCCATTTTATCCTATTCCCAATCTATTTTATCTATTTTCAGGCCAAGGTTCCTGCAGACCATAACCCTGTTGTTCAGGACATCTCCTTCCAAAAATGTATTTACAGATTCTGCCTCCAAAATTTATACAAACCTTGACCTGAATTGGGACAATTTGGTTCTTTTTTACAGCAGCACAATGTTGACATAGAACTGGAATCACTTAGTGGGGCAGGTGTCAGTGTTTTAATTAGGTAGCTCACAACTACCTCTTGATTTTTTTCACATAAAGTTAGATTTGAAGCAGATGATCAAAATTTATTTATGCATGCGTTCAAACAAGACAGCATTGTAACTGAGAAAGCTAAAGTCTTGTGCTTAAAAAAAACAAAAAACAACTTATTTGGGAGATGAAGTCATCTGCAGAAAAAAATTACCCACGCAACAACAAAACAGTCTTCCAACTCCTGTGTTTTTAGATTGTAGCATGCCATCTTTAGTATTTATTTCCCTAAGAGCTTGCCTTTTTCAAACAGATGTATACTCCCTTCATTGGTGTTTGTTTAAAACCCTGCCAATATATCTGAAATCAGCACATACTGAATGTTGATGCACCACCTTGCCTAATTGACTTAGCTGGAAAATAAACAGTGAAAGGCTATTTCAGCAGCAAACTGGTTGATACAGCTACTCATTCCCTACCTTTATCTATGTACCACACAAGCAGACAAGCACCTGGTATTACAGACACAAGGTTGTTGCACATTTTCTGCAGTCTTTAGGATTTTAGGGACAAACTTGGTATTGGTGTCAGTCACCCCTTGAATCAAAACATGACACTTTCATCTCTGCTGCCCTAAAAGCCTTGACAGCACCCAGAAGATGCCATCATACCCTTGAGAACTTAGTAAAACTTATTTTAAAAACAATAGGCTCCTGCATATTCGCAGTAAATAAGGATTGTAAGGCTATTCACGCAATGTGAATAATTTGCTGCTAATAATATTGACACTCAATCTGTTTGCAAAATGTCTCTGTTAGCAGGAAACAATCACGCTGGGAGGTGTTAGGAAGACTTTGCGGCGGAGTGGTAGAGTGAAGTAATTAAAAACTGACTGGAAAATGTATTGAAAATTTTATTTTTCTGGGTTTTTAATAAGAAATATTAGAAAATAAATAATAATGTATAATTCATAGAGAAAAATAGCTTTCTGCTAGTTTTGCTTTCAGACAAGCATATAGTTGGTTTGCAAAAGAGACACAGCTTGGGATATATTGGTTAAAAAAAGGCAGAAACATAAAATAGTTCAATGGGGAAAAAAAATAAAAGGAATTTTTGGTAGTGGTGGTACTGATCACTGAACTGAGACATGACAAAATTGGATGAAGTGTTTTAGGAAGAATTGAAAAATAAAAGCTTTAGCAGAAAGGTGTAAAGGACTCCTATGGAAATTCATATTTTAGTTTCATGTAGAGTATGCTCCTTCCACGCAAATTTTACTTTGTACATTATCTTTTGTTCTGCTTTTCACCAAATACATGATTATTCCTGGGAAAATATTTAGCAGATAAAAATTACCATTTTCTATGGAGTTGGGTTAGGAACTGATAGATCTCCTTGAAGGAATACTTTGGGGGTTTTGTATTAAAGATTTTCTATCACATATTTCAGAAGTTAATATTTATTTTTGTTAATGTAATAAAAAGGTTGCTCCTCTGAAGTTTTATTTAAGCCCTTATCCATCATTTCAGGGTATTAAATGGCTACAGATTTTTTCCACTGATATAAAAGTGTCTTAGTGTATTTATGCTATATATGTCCTTTATTAGAATTGGATTTTTATACCATATCATTAAAAAAGAATATAAAAATAATAAAATGACAAAAGATTGATTTTCCATATGTCTTTGGTCAGGAGGAATTTTTAACTTCAAAATAATAAATCAAAAATAGAACACAGTAAAGAAGAGCCTTTAAGTTAGACTGGATATAAAAGAAGTTGGTTTTTTTAGAAGTTTTAGTGTTTTTAAAGGAAAAAAAAAAAGCGTCCTGGGTGTTACTGAATATGACCCAGATTTTTTTTTCAATTATTTTCTTTTGCTTTTATTTTTTTTTAAATTTCCTTGATAAAATTTTTCATTACCAAAATAAGCATTAGGTGTACAGATAATTTAGGTGAGGATTTTTTTTTTTTTAAAGATTCTCCAATTTAGCATCCTCTCTAATAGCTTACTACCCACTTACTGACACCATTCCTCTTACTATAGTGAATTAGGAGATTTTTAATGGCAGTTCATGGTAGATACTGAGAGAACAAGCTTTGCCACACAAAATAAAATTCATGTCCTAGAGTGTCATTTCTAAGTCATTAATGACAGTTGGACTTGCTGTGTGCGTTGCACATGTGATAAACAAAAGAACAGAATCAGTGGAAAAGGAAGAATATTTTACTCTCAATATCAGCTTCCTAGAGCTTAGAGCTGAGACAGAACAGGGCACAGAAAAGCTTCCTAAGTGCAAGCTAAAAGGCAGGAATCTATTGGGCTAAGCTGAGAAGAGGAACAGAAAGCTTTGCTGAACAGGATGACACTCCTGGAAAGTTTAAATTTGTGTTGATCATCATGTGTTGAGCTGAAAAGGCTCAGAGCTGGTGGCTTCAGACCCACCTCCTCTGAGCTGAGTGGCTGCTCTGAAGCCAAACCTGTATTTGAAACTTGCTTTGAACACATGGGCATGTTGCTGCCAGATAGGAGAAAATTGGATCCCATCAGGAAATGACCAGTGTGAGAGAAGGTTATGAGTTTATTAACCTGATGAATAAAAAAGTAAATATTTGGTGTAAAACCTGCCAGAGATTACACTTGTAAAACTTCTAATTCAGCTATTTCCTCTTAGAGCTGTCAAAATATGTCTTGGATAAGTTAATACAACATTACACATTGCAGAAGCTTTTGCTCTAACCTGAAGTTCAATCATTTCTTAGAGCAATTTTTTTCCTTCCTCACCAACCTGTCTTATCAACAGCCTACCTTTGTGTCTGCAGGCTGCCTTCTCAACTCTTTATTTCCATACCTCTAACCTTTGCACTGTGTTTTCAAAATGTTTTCAAAATGCTTAAAACCAATTCTTAAAAGAATAGCAACCTGATGAGTAATTATCAATGGACCTGAGGAATGAATTTTTCTCATGGACTGGAATCTCACTGGTGTCTCTGCAGCCTGTCCCCTCTTTTTAATAGCATTTCTGGAGAAGGCTAGAGAGGGAATCATGGTCCTGATACAAATTTAAACTGCAGGAGGCAATAGGTGGAAAAGGAGCAGTCACCTCCCACTTTTGCTACACTCACGTGAGTCAAATGACAACATTTTGCTAGGAAAATTTGAGATATTGGGCAACTTTTGCAGCACTGAGAAAAGAAAATAAAAAACAGCTGGAGAAGGTTTTACTTTTTATTTTAAACCAAGTAGACCATATTAAAGTCTCTCCCTTTCTCTCACTAGCTGTTTGCCCTCTAGACGAAGAAGGATTTATCTCATACATTTCAAAAAAAGTCACCTCTCTGTAACCTACAGTTCATTCAATCAAGGCTTAGTGTAAATAATCAGTATGGAAAACACCAATCGGCTTTGAAGAGCCCCTGGATTTAGGAGGAACTCACTGCTCACGTCTGTGCAGCTCCTCTGGGAAGCAGAGGAAGGAGAATGTCTCGTGATTTACTCTGCCCTATTTCTCGGCTCTGCCAGCCTCTCTGCTCTGTCCACTTCACAACCCTCAGATGCTGGGAGACAAGCATATGGTGTTTACTTCTCTGACTGACATCTCTCTGGTTTTCCTCACTCCTCGAGAGAATCCTCTCTTGCCAAGTCAGTTTGCAAGGGCTTGGATGTAGCCGTGGCCCTCTGGTCGGCATCCAAGCAATTCCTCATTTTCCCTTGGCAAATGTTAGTAGAGGACAACCTCCCTCCTCCTTACAAAATCAGTCTTCCATGGAGGGAAACTCAAACCCAGAGAAGAGCCCGACCCTGGGTGTCCTTTTGAACCTGATTTGTGTGGGGCTGTACCAAGGTGTCACCAGAGGCCATGGCAGCTCCTCGTGCTCATCCTGGGGCTGCAGGGGAGCAGAGCAGTCGAGGCCCCAGGTGAGGGACTGCCAGGAAATCCTTGCCAAGGGGCTGTGGACAGCCACTGGCACTGCTGCTGCAGCTGATGAAGACTGAAATGAAGAAGAGGTGCCAAGCAGAGGATTTGCATTTGCTGCATTTGCAGGTTGTGAAGCTTAAATGGAGTTTGGCTTGGGAGTGGTTTTATTATCCCAGGGAGTGCTCCCCATTTGGAGACATAAGCAGGCATAACAGGAGGCATAACACATTTTGGGATGAAAACTAAAAAAACAAACACAAAACCTCCTGTCTCTTTTAAGATCAACTTGTGCTTTATTCCTTTTATTTTTGTCCTTCTGTCTCCTCCCTCCCTCCTTCCCTCTTTTCCTCTCTCCTCCCTCCACCACTTTGATCTGGTGATAAGGGCATCTTTATCACTCTTATCAGGTCCCCAGTTCTTGGCTGGCCTTTTGAAGTGTGACTTCCTGCACCCAGTGTTCAAGAAAGGATACTGGGCACTGCAGGTTTCCTGTTGCTTTTCCTCTGTATCTACAAGTTTGCTTCACTTTCCTTCCTGTTTTTTCTGTTTCATTTGTTTGTGCTTCCCTTCACTGATCAAACCTTCCTCTCTCCCTCTGACAGGTTCTCCCTGACTTGTAGATCATTATCACTTATCTACTTTTCTTCTCCAGTCTCTCAGTGTGATCATTCCCTTTTCTCTGCTGTGCCTCATCCTTTCTATCCTTTCTTCCTTCCTTCCTTCTTTCATCTGTTTGTTGAGATTTTTTCCCAGCTGATTAGTTTTGACACGTGTTTTCTGTTCTTTTTAAGATGTTCCTTAGACTTGTTTTAGACCCTTGACTGAACTGGAGAAAAGCCTGAAAATGAACCAGAAGATCCTTTGGGATTTTGCCCAAAGAATACTGGAGTTAGAAGTAACACTAATTGACTCAATGGGATTTAGGGTGAACTCCCTGTTCTTTCTTTCAGCAAATCTCCTGAACATTTGCTAGTTTTTCCAGATCTCTGCTGATGGTAGTTTGCAATCTTTGACATGTTATTAGTTTGAAGGAAAATCTTCATGGGAAGTTTTATTTTTTTCCTTATTTTTACTAAGAAAAAGAAGGCTCTGAAGAGATATTTAGCCTTCGCAATGAGTAAATATAATTCCATATTTCACTACAGGCTCTAAATCTGTGTTGGGATTTTCCAGATCTATGATGTATGAAATAATTCAGATGGCAAAACATTATTCAGGGGCTTTCCAATTAGTCCCGCAATACCTGTTTGGAGGACTGAATAGCTCTGAGGCTGTTTTCTCTGCTTTTAAGCAGGTTTTTGCTTTCCATGGGGAGGTGATGGTTCAGTTAAGAAACCCCACAGCCATGAGTTTAGGTTTTCTCATGCACCAGCACTATGTGAGTGCATCCAGGCACAGGAGGAGTGAGGGAAACTTAATTTCAGCCACAATGCTGATCTTTGGCAAACGAGTGGTTTTACGGTGCTTCATGCAGCTCTGTTATTTATTTATTTATTCTTACAGATCCAGCACAGTGCCTTAATGGGTGAGCTGGGCTGTAGCATTAACTCCTCCATCCAGCTGGGCACAGATTTGCATCCTGCTGCCACTGGGCAGGCTAGGATCTGAGTTTGCTTGCTGGCTATGGTGTAGCTCTCGTACCCAGCTGAGCTGGAGCTTACCAGGGGATACTTCCCCTCTTGGAGGTACAAATGGCAGCTGCTTTAGGCAATGGGAGATGGCCTTGGCATATCCCTGCTCTGTCAGGGAACATACTGTACTTTGCTCTCACCAGATGCTCATGGTGCGTTATCATCCTGTTTTCTCTCTAGGAACCATTGGCTGAAAAAGCACTGGGAAGGCTGGGGGGAAAGTGAATACATATTTTGTAACATAAGTTTATTGCAGTATTTGCAATCTGGTCTGAACCAAAATCCTCCTAATCCTAAAATGACTTTCTTCCAAACTTTTCTGTTATTTCATTCCTATAAACTGTCACGCTTAACACCATGAAAATATCAAGTCTTTGCCTCTCCCTTATCTTTGGAAGGAAAAAAAAAGTGAGTGACTAATTTTAGAAAGTTTTTTAAAAAATTCATTTAATTATCATTAAACTATAGGAATATAAGTTCAAGAATAGGAAGGCAAAATAAAGGGAAGAAGAAAAAGTAAGTAAATAAAACGGGATCAAAACTTCAAATTTCAACTCAAATCTCTCCCCTCCATTGATAGTTCACAGAGCCCATGAGGAGCTGTTCTGTGAGGTACCAGGATCAGCATGGAGGGAGGCTGAAAGGCTCTGGGTTATAAATGGGAAGGTGGATTGCTGCCTTTGCACAGGCTTTTTTCAGGCATCGAGTCCTTTCTGTTGTTGTTTTAGCTGTGTGGCAGCACAAGACAAAAGGGGACACTGCAGCTTTCGAGCTTTCAGGACTGGGGGCTGAGGAGGAAAGGAGAGAAGAGCATGATTGATGGAGTTCTGGTTGGCTTATAAAGGGCAGCCGGGAGTGCAGGGAAATAATCAGGGAAAAGGGCGTCCCGTACTGGCGCTCTCAGAGGGGAGAAATGAATCCTGCACCTCTGCATTATTAAGTTGTCAGGCGGGCTGATGATGAAAATCTGAAGGTCAGGCATAACAAGAAGCACCTTATGGGGGGATCATGACCTTTCTGGAAGTGCTACACTCATGTTTATCTGCACCTAACCCTTATCCACAATTCTTCATTTGATAAGAACATTGGGAGAAGGGATGGGGGTGGGGGGGGGAAGGGAGAGGGAAGTCCTCATCATATGTATAAGCAGTGTGTGAAATTAGGCTTCCTGTGAAACTGATTGTGGATGCTCAATTCACAGTGAAAGATAATAAACCAAAAGGACACACGAGGGATGCAGGCAGAAATTGTTCACTACAGTGAAACTCAATAAAGGGAACAAGAGCTTTCCTAAATGACAAATTTGGTACAGCGGTGCTAAAATCAGGATTCTCCCTAGCACCACTGCAGCAATTTGCTCTCAGCTCTACCACTTTTTATTTACTTTGGAAGTCCTAATAATGTTAGAGAGTGGCTTTTTCATCTATTTATTTATTAATTTCTCCCCAGCAATGTTTATTCTTTAACTGCTTACTTTAAACCAAAGAGTCAAGGTGAAGGACAATGAAACGTTAGATTCCAATTGATTTTTCCTCTTTAGTTTCCATATCAGAAATGAGTATAAATATAAATATATTCCAGGGTTGGAAGCCTGTCCTGTGCTTGCCTTATTGACTGCTTTAATAAATGTCCTGACCCCTCCTGCACGTGCATGCACACATGGGCTCACACATGCTCGCAATCAAAGAGGTGGAGGCATTGCTCGGGTATAAATGCAGTAATGATGGCAGTCACACAGAAAATATTCCAAACCTAAATCTGCTCTAAGAATGTGCTAATAAGCTTTTTATTTCACCCCAATTTACAGCATCTTGATTGTGCTTTTCAAATCCGTGAAGTATTTAAAGCATGACGAAGTACACTTGTGGAAAAGTGAAGTCAAACAAGACTTCATAATTATTGCAATATATTCACTTTTCATGCATAATCCTTTAAATTAGAGATACAATATATCACCTCTACTGCCACTAGAGGCTAATGCACCTCTATTGAAAGCTGTGTTAAGGAAAATTATGTCCTATCTGGAAAAGTCACATAAGCTTCCAAAACATTTAATGACAGTAGGTTCCCATCCTGTAATTTTTGCATACTCAAGTAGCCTCATTAGCCTTGATTTCTTATATCAATGGACAATAACCTATTAACTTTAATGGATTTACTAATACACACTGATGTGAGATCAGAATCAGTACCTTTGGGACATCTTATTTAAGGATTATTAGAACAGCAGGAAAAGAGATATAATACACAAACTAATGAATAGTTTTATTAGATGAATTGTGTGATACTGGAATCCATCAACTGACTTTAAAATGACTCTTTAATGAACAGGTGACACTGAAAAATACTATATTGTCGATACAGCACATAATGAACCTTCTGTATCACATAAAAATGAAAGAAAGGTTTTCTATTTCTACTGCTTAAGTGATCCAATTTATCTATTTTTACTCTTCTCCTCTCCCATGTGCTTCCTGTTGCTGGGGTTTACAGACCACTTTTAATATTCTATTAAAAAACCCAACTAATAACACCTGGGCTTTGTTCAGTGACTTCCATTTTCAGATCTAGTACTGATCCATGGTGGAGGTTTATACAACTTATTGCTGAGGAAATGAGGGCATGAGAAATTAAGTGAAGTCCAGAGTAACTGTGAAGACTAGTGACAGAACCTAGGTCATTTGGTAAATTGGATGGCTTTCCCATTTTGAACTTTTTTCTGTGGGTAAAACAGTATTATTTTAGAAGTATAAATATAAATGTATTCCAGGGTTAAATATATTTAACCATATATAAATATATTATTCCATAATTTGGGTTTCTCTCTAGGCTTTGGGATGGATTTGGTGGAGCACAGTCATATGCATGAACAAGGGTTGCAGAAGGTAACTTGAATCTTAGCTCCTTTGCAAGTCCTTTTTGACTACCAATAATTGCAGGAGCTTTTGAATCTGAGAGCTCATGGGGTATAAAAATATACTTTGAAGGTCGTTGTGTGGGGAGATTTGCCTCTAAGCAACAAAATCCATGAACCACTCCAGTTTTTATATGAAATGGCAAATCTCACATTTCAAGGGGTGTGGGAATTTAGAGAAAATTGGCCTTTCTAAAACATTTGTCCATTCCCAAAATTTTGCCTTCATAAGCAAGCCTCTACATCCGCTGTGATGTGATCATCATGGCAAAATAAATTTGTCTCAGTTCATGTGTATTCGCTCAATATTGTGCTTGTTTGTTCTGTATAATATGAGCCTCCCAAAACGCTGCTTGGAAGCAAAAGCCAAATGTAAGGAACTGTACAGAATTTTCACAGCTTTGTCCTTTGTAGAACCACACATAGATTACTTCACCCTTTTCTGTGGTGGGGGCTCCAATTCAAGTCCTTTTCTTCTACCCAACCCTCATTTCTGTGAAGTTCAGCATCTGTGAGACTTGTGAGAGATTTTATTATCTTTTGAGACTTTTTCCCTCCTCCTCCTGTCATCAAAATTGAAACTGGCTGATAAATGAGACAGAGAAGCATGATCTCATAACATGGTTTGTTAGAAATAGAAGCTAACAGATAATCTGTGTAAAAGCTGGTGGCCAAATCAGATTTTCTTACAGATTTCAGAATTGTGTTCTTTTATATGTTTATACGACACATTCTTGTTATTGCTTACCTTAAAATATCATGCCAGATATTACTAGAAGTCAGATGCTGCGGGTCGTTTTGCCCCCTTTTTTTTATTTTGTATTACATTGTAATGTTGATATGACTTAGGAAGGGCTTGGCTGTCATGTATCCACACTGGCAGCATCTTATGAAAAAATGTGGAGCCAATAAAGCAGAGTAAGATACTGATGTTAGAAAAACCTACAACAAATGCATCCCCAAACAAAAAGGCCCTGATTTTATGCAGTGCAGAGGACAAAAGTAATAAAAAAAGAAGGTTACTTAATAGTTGCTAGTTAGATGTGGTAAGTTCTATGGTTGATCTTAAACCTAATGAGTCTGAGGTGGGGAATAAAGAAGCCCTTTTCTTCACAGCATCCAAAAGAATGAGTGATGATTTCCAGTTGAACTCCTCTAAAATCAGATCTGGCCAGAACTCAGTGGGCAAATTTGCCTCACATAATGGATTATTTTTAGGGTAAATGAAGCTTTCATTGAAGCCAATGGAAATATTTTCATTGACTTTAACCGATTTTGATTCCAGGGTCTCTATCCAGTAAGCTGTATAAAGTTCTGGACAATCAAGGAAAGGGCATTTACATAGTTCTTTGTAGTGGCTTTGAAGCCCTTTAAGGATCACAAAAATCAGCTCTATTTTTTGATTACACCTGAGGTTATATAGCCTATTAGTCAAGAACACGAACTGAAGCTATTTGTACTGTCCAAAAAAATACTAGATGCATTTAAAAATAGCTCCTGAAAAAAGGCGTGCCACCAAGCATTTCCACTGTTATTTTTCAGCTGCATAAAGCATGACTATATTGCTTTAGTGATGACTATTTTTACTCTCTGTTTACAAAGCCTGCATTTTAAATTGTGATAATCCCCTAAACTTGATGCAAGCCTCAGAGGGCTGAAAGCTGGCATGGGAGATGCCAACCCAGGTGTGGTGCTCTCTTCAAAGCGTGACGGAAGCCATGGCTGTGGTACAGGGTGGCAGATGCACACACGTCGCTTGGCCAAGTTGCTGCTAAAAATGGCTTTAATATCAGAACATGACAGTTTACAAGCAGCCAGTTAATCCTTCACATGGGCCAAGTGCCTGTTGTGAGCGAGAAGGGGAAATTCTGATGGAGGAGACTTTTGTTTTCCCACCCATCTTTGTCACAAAAATAAAGAATAATCCTATCTGTTCCTTGTTACCTGTTCTTGTGTCTTGAATCTCTTAATCAGCCTTCCTGCTACCCTTGCCAGTCCATTTCTCATCTCTCAGGATGTCTGTCCTTGTTGATGGTGTTTCCACCCATGTGGTTGCTCCTAGTTCAGCTTTTCAAGGAAACAGTCTGATGTTTTTTATTATGCTGCTCATCACAGAGGTGCCTTACGGTCTGTCTTGGAAACCTGTGGCCTTGATTTGTTTGTTTGTTTTTGCTGGTTTTCCTCAGTCAAAGAAACTGTATAAATCCATTGCAATTGAAAATACTTTTACTATTTGTGCATGGTGTTAAATTCTAGATGTAAAATACAGGAAATTGAACATCAAAAAGGATAAGAAAATTTAAGGGAAAAATACTCAAGACTGTTATCCTTTGAATTTCCATGATACAAATTGTATACAATTCTCATTTGTATGGAGGAAGTTTTCTATCATGGTTTTTGTGTTGGATAAATACATATAACTCAGGGTGACCATGGGCTGTAAATTCATATGAGGTATGTAATTAATCTGGTCATTCATCTGAATGTTGGGTCAACAACATTCAGATGAATGACCAGAGTAACTGCTCACCTTGGAAATTGGTTTGGTTGTTTCCCCATGGTGTTCCCTTCCAACACGTGTAATAAATACAACTCTGGTGAGGAAAACCAACAGAAATTTTCTACTGGAGACTTTTGTTTGTGTTAAAAGAATCCTGGAAAACTTATCTGAATGTTGGATTTTCTGGGGACAATTTAATGCATTTCAGGGGATAGTTTAGGGTTTGGTGTGAAAATGGTTTTTGGGCTCCAGGAATCTGACGTTGTTTCTGTGGAAATGTGTTTTAAATTGAAAGCTCCTGATGTAGGGACCAATCCTGAGATTTTGGGAAGGCATCAGATAGCATTAGAACATTATGTTGAACAGGATTTTAACAAAAAAGATTGATTTAAAATCCATGATGTGGAGCCTTTACCAATGGATTTGCCAATCATTTGGCTGTGGGATACAGAAATCTTGTGTGATTTTTCTACATAACAATGACTTCCACCACTTCTTTCCACCACTTCTTTCCTAAATAGGCTGCAATATTAACTGTGGCTTTTTTCCCTCATGTCATCTTCCAAGACAAGAACCACGGCTCCAGTTAGTGGCAGTGCTGGGATTAGAATTTGATGCCATGTCACACAGAGACTGACATAAATACCAAAGAGAGGAAATCTGGATTAGATATAAGCAAATGTAAACAGAGGCTAAAGCAAAAACTACTTCAAAATCACACTGACTCCTTCAGAGCTAATTCATCAAAAACCTGTCTGACTTAAGCTTCTATACTAGAAATTGACACTGGAGTTTTTACAATATCATCTCATGGAAGAAAATCAGTTTCTGGCCATCCTTAGAGGAACAGAATCGTTTAAACAGTGTTTTCATTATTGTGCTTTTACTGGGCATTATTTTTACTATGGAAGGTCCTTTAGAATTAATGGGAATTGATTTCAGTGGCCTTTGACATATTACTGAAAATAATACGGCAAAATACAACCTTTTCCCTCTTACTGCTACGCAAAGGCTTTAACTGGGAAAGCAGTTTACAATGGTGCCCCCATGTAAGGCTTTATTCAAAAGATTTTACGCTTGATAACATCTGAGCCATAGGAGCTGTATGTGGGGTTTAGCATCTTAGCAGCTGCAATTCTTAATCCTGATTCCGTTGCCTCCATATTAAAAGCTCCATGGTCACAGGACAGCAGCTTTGGCCATTCCACATTGTCATTCATTCCTGTCCCCCACACGCGTGCCTGACCATATAGGAAAATGAGTTTACAACTGACTACGCCTATGGGACTCCCGGAGGGACACAATGCCAGAGCCTTTACCAGTGGTGGATGCATCCTCAAAAGGTTTGAAAGTTTGGTAAGTACATCCTTAACTAAACTCTTTTGACCTTTATTCAGATTTGTTTTTGGAGAAGGGCAAAGGGTTGGGCCAATTCTTGTTTCACCCAACTGGCTTGTCCATCTGAGGGCTATAATTAATCACTGAATCGCAGCCATACTTTGTTTTTGAGGCTGGGTCCCAATCCAGCAGGGCACTAAACTTTAAGCACATGACTAATTCTTTAAAGTCAAAGGGATTACTCATGTGCTGAAAGTCAGCTGCATATTGAAGTAGTTTTCTAGATCAGGCCTTGAGGAGTTAGGGAACATTTATATTTATTGTACAGCAGCACCAAGTTACTTAGTTTCCCTTTTCATCACTTTCGTCCTCCTTGGTGCCTGGGAATTTTCTTTACAGCAGCTGTGCAAAGAGGCAGTGGGTATAGTTTAGAGCAGGATGTCATCCACTCCCAAAGTGTGGGATTGAGAACTTAGTGTTCAGACTTAGTTTTGTAGACTTTTGAAAAAAAAAAAAAAAAAGATTCAGAATCTAGTCACTCCCACATTTAGGGAAGTTTCCTATTTATGTTCTGTATCATCTGATCTTCACACGCCAGTAGTTTATGTTGCCATGAAGTTATTTCTTGATGAGAAGTTGCTTTATCATATCAAAAAATAGACAGACATGTAAAAATCTGTATTCAAGAAAACCAAGAGAAATCACTTGTTTGGATCTTTTTGTAGTAAGTGATTATATTACTTCAAATTTAATTCTCAGCTTGCTCAAACAGGTAGCAACAGCAGTTTTACACCACTTGAGGATTTGTCTCCTTAGGAACAAAAAGGCCTCACAAATATGCTTTTTGAATTGTAAAATGAAGAGGGAAGTCAACTGAGCTACATCCCACATGCTAAAACCTCCCAATAAAATGTTTAATAGTAATTTAAAAAAATAATAAATAAAAAAAAATCTGTCTTTTTAAATGAAATTAAGATTTTCCAAGGGTACATCAAGGGTTTTATTACTGGTTCTACATAATAAAGTAATTGTGTAATTAGTAATACATTTGTCACTCCTTTACTGAGGAAAAAGTAAAACATGTACTGCTTTTGTGTAAATCCTGACAGTGGTGATTTTTTTCCTGAGAATTATACCATTATATCATAAAAGTGTCAAGGCATGAGTTTACTGTTCCTACTAATATTCTAAAATATTCTCTTAGGCTGACATCTCTGTCAATTAAAATTAAACAAAATTGCATTCTGCCATATACACTTCAAATAGGAAGCTTTCAAGTTTATGGCTGTTCTTTGAATTGATTTTTAAGATGGCATCTGTAAAACTTGGCTAGTACAAGATGAGGTAGGATGTAGTTAAGGTTCAGTCAATTTTAAAAATGTTTTAAAGATCGTAAATTGACAACTGAAATAGACTGAACATCCTTGGGATTTTTGGGCTGTCAAATATAAATCCATTTTTTTTAAAAAACAGAGCTCTTGCAAACTGAAAATTTTATGAAAACATGTTCTTTCCTCTCCCCCTTCTCCTCCCCCCAGCTCCTTTGATATTTTTGCAATAAGTTACACAAACAAGAGGGCTTCTGGTGTTGTTTCCAGTTGCTCGGTCTCGCGGGATTTGGAATTCTTCTTCTCCTGGTGTTTCCCACAGAAATAGAGTGAGAACGTGCTTTCTCACGGGACTGTATTTCTCATGGAAAATAATAGGGTTGCCGGCAGCAAACGTTTTCTGCAGTGATGCCCTGCCAATAAAGTCTTCAGGGAAATTATTGCCCTCAATAAGATGAAGACTAGTAAATTGGAACCCCCATCCCTACTCCACAAAGATATGTCTTTAGGAAGCTTTCTCCTTCTATTATTCCCTGGAAACCCTGACCTCAAGAAAATGCTGTAGACAGTAATGCTTGGTTTACACTTAATTTTGTTCCCCAGAATAAAGATGTCAGTTAGTGTGTAAAAATAAAAAAAGAACAATCTTCCCTCCTGGACACCTCGACTAACACATTTATATCAGCACAAGCCCTGGTGTAGACAGTTATGTTGAGAAAAGTTGTTTTACAGAATAGCTTTATTTTGTTAAGGAACTACTTCAACTATAACAAATGACCATTTTTGCTCTTAAAAATGGCATCCTCTAAAGGGGAGGTTTCTGACACAGCAAACCCTCATACGTGTAATCTTGTCTAAGGTATGTTGAATGCATTTTAGTATTACTATTATTATTATGGTTTTACTATGTGTCCAATTCTATCATAATCCATACTATCAAAGATTTAAAAATGGACTGTGTTCATTTAAAGCACATATTTTTGGAAAGTAATCTCCTGTATGGGAATTCAAATTCAGACAGTGTGCTTTCCACTGTTGGAAATGCAACAGGTCTCTGTAGAGTGGCTAGGGAAATCTGTTCATTCTTAGAGAAAAAGTTTCTGGGAAGGGGAAAAAAAAAAAAAAAAAAAGGAGAAAAAAGCAAACCTTCCCCCATGGAAATGTGCTCTGAAAGAAATGCAGGTGTTGCCATGCAGGAGTTCATGTCAAGAGAAATATTTCCCCAGGGTCCCATGAGAGGAAAGGGGAAAGGAGGGGGGACTCTGGGGTGCGTGACCCAAGAGTAGGGAAAAAAAGCAGAGGCTGGTGACAGAAAGACCTTAATTCATGCACCATGTGCTTGAGTGATGTGTTTACTTTCAACCTTCAAGTCAAATTCAAGCAGCAGCCAAAACCCACAGATCAACACATTTTTAGTACAAAGTTAAAGTAGGGTCGTTGGCACCCTCGGTCCCCCACCAATTTCAGAAGCAACATTAAATCCATATTAATACACACTTTTCGTTAGTCATGTCAAAGGAGATGGTAATTATGGGTAAGTATGAAGATTAGGATGAAACCAAATAGTTGCTGCTAGAGGAGGTAACATAAGCATAATTAGTTGGAAGGGTTATTTTTAGTCTGGTAGGAGACTTTAAAGCTAGTTCTGTTCTGGTTTAGGTCAGATCTTTAAGGGCCCTTCTAAACCAGCCCATTCTATGATTCTATGACTCTAAGAGGGAAATTTATTTTTTAAGCTGCTCTTATCCTAATTATGTCTTCTGGCAGTGTTTTAGGTGTTGTAAATCAACAACACTGAAGTTCAGTGGAGTTCACGCTGGCTTGCCCTGGCTGAGCACATGGTTCAGCTGAGGTAGAGATGGCCTGAGGTTTTCTAGACAAAAAGTGAAGGAAACAGTTCTGCTCCAAGAAGGTAATGGTGTTTTTAATTTGGCCTTCATTATTAGCCCGTTCCTCCGGGATGGGAACATGCTACATACAGAAGTGAACTCAAAACCAAAATTTTGGGGTGAAGTAGGAGGCATCAGAGAAAACTTTCTTTTTCCAGGGCCTGTGAATCAGTGGAGGTTCTTTCTCTAGCTCTCCTGCCTTGATGATTTGGGATCCTTGGGGCATCTCATGTGTTTCCATTACAGAGAGGGTAGAAATGCTGACAGCATCTCATCTGGGAGGAGCTCAGGGTACTCATGGATTTAGGGCAACAGAGGTCTTTCAAGTCTGATTTTCTCCATGAGCTGTAAAAGCTTGGTTGATTCCGATGCAGACACTGAACCTGAGAACTATCAATGAAAACTCTTCTTCAAGCAGCCAGTGACATCCATCACAGAATTTTTTTCACTTTTTTTAAAATAAAGAATATAAATTAATTTCATTAGAACAGTAATATGACAAGTAAATGTATTTTCTGAGTAACTCCAGTGAAAATAAGCCAATGCTTAAAGAAAACAGCTACGCAAAAGTGGGATTTTTTTGCCTCACCTTTACGGATTTGTGTGAAAGTCTTATTTTTGTTTATTTCTGTTGGTTCAGACATCTGTGCATTTTATTGCCTGTTCTCAGAAACTTTGCAATGTTTTTTGTGAAGAGCAGTAGGAAAGCACTGAGGAAAAAATTGAGTAGATATAAAACCTTAGAGAAGTGGCACAACAGGCAATTTCTCTATTTGCTCCTACAGATATTGAGCTGAGCTGGGGAAATTACTTTAAGTACATAAGATGACACAATTACTACAGCTGGGTCTTTGTTTAATTTTCAAAAAGACAATCCTGGACACCAAATTCAAAGGTGATTGGTTATGGGCTCTTCAGCCCTTCACCTCTAGGTCACTGAGTTCAATACCATCCCAGGTTGTAGCTTGGCACTCTATCCTTTTCAAACAATTCTTGTGAGAAATTTATACCTTTATTTTGCTTGTGACTTATGTAATGACAAATGTTGTGTTTTTACAAATATGATCACAATCCAAAATTATTTGGTGTGTGGGTTATGGGGGCTGATTTCAGCTTGTGGACTAATCACAGACTATTCACCATGACTGTTGCTTTGAGTATTTCCTATTCACGAGCCCTGATTAAGATGCATAGCTCTGTTTCATTTGGCTTCATTGGATGACACCCATGTTGCAAAGAGCTTTCGACTGACCTTCTAACCCTTTTGGTGAAAATATATGTGCACAAGTGCCCACAAGGCTCTGCTGCAGGTTTTTTTTTTTTTTTTTTGAGGGCAAAATTTCATGCAGACAAGTGTTGGTGAAAACTGTCTGATGAAGAACAGAAACAATATCTGAAGAGATGTATAAAATTTATTCATGGTGGTGTTCTGAAATGCTATTTTTGAACTCCTTCCCTCGATCTTGAAGTGAGCAAAAAACTGTTGTGTGAAAAATTCCCGTGTGAAATAAATGAGTGGTTCCCCTCCATTTCTCAGTGAACATTGTAAATAGAGTCACAGCATTCAGCAGTAGCTGAATAATTTTGAAGCAGTCTCCACAGCAAAGTCACTGGATACTTGGAATTCAGTGGTGCCCTGGCCATAGTACTCCTGGGTGTAGTACAGGCATAACTAGCTAGTAATATATTAAGTCTCCTGTACTGTCATTTCAGGTGGAGTACTTTTACTAAGGATGTCAATCTCTATATCTATTAACCTTTAACCAATTAATTTCAGTTTAATTATTTTTTTTAATTAAAAAAAAAGACAAACCCAAATTCACTGCTGCACAGAAATAAGAAATGACCAAACCTTGTCTTAGAGTTCTACTGCCAAAGAGAGAACAGGGCTACAGTCCAGGCCAAAAAATTGGCTCATTTAATTACACCTGCACAGTATTTCAATAGTATGCCTTGGTGAGAGGGGCTTTTAGGAGTAAAGTGCTTTGAAATAAAGCTATTAAATGCATACAGAGACATTGATCGATACACTCGAGTTATGGGGAGGGGGGAAGGAGGGAGAGGGGAAAAAAAAGTCTTTTTTTCTTCTCTGTAAGAGTGGATTTGGAATCTTCAAGTGCGTAAGGATGGTAAACGATTGCTAAAAGTCCAAATTAAGAGGTATTAGTCTATTGTGTGGCAGTCAGTCACATCATATTCACATTGCTGTTTTCTTGTCGGAGGTTTTGCCTTGATCTACCCTGGACCACATTGACAAGTCACAATTGAAGCATTCTAAATAATCCACAGTGAAATAAGGCATAGGGTGTCACTCTCTAGGCTACAGAAAGCCTGAGCGCAGTGAAGTTAGAAAGGGTAGCAAAGCCCTTTTCAGTCGCGTTTCTCAGCCGATTAAACTCATTCAGGGCCAGGCTGCTGGAACGAAAACAGAAAGATCACCTCCTGTTCGCCAGTGTTTTGTTGGCAACAGCAGACAGATGTAGAAAAGTAGAAACATTTTTACTATAGCAACAAAGAGGAAAGGGGTGGGAGGCAAATTAAAAAAAAAAAAAAGTTGGAATTTTTGGTTTGTTAATGTACCAGGTACTTTGGGATGGCACACCAGATTAAGAGACTCTGCTAGCACAGATTGGAATTCAAAAGATCCATGTGAAATGACTGTGCAGTGCAAATCTGCATCCCCCTTTCTCCCCAAACTCCTCCACTGGTACAGTAATTAACCATAAGAACAGATTGACACATGGAGATCCAGTTCATTAACATTTTTTGTTTGGTTGGTTTCTTGGCTTTTCAGAAAAACCCATTTAAGACTGATGCCTTCTTTAAGAGTAACCCATCCACCCATGCAGCCACACTGATGTGACATATTGTGACACAAGATGCCACAGAAAACTAAGCCGAGCCCTCAACTGAAGGCTTGATTTAGCCATACATTCTCCACAAGTCACCGATTAAATTAACTGTTGTAGATTCAAGGCAGGAAAACGATAATTCATCTACTGTGAGTAGTTGTGCAGAAATGGTTTGCTGCTGCAGGAAAAATAATCTGCAAAATACATCTTTAAAATATGGTACTTTTCCCTTTCAATGTATTAAGGTAAATAAATTCAGTTGCAGGAAATGCAGCACATTTTTAAGAGGTCACTGCAATGACTTTTTACCTGCTGTGCACCATGCATTTGTGCATACACAAAATACACTCTTAGAAAATGCAGATTTGCATGCCTAAATGAGCACAGAGATGTTCAGATAAATAGAATCAAAAAGTTTTTGCTAACTTTTGGTATAGAAATCCACATACATCTAGTTAGGAATAAGTGACAATTATTTCATGTCTCTGCAATGAAAAACCCTCAACTAAACAAGTGCAGGAATGATTCTGTAGCTGTGTAATTAGGGCAGCAATATGGGGGACCCACATCCCAGCCTCTTCACTAATAAAATCATTCTGTACAAAATAATAGTTATAAAGGCAATACTGAAATTTTTCTCTACCAAGTCCTGTGCTTAGGGCAGTTATTTCAGATATTACATAGATTTCACTTCTGTAAAAAAATTGGGATGAAAAGGATTTATATTGAAGTGTTTCTACCTCCTAACTAAACATGCTGCTGATGAACAGATTAAATCCAAAAGTTAGCTCTCAGAAAGCCAAACATTGTCACTGCCTTAGAGTCTTTAGAAAATTTATCCATTAACCTTTGTATTTACGTCAGTGCTGAGCCCTTTTGAAGACCAGATCTTTGGAGACGATTGTATAGTTTAATGTTTCTGGAAATAAAAAATTACTTTAAATTCCTATGCCTGTTAAATACCTAAGATCTACTCATTTTCACTTGGGTATTTTTGGAAAACCAAACCCAAACCAAATTGCCCTCTGTCTCAAAGCAGGTGATAAGTGCAAGGAAGACTTTCCAAGGCCTGTTTAGGGGGCAGGGGGATGCAGGGGTGCTTTGCTCCAATTTGTCACCATTGGGATAACGAGTTCTGACCCCTTGGAAATCAGAGGCAATTCCCCTGAGGACATGGAGAGCAATGTCAAGCACTTTAGCAAGTAGGCTCCTCCACAGATGAAGCACTTGAGCTTTTATGCACAATGACCTGCCCAGAGATGTTTTAAAATATCTCGTGGTTCTGGGCTTAGATCCGAACTTTGATCTAACAGCTCACATGTTATAGACCTCCTTTTCCAGCCCTCATTTCCCGAAACCTTTGAGTCTTGCCGACTCTGGGCTCAGCATTTGCAAGGACTGATCTAAAATATTGTGCTCGTTTATCACTGTGTTGTGCTTTTACCATGCTTTAAAAATTTGTGCAATATATATCAGGTGTCTATGGATTTTGGCATGGTGTTGGGTCATCTCAGAGATTTGGCATTGTTTAGACTGCAAAATAGCACACAGGGTCAAGAGCAGTCAATATTGGGCCCATAAATTTTTGGCTGGGCTCTCGTAAATTGTCCTCTAATCTGTGGCTTGAAAAAGAAAAAAAAAAAAAAGATATCAGAAGTCAAATCTCTTTTCCTCTACAACTGCACTTATGTTTCCAGAGAAAAAGGAAAAAGAGCTGTCCTTCCCAGCACACTGCTGAGGTATTTGCTTCTTTTGTTCACATTGGACCACAGAACCAGGGACCAGGTTGACTTCTGATGTTGTGATCCTGCAGTGAAATGCAAAACCAAATCCCCAGGCAGAATTTCAGACAAACAGTCATTTTATTTACTTATATTCATCTCTTCTGGAAAAAGGGGAAAAAAAAAAAAAGAGAGAAAATAGCTTGCTTAATCCCAGTACTAACACAATATTGATTCACATTCATGTTCAGTATTTATTGACGTGCATTGCATACGATGGAGGCTATCAATTAGGCTACTCTGCTGAAGGGAAGGGGCAATCATATTAGAAAACAGATGAAGCTCATAGTTTATATAGTCCTAATTTTATGTAATGTAAACCTTTCAAACCCTGGGCACATGCGAGTGAAAATGCACGTCCTGATGAAAAAAAAATGCAGAAAACAAATGGATTTACTCTCCAGCTAATTACTGTGGGTGACTGTCCTCCGAGTCACATCATTGTTTCCTGAAGTTCTGTAATTAAATGAAACTTCTCTTAGTACAAACCAAATTTCTGTGTATTTTATTATCCAACATTAAATACTTTTCTACAACAGCTCAGCACAAGGTTTTGTTTTGTGAATGGGTCAGATATATGAAATTTTGGAGGTGGTGCATAATGTTATCATGTTCTTTCTGTACACAGAGTCTGAGGTTCAGCAGACTGAGCCCCCATTAAACACCAATGTCAAGGAGAGCACAGCGGCATATGGGCAGTATTCAGGAGACCAAGTGGTTGCATGCAGAAATCAAATATAAAACATTCCCTTTTTTTGCCCCTTGGAGGTTTTATTGCATGGTTGCAGCTGGATTTACACTGTATTTAATAAAACATTAGTAGCCATCAGGGATTGAAATATGTAACGTAATTCTCTTTCAGTAAAATAATTCCATAAATCCAAATATGAAGCTATTTGTTTTTTTGCAAGTACTGTATGCCCACAATTAAATTAAACCCTATATATGGCTTTTTTTTTTTCACCATGGAATTTAATGGAAGAAAAATCCATCTGCAAAGTTGATTTTGGATGCATATTGACATTTTTTTGAGCTGAAGTAGGCCTGGTGGCTAATAAGTTTTGGGGAGAAAGAGGGCTGTTGGCTCTCCATCCTTGCTGAGTTACTTATGATAAAAAGCTGTGGAAAAATGAGGGTCAGTGCTGCATTGCAGAAGCAGGTGAAGGCACTCCTAATTGTGCACCAAAAAGAAGTGAAGATTCAGTGTAATTCTCTCCAAAACCTCTGGTCTCTACCTACATCTGGACCACTAAGAAAATGACCAGAATGAAGCAAGACTGCTATGGCCAGGTAACTTTTACCTTATGCAGTGACCAAGGTGACCTAACCACATTGTATCACATTTTTCACCCCTCAGATGCTTTTGATAAGTTGAAAAGTGGGGAGAAAAAAAAAAAAAAGAAGAAAAAAAAGAAGAACCCATATCTTACTTAGCAAGTATAATGTTTTGGAGACATCTTGAGTGTTTCTGGCAAAAGACACAATTGGTCATATCTTTAGTGGGATGAAACAACTGCGTTGAGGTTTGCACCAGCTACAGATTATTTTCTTGTAGGCATTGTGCTAATTGTCATGAAAAAAACAGGCAAAGGGAAAAGAAAGACTGTGCAGGGAAATAAAACAAAGGTATTAGAAAATGAAGCTTGATGAGATATCTTGAGAGCTTTCCATACAGTTTGCAGAAACAAAAAGTCTGAGTAGGAAAAAACAGCTATTTTGTTATTTTTTTAATGAAAATAAAGATAAGGAAAAGAGACTGGATGCTCCCAAGGACATATTCTTGGCTATTACAACAGGGAGACATTTTCCAAGTAGAATGAAGTTTCTGTTTTGTAACAGCAACTGTGGATGCTAGGAAAGGAAGATGACTCCAACTGGAATTTGACTAGATCCATAAAATTGCCACTATTGTACTTCTACGTGAAACATGATCTTTGAAATTACAGATCAACAGTCTCTGATGTTAATACTTTTCTGTAAACAACAATTTTGGCAGCAAAGTACCAGTGCTGGGGCGGGTAGAGATTCAGTGTCTTAGAGGAGCTGTGCATCGTTTTGTGGAATGCCTGAGGTTTTATCCAATTCTCATCTTAGAGATCCAGTGGAGCCAAATGAGTGATCCAGTCTGGCACACGTGGCTGATGTTGTGTGGACTAACGATGGCACAGCATGAAGCAGAGGGGTGACAGCAGCTGTAGCATTTCAGCTCTGTGAGGAATTTGGGCAGAGACACAGGAACATCTGAAATGTGAGTTCTAAATTCATATTTCATACAAATCCTTCAGCTTCCCTGCACAAAAAGATGCAGTAAAGGACCATCATCTCCCATCCTAAATAAATAGTTCTTCCTTTTCTTCAGCTCAGGTGCATCTTGCATTGAATAGCTGCACCTCACTGAAGATCAGAGAACTCTAAAGAGAGAATTGTATTTTAAATTGTAAAAGCCCCACAACACTGAAATTTTACAGCTTTATAATTGTTAAACAGAGTAAACGCTCTCACTTTTTTGAATTTTTGCCTTCATTTTCTTGTATTTACACTTAATGCTTTCAATAGTTCATTTTCACATTGTCCCTGAAAAAAAAAAAGCAAAAGGAAATATTAAAGGTGTTGCAAGTGTTTAAATGTGCAGCTTATAATCATTCCATTTTTCACTTTTAGCATTTCTCATTAAGCAAGTGTGAAACTTCTGGAAAATAAAAAAATCGAGACATTTGTGAGCTGGGGCTAATTATTGTTTTCAGTAAAAACCACTGACCACATTCCTTTTTTTTTCACCCTTTAATTTAATGCAATGTTTTATGTTAGATCAGTAGGAGACTTCTTTGTATTTATTTTTCTGTTTCTGTCAGTTGTAGCTGAAGATTGAAAAAACTGACTTATTGAGATGTTCAGGACACTAATCCAGGTGAACTTTGAAACACTGGGATGTGAACCAGGCATGCATTCACATGGTTAATTCGCATCCCCATCCAAGTGGACTGGAAAAGCATTTGCCACGGAGGTCTTCAATCATGGTGCAGAAACAGATTTCACTGTTGCTGTGTTCTGATTTTCTTTTTGTTTTCTTTTGTCCTAGCAACTCAAGAATAAGACAAGAATTACTAAAAAAAGTCAGTATTTTCTTCTAGCTGCTGGTAAATACTTATCTTTCTTTGGGGTCAGTGATTTTTCATATGTCTTAGTACACAATGGAATTATTTAATTACTTTTGCTAGCAAGTTTACAGACAAGTATATCCCCATCATACTGCATATCCTCAAATAAGATTATTTACAATCCAATCTAAGGAGTGCTGACTGGTGTCATTGGAAGCTAAAGCTGCATCAGCATTTAAATTTCTACTTTTCTGGGCAAAAACCCAACTGGCTGATTCAATTAAACTCTTTATGTTATATATTATCCAGAAGTTCACAATCTGAAGTGATTCTGAGAGTCTGAAGCCATGCCTTTATGATTGCAATTTGGTAGCAAGACAATTTCCGAGGACTGTTTTACTTGAACTGCAATGAAAATGTCAGGACATAACACACTTTCTGATGCGGGTTTTATGAAAGGCACTCCAAAATCAACCATTATTTCAAGCACAAGCAATAAATAACCTTCATTATTCATTAGAGTGTATATATGCATTTGTGTTTGCAAATACGGTGGTTTCCTGAGCAAAGAACCCTTTAATCAAAAGACCCTTCACTCATTTAAGGAGGTAACAAATGGGTAGGCAGGAGGCACGGGAAAAGACACTCTCTTTAATCGGTAATGGAGATAATCTATAGAGTTCCTGCAATGCAAGTAGTCCATCTTCCAGGCATAAACTTTAGATAAGGCGTAGGACGTGGAAAGATTCATGCAATATTGTGGAGCTACTTTTCATAACAGTCATTTGGACGAATTTTGTTTATGGTCTATATTGAACAAAGAGAATGGACCTTTCCCACAGCCCGTAAATCACGGCCCTCCTGAAGGGTGTCTGCAGTGCTGCTCCACTATTACTATGCACAAGAACATTAACACCACTGAAATAGTCTCTCTGAATTTACTGCTATTTACCTGCTCAGATGAGGTGCACCTCTGCAAACAGCTGACACAGTGTGCCAGACCTGCAGCAGCCCCTTCCATCTTCAAAATATGTTAGAATGCCAAGCAGCCTCCCCACGTGTATTTCATTTGCATGAGAGTATTTTTTTTCTTATTTTAAACGAATTTTTAAAAAATTTGTTTGTGAAGAAAATGGTGAATTCAAATTATTTTGTTTTTGCAATTCAAAAGCCTAAATTCTGGTTTCTAGAACTGGCATTGCTTTATCAAATTCAAAATAATTTTCAATTTTATATTATTTTATTTTTGGGGTTAAAAATTAAATTGGAGGAGATCTTGCATACAAAGAAACTGAGTGCTCACTGTAAAGGACTGAGATGCTGTTTCTGGTGCTTTCATACAGAAGGGTATTTGTATAATGAAATCTCTGGGTTTGGTGAGAGGTGAAATTGGGAATAACTCTGCTAGGAATGGATTTTTTATAGTTATTTCAGAAAATGGAAAAAAAGAGATATCAAACTGTAATGACCAACAATTTCAAACAGAGGCTTTGGGATGATGCTGGAGGATCAGATCAAACCAATTAAAGCACCGGGGAAGGATACTGGCTCCCAGCCGCTAGATAACAGCTCAAAGAGGAAGGGAGGAGGAGGAGGACTCCTCTCTCTTTCTCTTTCCTGCCTCTTTCTTTTTTCCCACTCCTGCTTTTCATAGTGGGGGCACTAATGAACTTTTCAAGTCCCATGAAGACAACCCTTGTGTTCTGATTAGTTGCCTTACTTTTAATGAATTGTTTTAATCAAGTTTCAAAGCAGGCACTCTATGCTTCATTGCAGCAGCCCAATGACAATGAGCTGAATGTTACCAAGACAGTGCATCTGATGGACTTTAATGGATTTTATGTGACAGTGTCTAGTGGCCTCATATTAGACATAGCTTTGCAACAGAGAACCCATGGGGTTGCACTATGCATTTAATCTATACAAACTGTAAGGATAAGGGAGAGGGAAGCTGTGGAGGGGGAGAGACTCTGAACCCTGAAGACCTTCAAAAGACATGCATTTCATACTAATAAGAAACAGTCTTCAGTAATTTTCTTTTTTTTTTTTTTTTTTTACTTTTTTGCAATAGCAAAATCCCACCGTGTTTTCTTAGGGAATGTCATGAGTATAATATCTCCAGGGCTTTTTGCAATAACATTCTCCAAACATGAAGTTATCTGGAAAAATTAAGCTCTCAAGGAAATCTTGGCAGGGCTGTAACATTTCCTGGATTTCAGGTAGCGATTCTGAGTTGTGATCTCTTAAGTCCGTAACAATTTGCTATTTCTAATTTATTGCTTCATTTGTGACTGCTGCTACAGCGAGGTAAATTTATTCTGATTTGCACAACCTAAGTCTTAGCTCTGACAGTGACTAATTATTACCTGAGTTAAAATAATGAAAGTGTCGGAAAGTGTCCGAATGCAATTTGTTAGGAAAACATGTGGCATGCTGTGTTACCCAAGCCCAGAAAAACCTAAGTGATCAGAAACCATGGAGAATTAAGAATTTTTCCCCCAAAGGTTACAAATCAATGTGGAAATTTTTCAGGGAATTGGACTGCTGAGGGGTTCCATCCACTGGAATATACAATACAGACCATACCTTTCAAATTCTCTTCTTAGGAAAGAAAAGTTAGTTTTTTAGAATAATCTAAAAGAATATTATAACGACAATAGAGAGCTTCCATCAATTATAGATTATTGTTTGTTATTATTTAAATTATACACTGGTTGAAGATTATGTTGCAGTTAAAAGAATATTATAACGACAATAGAGAGCTTCCATCAATAGATTATTGTTTGATATTATTTAAATTATACACTGGTTGAGGATTATGTTGCAGCCACTCTTTCTCATTAAAAAAACCAAACAAATTCACAATAACACATAAAAAACAAAATCTGTTGCAAGAAACTCCAGAAGTAGGAGCACCTTTAGCTGCTGTAACATATATATTTTTTTTTGCTGGCTCAGGATTAGTCCTGTGTTTTGTCAATTATAGGCATGTCTTATTCACAGAACTGCTCAACTCCAGCTGTGTAAAATGAATCCTCAAATGAAATGGTCAAATGATGTTAATGACTCTGCTTGCGAAAGTTTCTGAGGAATGTTAGCAGCTCTGGGTTAGAATTAGAAAACATCTGACAGCTCTGTAGTTCTGGTTGTTCAAATAACTGCATGCAAGCAGAAGGGATATCAGTAAATTAAAATAATAATGCAAAAAATAATAAACAGCTATCTGGCTGAAAAGGTATGGCAGTACAAATGATTTGGGTTTGCTTCATTCTGAGTATTCATCACTCTCATGAGCCATTTAAGCCACACTTGAAATTAAATTTATCTTGAGCAGGATTTAATTTAGATTTAATAAGGCAATTGTTTTATTGTTAAGCACCAATTGGATGTCAACACGTAATGTTTCCTAGAGTGATAATTCTACTGTACTCTGAAAAGATGCAGGGGCTACGTGAGGACTAACGATTCCACGGGCCATAATGATGTACCTGTGCTTAATATTGCTTAATATATCTGTATTTACTGTCTGCATTTCAGGCTCTCCTACCACACAAATGTCCTGTTGTATGAAGAAGGTACAAAATATGTATCTGTGTCTGGATCTAACACACCTGCTAGACCTCTTGAGAGATATTATTCTATTAATTACAATATATTGATTGATTTCTACTTTACACGGACTGCT
Organism: Onychostruthus taczanowskii; assembly: GCF_017590055.1. Taxonomy (NCBI): domain Eukaryota; kingdom Metazoa; phylum Chordata; class Aves; order Passeriformes; family Passeridae; genus Onychostruthus; species Onychostruthus taczanowskii. The sequence goes on along the minus strand of NW_024503679.1, from coordinate 13,671,926 downwards.
TGTATTTAATTTAAATATACAATGAAGCATATTGAGGACACAATTTGGATTGTTACTGTGATAAATAATTGCTAATTGTGTCATGATAGATCACCTATTTTAAGGTAATGTTTCTCTTATGCTAATAGCAACTGCATTTATGCAGTACACTGAGAATCTGTTTCAATTATTCATATTTGTTCCTGGACTGTACTTTCTTATTCAGGTCTGCAAGGAACAATACATATCTTGGCACTTCAAAACAAATGCTGGCATAATTTTCAGGAAAGCATTTATGCCTTTTCACACAAAGTCCATGCATGCTGTTATGTTGATTACATGAAAATACAGATGTCAGTATGTAATTCTGGTTTTTGTTTTGCTAATTCTAGTGTGTATACCACATATATATACATATATATATATATATATATATATATAAAGATCAGTCAGCTAAATCATTAATAATATTTGTAATAATTATTGATATTAAAGCCTATCAGTAGTACAATATTATTGTCAGTGGTTTTTCTATTGCCCAAATATGTTCGATTTGTCATTTTATATGAAAAAATAACATTCTTTTTGAATCTTCCCAACACCTAAAACAGGCCTAACAACAAATTTTCCAAGAATTTACATTCAAGGGAGAAAAACCCAACAGCATTATCTTTTTTTGCCTTCACTCCCAATTTGTGTCTGCTTTCTACAAATCAAACTAAACTTATACAAGTCAGTTTGCCAAGAGAAGTTTCCATGAAAACAGCAATTTAACAGAAGCCTGGAGAGTATTTGCAAATTGTGAATTTGTAAATACAACATTTATTATTAAAAACTTGGTTCTAAGAGTCTCACTCAGTTAATCAAGGAACAGAAACAACTCTGTGTGATTCACACGCCCAATAAAAAATAATCAGAACAGACCCCAGACATATAATTTCTAATCTATGACTACACTGAAAAAAACAGCAGCTGTTCAAAGAAAATTCGAGTACTGAGAGAGAGGATGGGGTTTGTGTTTGAAAAGCATCTCGGAAAGACAGATCCTTTTGTTACTGAGTTCACTTGGAAATTTCTGCCTGGGCTGGGCTGCAGGGAGGCTGCAAGGACCCCTCTTTGTGCAGGCCAGTGCTGCTGTTCTGCTGCTGTTCGGTAACTTTTAGGAGGAGCTCTGGTTGGGTGCTGTTCCACGGCCATTTCCAGTGGCACCAAGCTCAGCTGAGGAAGTTTCTGCTCTTTTTCCAGCTGTGCATTGCTCCCATCCTGGCAGTGCATCCCAGCTCTGCAGCTGGATGTCCCTTTGGTCAGCCAGTTCTTTGTGTGGCTTCTCTGTGCCCTTCACTATGGCAAGAGTTTGGGTTGAGAACACAGAGTTTTCCTTCCTTTTCTTTATGGAGGGAGTCACCAGCAGGAGATTTGCATGTTGTTAGGTCCAAGAAAAGAGCCTGGTATGAAGCTGGAGGCCAAGGCTGCTACAAAAGTTGAGGATGAGGTGAACATAAAGCACTGAATGTCTTATTCAGCCCCATCCAATATGTTGTGGAATACCTTCGCACTCAAGCCTCCCAGCCCTGCCTTTCACAGTTGCAAGGGGTGTTTTCTACCCAGTCCTGCAGTGAGGGAGCTCCCAGCAGAGCTGTGAGGTGGTTCCCAGCTCAGAAGGGACAATGTGCACCTACAGGAGCAGGCAGTCCCCTGGCACCCCCTGGACCCATGGCTCCAGCACACAGGGTGGGATGCCCTGAGCAGTCCCACACCCAGCATGGAGAGGAAGCACAGCCAGGAAGCCTGCAAGCAATCTGGGCCAGTAATGAGCAGCCAATTAATTGATTACTGAAAGTATAACTGAATCCTATGCCTCAGAGAAATCTAAAATATAGTAACTGCTTACTTTATTGACAGCATTCATGCCATATTTAGTAGCTGGTATGTAAGGAGTAGCTGGACAATTTTGTTACACTTAATATGTTTCAGAATACAGCATAAAACATGTTTTAACACTATAACAACTATTGAGCAGTACCTCTGGGAACAGGCTTTATTATTAGATTACATTATACAAGATTAGACTAGTCAATAAGGGATTTCTTTCACACAGCATGCCATCTGAAATACCTGTTTTCTTTCCTTTTTTTTTTTTTTTTTTTTTTTTTAAATTACTTCAAGACCTTCTTTGTAGGATCTTAGGTACAATATACCCATGAATCATAAAACTGACAAGCCCCAGGGCTGAATGGTCTCTGTACTGGAGATAGGAGGCCTAGAGATAAAGGTGCACTACAGGTATACAGTGACAGGGGTGGATTATAGATAAACAAAAGGCACAGTTATTAGATGCGAAATGCCAGGCAGGATTGTACATGGAGAATGCAAATTGTAAGGACTGAGTCTCAGGGACCCTGCTCTGCTTGGACTGTCAGGCAGGAGGAAAACAAAGACAATGCATCAGTCTGGGTGCAATCCTGGGTTTTTTTAGATCTGCTTTAGCTGCTGGTTGCTGAGGGTTTTCAGCCAGGTTTTGGCCCTTGGGTAAAGCCCTGGGGATATTCAGGCCCCTCAGGAGGTTAATTCAAAACTCTTCTGATCAAATAATTTGCTGATTAGTTAAATAATAATTAGAAAGGCAAAGAATAGGTGAACTGTGAGGTAACCTTGGCCAGGGCGGCAAACAGATAGCTCGATCCTCCCAGGATCCCGCTCCTGCAGTATTAATCTTTTCTGCACTTGTTCAGAGCAGTGTGCAACCAGAAGAGAGACTGGGCACTGTGGTCTCTCCTGGCTCAGGAAGAGCCCCTGGGGGATTTTCAGGACAACTCGGGCTGGGACAGGGATTCCCAGCTTGTGAGTTTGGGTTTCAGCCTCTGGCGCCTGCAGAGTGCTGAGGTACTATTCTGGTACCCAGTGCCTCTATGAGCATATGTCTGCTCAATTACACTGCTGAAATAGAGTGAGAATCAAACACACTATTTGCTTTTTTCCCAAATGATATCCGGTGCTATTCACACGTTTTCCCCCCTTTAAATTCCGTGTTGCACGCTGCATTGCATCTGTTGCTGGCAATTTCTCTCTTAGTCCTAAATTAAAAACCTCCCCTGAACTACGCAGTTGCTGACTACATCCATGAGAGCAACTTCTATTCAAAATTCCTAGATGGAGAAGACTTGTGGCCTGCTTTGCTGCACAAGCTGGAAATGAATATGAATTGAAAGGACTATATTTAAGAGCAGTTTCCCTTTTTTTTTTCTTTTTTGTCTACAAGAATATTTCTTCTTTTATATAACCAAATTTCCCCACAAGATTGACATTTCAGGAAAGGGGCAGAGGCAGACAGGTGACTACAGATCAAATTGGATTTCTGCAACCTTCCAATGTAAAGGTCAGCCCTCTGCAGTGGTTTTCAGCCAGCTTTTCCTCTCTTGGTTTCCAACACAGGTGAAATACCTCGTGTGCCCAGGTACCTTTTAATATTTTATTTTTACTTTGGTCTTTTCTTTCTTAAATGCTCAGTGGAGAAAAAAGTTAATTAGGCTGTTGGCTTTGCTGCAGAGCATCATCCTCCAACCAGGTATGGTGGGAGAAGGGACTGGAGAATGATCCCTTCCTACCCTTGGCATCCTGAACCTGCTCAGATCAGTGAGAAAAATTCCTGGAAGTAATGACCTGTTGCAACATTTGAGGGGGATGGAGGATCTTTAAATCAGACACATGAGCAGTCAAGAAACTTCCCAACTGGAGGGCAACATTGCTTACTTTGAACAGGATTTGGCAGCAACTTTGATGAAGAAACTGGAGAAATAACTCCAGTAATTACCTTTTCCCCGAGTTGGCCAGTGGGTTGCCATGGACACTCTGTTCTGACCAAAATATGGGCTCTGCTGTCTTGTGAGCAAGCTGTCAAATAACCAATTGGGTGTCAGAAATTTACAGCCAGTAATTAACGGATAGGTTTATAATTAAGTGGAGATGCCCCTGAACAGCAATGCTTGGATCTGAATTCCAATTCTAACTTTTCCCAAAATTCGGAGGCAAAAGAGAGTGACAATTTGGGTACAGTGCCATCTTTATAATTAAACAATGATTTTTGACAGGAGGGGAATCTCCAGCAGTTAATGACTGACTGCAGGAGTTGAGGGCCTGAGGCAAAGCTGAGGGCTTTTAATCCAGGTGGTCATTAACTGCCTGGGAATGCCTGACCCTGAGGTTAATTGTTTCTATTTTAAATCATGAAAATAATATACACATATACAGACCCCCCCTTTCCTTCTTTTCTGCTGTACACATGTGTAACAAATACACTGCTTTTTATGCATTCAAAAAGATGAGAGCCATGCTGTTGGGATGTTCTTGATGTGTTTGCTAAAGAGTTCAGGTACTTCAGATATTCTCTTGGTATTTTCCACCCACAAAATCTGACCCAGAGTCTAGCCAGAAGGGACTGGCCTGGAAAGGCTCTGACTTGGGGCATGTAAGGAACAGGAATGCCCAGTGGAGTTTTTAAAAGTGCATCTGAGTCTGGCTCTGAGTTTTTAAATATGCCTCTCTGGCGGCCTCTGAGTTGCTAACTCCAAAATCCTTGGAGATGATTTAATTTTTGATTAGTATCATTTTTAATAGACAGAGCAGCTCTCTGTGATTCTGCACATCCTGAGAGTAAGGAACAAAACTACTTTTAGAAGTTGTTAGTGCACCTTATCCAAATACTTCTCGGCTTTAAGCACTGGCTGCTCCACACAGAGGAGGATCAGGCCCTCAAAGACAGTAACACTGCTCTCAGTTCTAACTCCAGCTTATGCAAAAGAAGCCCCCAGGAACTGAGCATGGCCTGGAAACTGTGAGTAGGTGACACTGTGAAGGGAGCAAACCCAAGAACCAGCAGATACCCCACCTGAAACAGAAACAATTGCACTGTGGCTCATTCAGATGCATTTTCTTCCCTGCATCCTTCCCTCCCTATCCCCTCTTCGCTTTACTTGTTTTTAAAGAGACATATGTCATCATTGCCAGTTCAGTTTCCTGAGTTTAACCCTTGCTATGTCTAGCCTGATTACTCCTAATAAAGCTTGACAGTTGGAGGGTTAATCCAACCCTTGGTCTCATGGTTTCTTCTCTGGAAACAATCTGTCCCTGAGAGCTTTCTGGCCTGTTGCAAGGTTATATCCCCCTGGGGTGCCATCAGCGCCAGCCAGGGCTCCTTTCCCATTGTCTGCCAAATGGCCACCAATTAAGTCAACTGTTCCCCAATTAGAATTTTGAGGAATTTATCTTGTTCCTCCTGTGTTCCAACTCCCAAGCAGGGGCAGTTCTTGGAGTCGGTTTCAAGGGCTTTTTTTTCTCTTCCATAGTGAGAAGCGGGGGAGAATTAAATAAATAAAGAGCAGCTCTTTCCTGTAATCGGATACTCCTGGGTTTTTCCTGTTGCCCATTCACACAGCTTAATCCTGGGGTATGTGATGAGAACTTGGTAATATTTAAGGGAGGATGTTTTATTGTTGTTCCAGTCACCTGAATTAGTGTGACTGAATTTTTTTTTGAATCAGTGCTGCTCTCAGTAAAAGTCTTCACTGTGACATCAACTATAAATATATCACAATTCTCTGAGGTAAAGGAAGAAAACAATAATTTTATATTGAACTGATATGATAAACAAATATGCAGGCTTGCTGTTGGTTTTTCTCCCTCCCCCCCTCCCTTTTTTTTTTTCCTTCCTCTTCCCCCAAAATTGCTTTATTGGTTGTTTACATCTTTTTATGGGTGAGTTAAATTCTGGGCCCTGGGTCCTATTTAATATGGGAAATGCAAAGTCTGGCAAAGTTATCAGGGTAATAGATTTAACCTAAATGTACAAACCTCTGATTGATACATTCTAGGCAAACAGGACCTTTGGCTTTCTTCCTGAGAGAGCATGTGAAGGTCTCCAGCAAGCTCTTTATGTGATACCTCAACTGCCCTTACCATGGTGGAGTAAAAGCTCTTAATGCCATAGGGAGACTGCCAGGGCAGCTGTTGTGTCACCATCAATCCGCATACCTGAAAATATCTTTCAACAGAAAACAATTTTTTTTTCCTGCGAGTTAAAGTCCATTTTGCTAAAACAGCCAAGAAAAAAGTAAGAATTAAAATGTGAGACGGAAGATGGAAACATCTCCTGCCTTTTATTTGCACTTTTTAGAAGCTGGTGCCCAATAATCCATTTTTCCTCTTTGATGTTGTTACGGGTGGACCTCCCTTTCTGGAGTCTGGCTTTGCAGTTGAATAAATCCAAGGTTTCAGAGCAAACTTGGGGGTTAATAATGAAAACCTACTTTTTCCACAAGACATTCACTGTGATGTTAAACAAGTTCACTGAAATATGGTCCTGGGTCTTCAAACATTTTGGTAATGGAGCCACCTGACACACTTTTCTGCTGATCTTTTGCTGTGCTTGTCCTCATAGTTTCTGACTCTGTCCTGGTGCTGCATTAAGTGATGTGACTAAAATTGTAGCCAACATCTGTCATGTATCGCAATTTTTTTCCAGAAGAGTCAAGTGGTTTATTTTGGGATTGCTTAGAGAAGATTTTTAGTTCTCTTTTTCACACATTTCCTTCATATTACTGCAAACAAGGCCAAAGCACTCCACTCACATCTGCTTCCAAGTGTCACCAATTTCTTACAAGTTCAAAAACATGAGGCAAGATGGAGATAAAGACCACATACAAAATTTAGCTGGCAATCCAGTTTTCTTTAGGGTTTATGTATGATTTTATCTGAAGTTGTGTGCCTAGCCATCCAGGTTTGTTTTCAATCATTACAAAAAATGGTAGGTCTGATCCTTCGTGGGAGAAATTACAGAAGTTTTTCCAGATGTACACAAATAGACTGAGACCTTTAGCACCCCTCTTAAGTCCTGTAGTTTTCTCCTATTTGACTGAAGGCAAATTGCAGTGAATTGTATGGAAAAATGACACCCTCAAAGCTTTGCAAAATGTTAAGGTTATATTTTATTCTTACTTTTTTAGAATTTTGTTTGTCCAAGATACACAGCTATTCCAGGAGGAAGGGGTGAGAACATGTCCCATACACAGTGTAACTGTAGAAAACAGAAATATATACACAACCTACCCTCGAGGGCAGGAGGTGGAGGAAGTTAGTGAAAAAATATAGCACAGTAATAATATCAAAAGAACAGGACAGCAAATTATAGCTGTCCCTGGTCAGATTTAATTGGGTTTTCCTCAATATAGCGAAGAGTGGTTGAGGAATTTCTTTGCTTGCCATAAAGCTCCCAGCAGTCCCCCCAGACTGTACTCAGCTCCAGTCCCATGGAAGCAAGAACATAATCTTTACCCACACATCAATACCCAGCTCCCACATCAACAAGAAGGAAGCACGCCCCATTAAAGAGGTTAATTCCCATGCATCAAAACAGGCTGCATTTGAGGACGTGCAAGAAAGCATTTTAATAGAAAATTTTAAATCCATTGGGCCTGATTGTCCTCACATTTCTTCGAAATCAGTGCTGCTCAGTTTAGTTAAACCTGTGTTTTATTCTGGAGCAAGCAAAAGGATGATGCAAGTAATTCTCCCCTTTTCCTGAGTTAATGAATTATTTTGCTACAACTTTTATCAACCTGGTCTACTTAAACTCAGTGAAACTCCCAAATATGGGTGAAAATCAAGCACTTATTTCCTGTTTGGCTTGCACTTCATGCTCATCCTTGCAGTGGCTCTGTGCACAGTGTAATGAATGTGCAACTTGCACGTGGTTGTTTTGCCTGCCCATGCAACCCTCGGGTGAAAAAGCAGAGCACATTTTTACAGATGCAGTTTTTATTTTCCTGTAGCCATGCTCTGGGCAAGTTCTTTGGTATTTTCCATCTCTCCCCTATGGAAAAATAGAGAAAGGAGAGAGGCAGGGGACCCAAAGTGCAGACATGATGAACACACAGTACTGTAAATGCATCCCAATTCACTTGCTGCTGGACATGTATGTGAAGGATCTACTGCTGGAAAATTCTGTCAATATTTTGTCCATATCAGGAAGATTAAAGGCCCTGAATTTTTTTTCCTTTCTTAGTTTGGGTGTTTGATTTTTATCTCCTCTCTCTTACATTTTTTTTCTTTTGGAAAAGGCTTACCCACCATGCTTCACTCCAGATAAAGACAGGAACCTCCACATGTTAGCCTGTGTAGGATGCCCTAATGTGGTAAATAATAAATATCAATGACCTCCTCTGGCTTTTAATGTAACTGCTCCACCAAAATGTGCTCCTTAGAGGAGGGCATCCTCAAGTTCTCTTCATGGGGCATCATAGAATCATAAAATCATGGAAGAGTTTGCATTGAAAGGTCCTTTAAAGATCATCTAGTCCAATATCCTGCCGTGAGCAGGGATATGTTCCACTAGACCAGATTGCTGGGACACCCTCAAGCTGGCCTTGAATGATTCCAGGAATCATCATCCACCACCTCTTCTGGGTAACCCGTGCCAGTGTTTTATTACTCCCACTGTAAAAAAAAAACCAAACAAACCAACCAAACAAACCAAAAAACCCCCAAAACAAAAAAACCAAAAAACAAACAAACAAACAAACAAAAAAAATAAAACAAACCCAAAACCCAAAAACAACATATCGTGGGACTACCATATAGAAACAGCCAAGAGGTGCCCTGGGGCATTGAGACTCCTCTTGATTTCCTTTTCCTGGCCTGTTGGGTACATGCCACTCTGAGGAGGGGGCCCAGCAAGCCATCTCCTTTGATGCAGCCCTGCAAGGACTTTTGCTTGGGCAGGGAGACAGAGGATGTGTCAGTCCCATTCTCTGCGCCCCACCAAGGCCGCGCTCAGCGCGGTGCCGCCACGCCTGGAGGAACGGCTGCAATCGCTGCAGCATCAGCAACAAGCTGGCTGTGCTGAGCAGGGCTCCAAATAAAAAGAGCCTTTGTGGCCCCTGTACAAAGGGCTCCTGGTTGCTCTTTAAGAGCTCTGCTTGAGCGAGCGCTGGGCGGTCGCTGCCTCCTTGGCGCGGCGCTAATGCGCGCGAGGGCAGCACAGATGTTTGTGGCAGGAACGGCCCGGTGTGCCAGCGGTAACACGGCCCTGCCACCACAAATAATTCAGCAGCCCCAAAGAGGGCTTTCTCAGGCCCGAGAGCATCATCAGCAGTGACAAACAGGAAATTGTTCCCCAGCCAACGGCTTAAGTAGAGTTGCAAGGAGTGATTTATTTCTGCGCTGTTAGTTACAGCCCCAAAGCCTTATATGTGTGTATATATATATATATATATATATATATATGTATATTAAAAAAAAATTACATCTCAGAATTTGGCTCATTTACTGTGAGAAACAAAAATCCTTCCCAGCCACTTTGACACAAAGTAGGTTTTGACAGTCAAGAGCTGTGCTTCTCCTGCACATCAGAAGTGATATTGAATTGTCTGGGGAAGATGCTGAGGATCCTTTTTGGGTGGATGACTGGCTGGGGTGATGCTGATCTCAGCACACCTCCTCCTGGTTGTGGGGAGAAGTGGTGTCAGTGACATCCTCTAATGGAGTCAGATGGTGCTGCCAATCTGATAATGCAACAGGTGCCCAGTGCATGCCCACGGCTTTTGATAATTCACAGCAACAAAAGGAAACCTGAAATGATGGATTGAAGAAAAGAAAACTCAAACATGACTGCAATTTTCTCTACTGTTTGTTACCTCTCCCAAGAACTTCAACACCTTCCAGGTCAAATTTGCTTTTTCCTTTATTTCCCTATTCTATGTTGCAGTTTTCTTGCTCCAAGGATAAAATGATTGTTTTTGTTTGTTTGTCTTTTGGATCTCTGGGAAAGCCAGGTAATCTTTTTCAGCAGTTATTTTTTAACTTGAAAAAACCAAAACTGACAAACAACTCCACACTAACTCAGAAGAATTCAACTAATCAGCTAAACACACAAAACAAAGGACCTGAATGGGTGTATTTAATAGGAGTTATTTATCACTTCCTAGCAGATTCTGAATTTTTGCAGGGTATGGAGTCAATTTCTGTTCGTAGAGTTCCTGCTATAATATGGCCCACTTTCACTTGCGCCTTTGCCACTGCAATAGTAATCATGAAAAAATAAACAAATGTCAATTTTAGACCAATTTTCCTTTTTATTCTCTGAAAATATACTGAAAGACTCTGCATTTTCTCTGGTGTTTGGTAACCTGAAAAGAAACTTGATATAATACAATTGCAGCCAAAGCACTATCACTGTGCTACATTCAGTTTATAAGGAAATGTGGGAATGTGCAATCCATTCACAGTAATTTAAATGGATGTTTTGATTGGATTATGTAAGTATATTTGTGTTTGCGTGTGCATGTGTGTGCATGCATATACACCATAAATTGTCAAAAGAGGTCACTCCATAAAAGTGATTTTAAACTTAATTTTACATTCTTGGTAAAAGTTCAAAGGCTAAATTCAGTTTAACCTTGGCTCAGCAGAGCTTTTCCTTCTGATTTTTCAGTCTGATATGAAAATTGCTTGTGAAATAAAGACAAACATAGGTTTGCCTGAGAAGGCATTAATAATCCGATCCTTACATGTTTGTATAGAAGAGAGGTACAATCCAGTGCTGATTGCTTCTTAGCTTCTCTTTGCTTTTGCAGAAAATCCTGGGAGATAATACCAGGTCATCACAACTGAGCACTGTGAACCCACAAACAAACAATGGCAACTCTGAAGAGCACAGCTCTGGATGGATCAAATATGTGAGACTGATAGGTCCAGATACACAGAAGGAATCATCATTGCAATAAACCACTCTCTGCATTTCACAACACACATTTGACCATTTTCCCAAAAAAATCATTTAATGTGTGCATTGCATTGAATTTTTTTTTTTTGTTTTAAAAAGACTTTTTGCAGAGAGTCTAGAAGATTATTTTATGAGATAAACTTAATGGTGAGTATTCCAATGTAAGTAAATAAGAATCCCATGGGAACTAAGAATTTTGGGATACATTCAAACAAACACTGTAAAGTTTTGAGAAATGCCAAGTTCTTGGGAGATCAGTGTGTGTGTGTGTGTGTACTACGTGTTTGTATAGTCAACAATCTCCCAGCAATATGGTATGCCAGTTATTAATTCTGCACATTGCAGATGGCTTCATTATGTGTATTTAATTTCAGTACTTAAGCAAACATACAAAAGTGGGGCTTACAAACTGCTTTAGGATACGATGGTTATGTACAGTCAAATGAAACGGAAACAAAACGGAAACAACTGATACTCCTTGGGCTGAGGTAAATCTATATTGATGGGATTAAGCCATTCAGAAGCATCCCTCGACTTGAATAGCCCTAAAACCACCAATTGCTTTGTTTGTGGTGTCGAGAAGGTACTGATCACTAGAGCCTTAATTTGCCGCAGCAGTTAAGTGCTCCAATTCCTCAGCGCAGTAATTGCCACATGTTGAGTGTGCAGATGTCTAAACACGTGGGAGCACTTCCCTTTCCTAAAGACAAATGAAGATTTTCATTTTGTTTTGTAAACGTGTCAGGATTTATCACTTAGTCATGTGTCATGCATTAGGGTGTTTATACAATACGGCTTTCCGCACCCTGGTTCTGGACTTCTATGATTTCAACAACAAGGCCGTGGAGTAAAGAGGGTTTGCTAGACCTTCCTCCCTTAACCCAAGCCTTTGGCTGGACTAAAGGGAAGCATGAACTCAGAGTGTAAATGCTAAACAGAGTTTTTGCCAAGAGTGGGACAATTGTGATTCACCTATACCCTCAAAGACTGCTTGATAAAGGAGACAACATCAGCAAGGCACTGGATATTTAAATTGGATATTTAAAACAAAACAAAACAAAAAGATAAAATTGAAATAATTTCCATCAACAATGTACATACATAATATACATAAACACAATTTTATCTGCCCATATTACTCTGTGTTGCTATATTTATAGCCTCCCTACAGCCTCCATGTACCACCCAAACACTGAATATTTACTTTTTAAACTTTTCATATAAGTGGCTACATTTTAAAGCATTTTGAAGTTTGCATATGTAACATCTTATCAGAGACAGGGTGACTGACAGTAGTAATATTTCTGAAATAACTGTTCTGTAGTGGAAACGGGAATAGGCACATGTTGTGAAGTTGGGAAGTGGCTTGGGCACCAAGCCTGAAGTTTGATTCATCTCTGTTTGGAGTTTGAAGCTGATGTTGATGCTGCAACTGTGCAATGTCTCCTGGTAAGGCTGAGGAACAGATCTGAAATTCATACATAGCAATGAATGTTTGGTATAGTCATCTCTCAGAAAAGTTTTACAAGCAGAGGCAGAATTAGATAGCAAGATGCCAAAATAGCTAACAAATATTTCTAATGAATATTTGAATTTTTTAAAATCTGAAAATAAAGATGAAAAGCATCCACAAAGGTAAAAATCTGCCTCTCTGCTCTATTACCATTTTGGAGGCTGATACTATTTTGTTTGCAGAAGCCATCAAAAAAACCCCAAACCAAAAGTTATTTATCTGTTACCAGACAAAGACTGTAAAGAAATCCAAGAAGAGTAACCCAGCACAAAAGCCTGAACTCTTTGACCTCTCAGGCCTTGGGCTTGGACAATTGGCCAAGCTGGGCTTTTTCCTGAGAACTGCCCGAGGGCAAAGGCTGAGAAAAGATGCACATTGTTCATGGCACCATCCATTAAAGGCAAGGGCTGAAAGGCAAAAGGATCCTTCCAGGTTATAGCAGTGCTGAGAATGCAGCCTGACACTCATTTTCAAGGTAATGTAATAAAGGGAAAAAAGTGAGTTGTAGAGATCTTAATTCTTTAAAATTTAAAAGCTAATTTTGTGTCTTTTAGTCAATTTCCTATGCAGGAAGGAAGAATTTATTAACTGACTTCTGATGTTAAATGGAGTGCTAATGGGCAAGTACAACAATTCAACAGGTGCCAAGGAGAAATATAGAGACATTATATCAATATTAATCTTAGGGCCTCAAAAAAAGCCTTGGTAGGGGGTTTTATTAGGCAGGTTTTGATGGGAACACTCCTGCCACCTGCGAAGTGAAAAGGGGGTGGGGTTCCCCCGTTGAAAGTATTTGAATGTTCACATTGCAAGGTGTTTTAATGGAAGATTATGAATTTTGTGCTGTTGGAAATTGCTGTTTATTGATAGAGGGTGTCCTGAGCTGGAATTCCTCCTGGGAGTGATGCCGTGGAGCTGCTGTTCTCTGGCCAGGGCAGGCAAGGCAGCACTGTTGAAGAGCAAAAGTATTTCCAGCATTGAACACTCAGCTGGAAACCTGAACACACATTATTAGTCTGGATAGAAGTCAAAAAGAATAGTTGAACCTGTTAAAAATCTACACTGCCGCTATTTTACAGACTGATCTTCTGCCAGTAAACAAATGCTGACTGTAATGTACTTCTGATTTTGACCCCTGGGTTGAAAATTTTCTGTATAAACACCAGTTGATGAACAGGTCACTTTGTTTTCAAGACAACTCTCACACTCGTGCCCCACACAGCAGGTCCCTGATCCAGATAAAAGACTTCAAAATGTCCAGCAATAATTTTCACTGAACAATTTTTTCTTTGTTCCAAGCTGTCAAATTATTAGTGGGAAAGGATTAGCAGGGAAGGGAAAGTGTTTTTGTCTAAACATCTTATTTGGGTGTAAAAAAAAAAAAAATCTATTTTGATGTTCTCAGGTAGAAAACTTCCACATTTCATAGACAAAAGGGTTTGAAAATTTCACAGTGTAAATGAAATACAGCTTTAAAATGATAAAGCAAAATACAACGAAAATATTTTGATGTTTGCAGTAATTTTTTTTTTTCACCCAGCTGAACATATTTTCTGGCTGAAAGTGTGTTTTTTTGCAGACTAATAGCATTTTTGTTCCATACCAAAACCAGATAGAAAGGAAGACACAGAAATTCCCTGGAATTTGAGAACTATTCATCTGTGGCTCTGCTCCTCTTCACAAATGCATTAAAATAACAAACAATAGGGATATCTGGGAGCACTGAAATAATAATCAAAATATCAGTGGAAAAAGAGCTATTCAGTTATTCAGTTAACTGGGAACCTGCCTCTCAGGGTTTTGACTCCTGAGAGATTTACCACTAACCATCTTATCTGCCTGGCTCTGTTCTTTAATGTTGATTTTTTAGTAACAGAAATGAGCTTTGGCAAAAGTGCCCTGGAATTTGCAGGTTGGGAAGGAATTTTGCCGTGAAGGTGGCACTAATAGGTGCAGTGATAGCACAGCCCCTTTCCTGAGGAACATTTTGCTATGTGACAGCCACTGGGAACATCTGAGCCTGTTGCTGTTTGTAGCCAGGGAATAAACATCTCCGTTCCCAACATTTTCATATTTGGCTTAATTGGAACCACTGCTCAGAGGAGGGTGCTCTGAGCGTCGTCAGCACAGAGTTTTTGGCCAGCCCATCCCTTTGCAGAGGAGCAGTAGCAATCCCAGCCCTGCTCAGCCCCTTTCCAGAGGATGTTGCACAACCCAGCTGCATCATGTTCTTGCTCTGTCATGTCCCTTCTCCAGCAGTGTCGTAAACAGCATCTTATTCACCTCAGTGGCATGTGCAGAGGAGAAACATCACACGGTGGTCCTGGGAGCTGGGGCCAGAAAAGGGAATAAAAACTGCGCAATGTGAATGACACCAGCTCTGGGGCAGCTTGACAGCAGGGTTTTGTTTTTTTGGGATGTGTGTGAAAATGGTAACAGGCTTTATCTCACATGAAGAATTAGTTTCCTGTTCTATTAATAGTAATAGTAATCACAACAGTAATCATAACAAAATTTCCCTCAAATTAAATGAATATTTTCTGGGTTCCAGCATCATCTAAGCACTCCCCCCCACCCCCTTAACTCTATAAATCAAAAATAGCCCCAAAGAAACCAGCTCATTTTTATACATGTGAAAATATGCTGAGTGGGACTGGCAGCATCTCCCATTGCAAATCCAAAAAGGGATTTGAAAAAACCCAAGGCAATAAAAACCCCCAAAATCTGGGAACATCACTGATGGTGTGTGAGGGAATAATGTGGTGGGGAGAGGTTTGAACATTCAATGTTAGTGTTTAGCAAAACTTTATGTAAGAAAAATAATGATGTCGTGTTCTGTAGCTGCTAGATATATCCAAAAATTTTTATTCAAATATAAATATTTAAGATACTGAAAAGCTGCTTTCTCTACTCCCTTAAAAACTCCAAACTGTACGACCAGTTCCTATAAATGACTAATCTTATTTTAAATGAAGCTAATTTTTGGCTAGGTCTTGAGAAGAAAAAAATATTGGATCTGCAACAAAATCCATATTTTTCCCCCCACACTGTATCTTAAAAATGTATCCAAACTAACAGCTTGTTTCCAGATGATATTAGATGCTCCTTTTGGTTTCCAAAATCGGGTTTTTGTATCTGCTTGTGTGACACAGAGATTGGATTCAGGTTCTAGATTTTTTTTGCCCCCTCCACTTTGGGAAGTTCAGGCTGGGAAATATTCACAAGCTGCTGGGGACAAAAAAAAAAAAAAAAAGCAGGTTTAGAAAATCTAGGGATTTAAAGTAGAAGAGCACAGTTCTTCCCCCCTATGGAGGGTGGATTTATTGGGTGTCATGATGACACAATGTGTCTATTTGCAGGCGAAGAAAGCCCCCTACTTAACCTTCATCTTTTTGTGTGTGCACGTACCAGAAGGCACCACACTGTTGCTGGAAAGCAAATAATTAGTGACATGTTCTGTAACACCATTGCTATTTAAAGCTAAATCAGTGGGTTAATGCTTCTGGAAATGTGACATCCATGAGGGATTCTCGCTCCAGCACTGTTAGTCACTTGGTGGTCTCCAGAGTGACAGGATCAATGCCCTGAGTTTGAAAAGTCTTGGTTGCAGTAGGAAACAAGTGATTATTTGAGGTTTTTATTTTTTTTTGGGGGGCGTGGGGGGAGTTGGATCTTGCAGGCTTTGACTGTTTCTTCCCAAAAGCCACACGGGAGATGATGGTGCTCAGCCCTCTGCTGACCTTCACCCCAGCACGCAGATCACTGCAGCCCCTCTCCTGTGGGGCAGGAAAAGCACACTGGATCAACTTCTGGATTGCAGAATCCCTGAAGGCAGAGCCCAGGGCTCTCCAGGGCATCTGCACAGCACTAAACACCCTGAGGCACTGAAAGAATGAACCCCAAGAGTTTATAATTGCACACCAACGATGGAGAGAGAGACTCTGGGGCTGGTTTTGCTCAGAAACTGAAGCAATTCTTCACTGGGGCGAATGACCTGAACAAAACGCTTTGCATGGGTGAGAATAAAATCCAAAAGCATTGAGGAAAGGAAAAAAAAAAAAAAAAAAGAAGAAAAAGGAAGAAATAAACCAGTCAAATCACATTTTACTTCTTCTTACCCAGGAGACTGACACAGTAGCTTTTTTTTTCTCCTTCCCGTTTTCCATTAAGCTAGTTCTTTAAAACACATCTGAACTTTTCCCATCCTGACGATTCCCACGGACAATTGGCAGAGAATCTAGGACAACTTGCAATACTGGGATTTTTTCCAGGCATGAGTAACTTGTTAAAAAGCCACTATTTCCCTAATACTAACAGTAAACAGAGTTCACATCCACATGAAATCCTCTGTGACCCATCGGGGAAAGTTTTTTGTATATTTATACAGGGAGATATATGAAATCATATAATTCCTTTATCCATCAAGCACTTGGAACTCAGCATGTCCGTTTATATTTCACTTACAAAAATAAATATACACATGCATGCCAGGCTAGATTTAAAGGTATCCTTTTCCCCCAGTTGACAGCTCCATGCCTGTAGTTTTATAAGGGAAAGCTTTAGAAAGAACAGTATTTAAAATAAAGTCAGTGAGCCATGTTTTATGTCACGCTGATGAAATATAACTCCATCACACCTGCTGCTCCTACTACTTTGGGTGGTGGACAACTCTATTGAGCAGCTATTTCCCAATTTTCTGAGCATTTAGAAAACTGTACATTTGGGCAAGCAGAAACTTTGGAGAGGCATCTGCTGTGTAGATGTATTAAATGTACCATGATTTCAAAACTTCCCCAAATAATCACTATTTTTTGGGACCTGTTGATGTATCTAATTAAGCTAAATCTATTTTGGAGAAGGAAATCCAAATCGCAGTAACTTTTGAAGTCCTTCTTACACCATGTCCCACCACAGAAATGGGTTCTGCCTGCTCAAAGAAGTAGAAACTATCTAAAAATAGATATAGAATATTATTTATTTCAGATTATTTAATAGTGTAAAAGTACCAGGAATCTCTTGTAAAGCGCAGGAAAAAGGAGAGACTGAGGTCTGCCTGTATTTTGGGTGCCATATGGGGTGGAGCACATAGGTGCCATCAGTTTGAGCACATGGGCCTGGTGTTTCTTTATTGCCTTGTCAAGTGCAGCTACAAAGGCAGTGTGGATGTTTCCAGTAGGATCATTCTCCCTGCTGTAACCCTGTTTTTTGAGTACTGAACAGAAACTGGGAGTCCTGCACTCTGTTCACAACAGTGCAGCTCTCCCACTCAAATCTGTTCTCCTGGCTATGCCTCAGTTTCCCTCAAAAGAAAAAAAATCAACACAACAGAATGAGCAAAATACTTTATAAAACACTTTGAAGTTTGTTTTATCCTAATTATAATAATGTAATCCTAAATCATATGGCTACAGTTATGTGATGTAAAGACTTTTCCACGTTTCTGACTTTTTCCCATCCAAAAAGGGTGTGAAAAGGCAAAGCTGTGATTTCTTTCTAGTAGGGATTTCCAGAAAACATTGGGTTTTGGAAGAATCAAAAGAAAACACATTGGCTTTGGATTGCTTTCCTCTTGGAAGGTTTTGTCAACCTCACATTCCCTACAAGTGAAATTAGGTGTGTTTGTAGTATTTTATGTGCAGCCTTTTAGTCTGTCCACAAAACATACTTCTCATTAACAAGAGCCATTAACAACCCTCTTCCATTAGGTTGGATTTCCTCAGTGGATTATGGTTTCTTTGTTGGCAAAGTGAGCACTTTCCTTGGGAAAATCTCACTTTAAAAAAAAAAAAAAAAGGAAATTATTTGGTTGGAAGAGTGTTTTGACTTAAACATTCCCAACTGGGTTTGCCGTTCGGTGCTGATTTAGGTAGGGAGGGTGGGCAAGGTTGAACATTGGCAGTTCCACAGATCTGGATAATTCCCAGCCCAAATCTTCCAGCTTTCCTGTGCACCTCTGGAACCATGGACCACAAAGTCTGGGGCAAAAGTGAAGCATCCACAGACACAGGAGAAAAGAGGACGTGGACATCACCATCAGGACCTTAAGACTTCTTCTCCACCTCCTGCAGAAAAAACTGGGTTTCTGTGCATACTCCACATGTTCAGCCTTAGCATCCCTAGGTATCAAAGCAATTTCCCTTGTCTTGCACAGGAGAAACTATTTTTGTTTTGCTTTGTTTATTGTTTTTTGCTTAGTGGAGCTCTCCATTCAGACTCACAGGATATTCTGTAAAGCTTTGAGGGTCTCATAGCACATTTCAGCCAAATGCTTTTGTGTTTTCATTCAATGTCTACATGGGAAAATTAATATATGTTAGTTTAGTTTTCACTTCTCTATTTCAGGGGCACCCTTTGGAATTGATTTGAAACACATATCAGCAAAAAGACACAAGGGAACATCCCCCCATAATTATTCTCACTATGAACCTGATTAGAATCAATAAATTGATCACCACCTCTGCATCTAAAAATTATCACTTAAGTCATAGCCAGGCTTCTAAACAGAGAGAGTTATTAGGGGTCTTTTTGGCATTGTGCCCCTAATTACTGTCTGGTGAGAAACCCTGAAAAATTCACATCTTTTCTTGGAACTATTGAGAGATCTCCTATTATAGTAGTGATCCAACAATAAAACAAACCAAAACCAAAAAGAATTGGTTCCATCTCTGAGGGCTTACAGTGAAACATTTGCTAAAGTTTTATTAGTTCTGGCATAATGCAAAGTATTTTGAATTTAAATAAAATAAAAGTATGGTAGTTACAGCAACAGGCTGTATTTTTGCTGTTTGGATGAAACGTTTCAGTCTTGCTGGGAATGAGCAGATTGCTTTTCCCAGCTCCTCAGGAAGTCAGTGCCAGTCTCGTAAACTCTTTCAGAGTTTTCTCAAATTATTTTCTCAAAGTACAACTGAGGCCAGAGCCTTTTTTTTTTTTTTTTTTTTTTTTACTAAGCATTTACATTGCTAACTTCCCCCATCTAATGGATATTCCTTTGGCTCAGAAGTTCAGGCCCTGAGAGTATTTTACCTAAACTCCCTGCCTTTGTGACTAAATCTGCAGGGGGGATTTGAACCCCTCCTTTCAGCATTAACAGGGTCCTCAACCTTCCATGAGGTCACGTTTGAGGACTTCCATGAGAAGGACCACGGAGCTCTTCTGTGGGAGCTCCTTGTGCTTCATTCTCATGGAGCTCAAGTCATTTAAAAGGATGAGAAAGTTAGTGTAATGTTTTCCTCTTTATTTGTGGTGCCTCAAATTATTTTTTATGAAGTTATTTGTACACATTTCAGCGCTTCCTGTTTGGAGCAGACGTGGTGGCTGAAATACCATGAGAAAAACTTCTTATCCTGATGGCAATTTGGGTCTGGCTAAAAGCAGGAGAATGTGTTTAAAATCCTCACAAGAACTCTTGCTTTTTTTATCCAATGTCTCCCATGATTTATGACAAAAGATGTGTTCTGACTGATGAACCAGATATTTTCTGATTTTGAGACCACACAAATATTGGAAGTTTGGCTTTTATCAGGACTTTGAGGTTTGTAGTTTCACTAGATCATATCAAACAAGTAGAATGTCAGAGTGAGATTAGGTGACTTTTGTACCAGGCAGATTTTAGGCTGGTCTAATGTGAAAGTAAATTTTGCTTTATTTTGTAAAAATGGTATCTTTCCCTGCTATGTCCCACCAACTTATTTACAATTTGCATTCTATATACTGCAGATACTGTCAAAAATCTTATCTCTATAAATATTTTATTTTGTCACAGACCTGAACTACATTGGTTTTTTTGTTGTTGTTGGCTCAGGGCAAATGAAAGAATGAAGCATCAACAGATGCACCACCAAACAACCCAGTTCTGTCTGACTTGGTCCTTGGCATCTGTGTGCTATTTCTGTCAAAACCAATCAAACTGAGTGTTAATTTTTGAAGCAAAACCCCTGTGATTATTTCACTTGTGATGTAAGCCAGATCTAACCTCAAGACTGTCAAAGGCCAGAAGTCAATGACCCAATTTTTCATGCCATGCAGCCCTTTATCAGTAGCCAGTGCTTTTCCTAGTTCTCATTCCCACTCATATAGATTATTCATTCTTTGTGAAATTTGTTATAGATGCCAAATACAGTATTTATATAAAATTCAGCCCAATTGCAACTTTGAGAAGCTTTGCCTACAGCACACTGTGGCAAATAGATCCCAGAGTGCATGTCAAGTATGAAACCTCATCCAGACAGGAATCTCACTTTGCACAAAGAAATACTTCTTAGAGCAATCACAATTGAATGCCAAGAGTCCCCAGTGAAAAGTTTCAGTGAGAAATTTGTGTTTGGATATTGCAATTATGGATCTTTCTCTAATTGCTCACTTACCTGGAGTATAAAATGGAGTGATCTTGGTGTTTTAGGACCTTTCTACTCTGATTATACTGTAGAGTCCAGTGGGACAAGACTTTGACCTGGATTTCTGCCTTCACCTGAGCTGACCTTGGGATTTGATAGTTCACCAGTGTTGGTGTTCTTTGATTTTTTAATTTTTTTTTTTTTTTTTTTTTTTTTTTTTTTTTTTTTTGCTCCTGAGGCCAGGAATGCAAAACCTTAGCAGTACAAATTTAGCTTGTGCTTTTGCAGAACTAGTGAATAGTAACCCAGGTCAAGGAGAGAATTTCAGCAAACTGGAAAAATGCCATGTTTAATAAAAAAAAAAGAGGAGGGAAAAGGGCAGAGTGGCTTCATACATCGATAATATCTCTCTAGCTTTCTTTTGATCAGCAGGAGCACTGTGTAATGAGGCAGGGGAATGTCTTCTTTCTGGGAATGCAGTTATTCAGAGTTGGTGACAGCACGAAAACTCTGCATACTTGGTCTCTCCAATTCCACAACCTATTCTGCTTTTTGCAGACTTCATCTATCTTCCCCATGCAAAGACTGATTTTGGGTGAATCTTTCTTTCTAGGACAGCATGAGGTTCACAGGGATCTCTAAGCCCTGTCTTAAGTGAAAAGGGTGTAGAGAAGAGGCACTGAGACACAAACAAAAATAGAAAAGTACATAATATTGTAAATAAAACAAGAAAGCTGAAGAATATTAACTGAACTATAAAACAGTTGTGGCGAAATTTAATTTAGGTTGGCTAAAGAATGGCAAACTAACAGAATTTCATACTGAAATTCCCTCTAAGGTGCAGGTCCATTGAAAGCACTGAAAGAGCTCTGGTACATTATTAATGCATAAACTAGTCTGCAGAACGAGATGGAAAAGTAAGACTAGGAAATAACAAATTTTTTCCACGTTTTTCTTCCTAGCCCAGTCCTATTTTCTGACAAAAAATTATTAAAGCAGTGCATTTTGACAGATTAAACTGCAGTGATTATCCAGACACTGTCAGTCTCTTACATACCTTCCTTTTGTTGTTATTGCATATTCAAAATCTATAGAAATAGAGGGTGTTTCCTACAGCTGGCCTGCACACAGAGCCTACAGTATGTCAAAAGTTAAAAGCAGTCAGGCTGTGAGGCTATCAATGGTTGCTGGTTGAATAACACAATTCCAAATGCACAAACCTATATTTAGAACTCTACATTCCTTTTTTTTTTTTTCCTTTAAAACCAAAACCTTCACGAAAAAGCTGTGATATACATTCCAGCAACCAGGTCTGAAAAAGAAAAAAAATCATATTAGCTGTGAGAGAATAATCCTGCTGTCAAATGTGCAAGTATTTGCTAATAACTGTTGCTGTCCTGCAGCCTGGAGGAGTGCTCCATCTTATTCTTCTGGCTTGGTTTTTAACAGAGGACTTCCCTTAAATCTGTCCTCCACCCTCACTGGTTCTGCATTCCTCCCATCCCACTGGTGCTCTGGGCTTGGTCCTGCTGCTGGTCTTTATCCTGGGAGTTCAACTGGGGCTCCAGAAAAGAATGTGGAAGACATGTGGGCTCCCACATTTGCTTTTCCTGGTGTGGTGCTCTCTGTGTTTGCTTATCATAAGCAAATAAATGTGGTGGATGCTCAGGACACCTGCAAACCCTCGTTGCTCCCCAGGAGAAGTCAGGGGACCACCACAAACTGTCTTGCCTAGACCTAAAGGGGACATCTATGAAATTAATTGGTGCTTTCAAATAAAAGGCATTTAATGTAAAACTGATAAATCCATTAAATGCGTATTACGGCTGCCGTGGCTTTATTCAGGGAAGAGATTTATTCGTGGAACAGTTTGCTATTTCCTGGGCAGTTATCAGTGAATAATGATCTGGTGGTTTCATGCCTGAATTCCAGGTAGATAATAAAAACAAAACAAAACAAAAGGATTAATGCAGTTTATTTATTTCTGGTCCCTTTCTATGTGTGTGACTCCCTGCAGAGCTGCAGGCATGCAAGTAAGAGCAGAGAAACTGGCCTGATGCTGTAACTCCTGTGTGGCTGGGTGTGTTTGCAAAGCTGTTGTTGTGTCACTGTAAATGCACAGAAATTGTGTGGATACATCAAATCAGTCTGAGCTCAAAGCACACACTGGCCACATTCTCCCCGAAAGTGCACTAAAATCCAGTCTCCAGCTGAAACTCCCCAATGTCCCATGACTCCCCTCAATGCTCGGTTTCACATTTTGGGTCCCAAGTGTTCATCTCCACAAAAAAAAGCATGTCCTGCTCATGTGTGTAAACCCTCAAAATGCTCTGATTTTGTCCACAAGTCAGGGGAGCAGCTGGGACACATTGTGGGTTCTTTTTCTTTTTTCTTTTTTTTTTTTTTTCCTTTGTTTGCTGCCCCATCTCTGACTTGGAGGGTCAAATCCATGGCAAGTTCATTTCTGGGCCAACTCTGCCAAATTATATGATGTGAATTAATGTCTACTAGAGCTTAGAACAGCAAACTCTGATTTAAGCTCTTAGGTTGAACTTGTCTACAATTGTTGAGGTGAAAGGCCAGTTCATACCCATTAATTAACCTAATCCATCTCAATCTACTTTATTTTATACCTTTTAGGGTTTGTGACTCTAAGAAATATATTTAGATAAAGCAATGCTGTTAAAACCCGGGAACATTGCTAAAGACACTCTCCACCAACCATTGGTTTATATTAGAGATCACTCCAAGCATTTTTTAAATGCTGGGAATTAAATTTAATCATATATTTGTTAGTTAGTCCCAACACATGGAGCAGTTTCCTATCCAATTGGTTCAAATAAGCAGTCCATTAATGTCAGGGTTATTTTTGATTCTGACTTTTAGTCCATTTGTGGTAATTTCATTAATAGGCAAGCATTACTGTTGGACTCCCCCTGATTTTTCCTTCCACCTCCTCCTTCATTGTGGTTTTAGTGCTAAAATACATGAAAATGAGGGAGTGCAATTACCTTGTGAAATCTGAACCTAAACACAACCCCTAAGTACAGCTTTTAGGGGCTCTTGTGTACATAGCAGGAGGCAGAGAATATTCAGAAAGATTAGCAAGGTTCGAGCTTTATCTAAAAGCATATGGGAATTTCTTAAGAGGATCTAATCTAAAAATAGGATTAAGACATATTACCAGATGTCTATCCCCTAAATATTCATTTTTAAACTGAAGATATTTAATGACTGAGTAATATTTAATAAGTTATTAGTTGACCGTAGAGGCTTCTGAAATTGAAATTCCTTGGAAATGTCTATCACGATAATAATTAATAAGGATTTTAAAAGAGCATCTTCATTGCAATGGTTTTCTGCCACATTACAGAAACCCATTTTTAAAAAGTATGGGCTGATTTAGATTTGGTTTGGGTTTTTTTTGGTTTTTGGGGATTTTTTAATAGTACATGCAGAACAGAAAATCCTGTATGCTGTAGCATTGAAATTCCTAAGGTAAAAATGAGCAGAAAGCAGACACAAATGGTTTGAGATAAAGATCTATATATTTACCCATTTTTATCTGAATGCTTTTATTCTGGAAAGCAGTCCAGAACGACAGGCAGGAGGCACTTAGTGTGGTTTGTGTGGCTGCGCCTTGCATGTGGCCCCTGTGCTGTAGGATACAGTCAGACAGCTCATTTAAAGGACAGCGGGTCTTATTGATCTCAGCATCCACAAAAACCTGGAGCACATCTTAAAAAAAGCATTTTTCAGGGATTTAGGTTTTCTACTGTCAGACAGATGAAGAAAAGCTGAAATACTGCTATTGCAGAGTTTTCAGTATAGTCAGAAATGTGGGAACATGCAAATAAGTCCACTTTCACCTTTGGATTTCTATCTCAAATTTTCTAATATTTATCCATGCTTGAATCTCAGGCTGTGCTCATTTTCTGGTAAATGTTGTGGTAAATCCAAAGGCTGGGCTCAGACAGAGGTTACTTGCTCAGATTCATGAGGTAAGCTAAAGTCAAAGTTCTCTAGAGAAATCTCATCTTTTACTCTCTTACAACCATGATGTTGTAAGTCAGGAATATAAATGAAGTACATTTCTTGTGATATTTGGGCACATGTTTCACAGAGGAGAGGAAGGATTATTGCTCTTTCTCTCCTCTCCCCTGTTAAAATTTTTACAATCATGGACTACTATAATTTAAAAAAAACCCCAAAAAACAAAACAACAAATTAAACTACTTTTATAACTCTTAGACTTTCTCCTGGAAAGCCATAGGTACCATCCATAAATTGTGGTTGCACCAGTTCCCTCAACTGGAGAAATGTGATGTGCTTCAATAGGGAAAGAAAACTGCTGTCACACAGAAAGTGCAGAGTACCCTGCTGGAGTGACAGAGGAAAAAATGTTGGATTTGTGGAAAACCATGAAGCTCTTAGTCATTTCCAGGGTTTCATGAACTGCTGTAGCTAAGGAGCAGCTCTGGAAGATGAGAGGAGGGAATGGTGTTGGGAAGCTGGAGGAGCTGTAGTAGCCTTGTGGCGACACTTGGAAGTTGTGTCCATCGCTGCCATTCCCACTGGAGGTTGGCACATAAAACCCTGGGCACAGCTGTGTCTAAGGGGGAAATTCCACTGCCCTGTTTTACAGTGGTTGTTTTGAGTCACTGATAAAGCCAAGCAGCAGGGAATATTTTGTTTGAAGTGTGTGTGTGCTCCACTCTGAGCAGGATGGGAATTATGGGTTCGTGCGTCAGTCAGACAAGCACGGTGGACAATAACTGGCAAGCATGGTGTTGATGTTTTGGCCGAGTGATGGAGAGGATCATTTCTTCTTCCTCTTCATGTACCTAAAATTTTGGCTTCTTGCAAACTTGGGAACCCAATGCACATCCAGGATTTTATTATGCTTTGTTGTGTTATATTTTATTTTTTGTCCAGCCAGAATAATTAGTTATAGGAAAGAAAATACAGTGAAGCAAACATTCCTGGAGAGATCTTTCCATTATTTTTATTTTTTCCCTTCATCGCTTGCCAACCATGGGCTCTGCACTTGGCTTCTCAATCAGAAAGAGAAAGATAATGGGACAAAATAACTTTCATAAGGAAGAGGTAGCAGCTCATGCTTGAAATATTTTTTGCTTTCACTAGTGAGAGGTAAAAGACATTAACCCAGGGCTGGACTACTCTGTGGGTCTCAGGGCCCTAATATTCCTCAAAATTACCCCTCAACCAGCTAATAACAAAAAATGAAGATTAGTCCAGCAATTAGCTTGCTAGTTTGACCTTGATAAATGTGAATTCAAATAATTGTTCTTGTTCTTCATAAAATCATGCAATGGTTTGTTTTGTAAGGGTCCTTAAAGATCATCTTGTTGCAACCCCCTTGCCATGGACAGGAGCACCTTCCACTAGGCCTGGTAGACCCTAGCCCCATCCAGCTTTTTTGGTTCTTGTTTGTGTATTGCACCAAAAAAAGTTGACAGTTTGAGACTGAATCACAAAGATATTTATGGACCCAGAAATACATTGAAAATACAAATAGGACATGTTCTTTAGGGATGGAATGTGAATGCCTGATTTTTAGTCTGGACTTGGCCTCTAGTCTCTTACTTTTCTGAGTTCAAATAGCCCTTTTCCACACCACAGCAGTTTAAAGGTTAAAACTAAAGTTTTAAAGAAAAATAAATTAAAGATCACACAAGTATTAGAGGAAAAGAGACAGAAGTTCAGCATTTCTGAGTGACGGGTCACACATTGAAAAGATATTCTCTTGTGACCCAAAATTTCATACCTATGTATATTTATGAAATATGTAGCAGATTATTTATCTATGCTACCCTTGTCAAGGAGCTGCAATGTGACTATTTGAATAGTGTTTCAAGTTTTACAGTCACCTGGAGAGGCAGAGAACTTGGGGAAGTGCATAAGGCAAGTCCCATGAAAAAATGGCAGTGGCAATGACCACACACTCTGCAGAAGTTTGGAAAGGAAAATGATAGGATAAAATCCTCCCACTCACTGGAAACTTAAAATAATTGAGTTTTCAGAGGGGGGAAAATTCTGAGGTAGGGAATTGCTCTTAGACCTCACTGCAAATCAGCAAAATTACATCCTTGGGTGTTTGCACACTTCCACTGCAGCATGAAAAGATTATCTACTGTGTAAATTACACCTGCAGTCTTATCAGCCAAAATGCTTTCTACCCCTTCCAAAAATATCCTTCAGTGGTCTTCCAGAAGCCACTCCACTGCCAGTACCCACAGCTCTGTGACTCTGGTGGGGCCACCAGCAGCCCTGCGGCTTTTTCTAATTTCTAATGAGTTACTCTTTGCTGGACATGAGACAGATGGGAGGGAGTGGGAAGGATCACGACACACAAACAACCCCCCTCGTGCAAGGTTAGCATGTCTGGCTGTGTACATACCCTGTGTGTACACTCAGGGTGACTCTGATCAAAGCTACCACATCTTGGCCTGTACCTTCAAGCTGACATAATTTTGTCACGGCTAAGATGATGTTCTGGTATGGGAAATAAAAACATAGAATAAAGCAGCTTTTTTTTTTTTTTTTCTCACCCCAAATTCCATACAATTTTGCCTTATGCATTCCTTATTCTGGCCCTCTTCTTTCCATCAGTTGCCAAACTAAAGTTTTGTACTGGGCCATTAAATAAAAAGTGAAAACAAAACTTTTATTGACATGAACACTTTTAAAAATTTCTCTCTCTTTGCCATTGGGGCCTCAGCTAAAGTGACCTGAGGCTAAATAGGCTCTCAAAGAAAGCTTTCTTGCCAAAGAAATGTCATTGCTGTTAAACAGTACTAATGAATGCATAGATTTAGAACCTTATTTACATTGAAATTTGTTTAGTAAGCCAAGTTAGGTCTGAAAATTGGGACAAACTGTTTCCTCAATAATTTAATAACTCCAAAGACCTCGTCCATTTGAAAAAGGCTGAGCCTCAACATCCACTTACAAATGCAATGTCACGTTTCCCAAAATTGAATAAAATGCTAATAATACAGCAGATCTCCAGATCAGCGAGTAAAGTGGCTTTTAGCTCTGAGTTCAGCTGGAGACAGAGTGAATAACAACAGTCAGCTTACTCTGTCCTAAGCAAAATGGTTTTATTACATCAATTGCCTGTGTTTCAAGTGTTTTGAAGGGTTCACATTTATTTTCATAACCTCGCTGAATTTGGCACCCTTGCCAGTAGTGTTGGAAATTTCATATCGGGAGCTTTCCATTAAAATAGGCCAATTAACTCACTCAGGTCACATTCCCTATATGAACTGCTTTTAATAGTCAGCCTTAACACCCATTTTGTGGCAAACAAAAATCTGCAACAAAACCCAAATTCATGAGTTCATTTTGGTGAGTTCTTCCCAGAGGAAAGTATATATCAGCTGATTAACCAAAAAAGGGACACTTGGACAAGTAAATAAAATATATGACCATCATACACCTCCCTGAAAGTTACAGTGTCTGCTTTGTGGAAATCATAACACTTGTTTATGTCTTAGGGATCAGTGTTTCTGCAAAATTTTGTTTTGGTGCTTTGTGCCAAGCAGCCTTGGTGCAGAGGCTTGGATCTTTATCCTGATGGAAACTCTGCTGCAGCATGGGAAGGGTGAAAAGTAATTTATAGCCCAGCTCTGAGCTACACAGTAATGTTCTGCTTTGCTGTGAAAGACAGAACTGTGTTTTCTAGAATAGACAACAGTTGCCATTTAATGCATATGTTGGAGGTAGCATTGATTTGATATTTTATTCTTGAATAAAAGTTAAATGCTCAATGTATTATGAAACATGTGAAAGAGGTACTTATGAACACCCTATATTCCATTGCAATAACGCAGGTAGAAGAAACCTTACCACAAAGACAGATGCCACAGAGATAAGACTTTGATGTCAAAACTTGAACAGCCACCCATTACTGTGGGGCTCAGGATTTTTTCACTAGACTGCAGCTATTATACTGAATTCCAGTCCCAAAATTCGTTCAGTTTCCCACTGGTATCATTTTAAATAGTGTTTTAAATGGAAATAAACAAATGCAATCAGGCCATTATGACTCTTGTCCTGAAACTGGGGTAATAAGCAAACAAGAGAGACACCAGTGATGTCTAAATATTTTAAATATGTCTGAGAAATGATGTGCTGTTCCCACACAGCAAACAATTTGTGGAACATGGCAGATCTCAGTCAAACTAAGAGCTCCCAAACAAATGTACCTTTCTTCACTACAAACTGTTAGGAAATACATTTTTGAAGCTGAGCCTCTATCAGAATATGATATTACATGACACTGTAACCTTTTTCCCTCCAGAAAACCACCCTTTATGACTAAAACATAGGTGACCTTTAAAAACTTAGCAGTTGTACTAGGTGATTGCATATTAACAAGCTTTTTGAGGAACTAGGACAGGCGCTGTACGTTTCAGTTAAGGACAGATAATAGAACTATTCAAATAATTTATTATTTTATACAATATAGGGAAATGTAAGAAAACTACCTCAACAAGAGTCTACTTAAATTTTTGTACGTGTAATTTTATGTGGCTTGCTCCATTCATCTAAATTATACAGTCACTGCTAAATGAAAGACTTCCTTTTAAAGGACAACTCTGATTCCCCTTTGCTTGAAGTTTATGAACGGCTTTGGTTTGAGGCCACTTGATTGGACAAGTTGCAGTGACTACGAGGCATTTTTCATAGGTGATCAAAGGTATCTGAGGCCTTCTGTCCTTCCTTTGCCAGGATGAAAGGTTTGGAGACAAAGACTGAGCTGATTTAAATCAGCAGAAATGGGGAGACATCACGGCATATACAGCAATGTATGAGGGTAAAGAGGACTCAGTCCTTTGGCTGACTTTCTCTAGGAAAGGCTCTTGACTTTATTTGATCATCTTTATTAAAGCCAAATGAAGAAAAGAGAGAGTAGGTTGACACTAAAGAGAACATTTCTACCAGTGGGATAACTCTGGAAATTCATGCCATTTGTAAGTTTGAATAATTACACTAAATCTCATCTTCTTCCTTCCTTCATTCTCTCCCTAGTTCTAAAGTCTAGTTATATGAAGTAGAAATTTAGGGTGATATTCTGATGTCCTCCAGCTCTTGAATGGTCCATCATGTTGGCATCTCTCCTTACACATTCAGTACGTGGAGATCTGACAAATGAGAAGAAATAAATTGCTCAGCACTTTTTTTTTTCCTACCCCAAAATCAATCCTGTGGCATGTGAGCAGGATTTTATCTTTCATTGAAAAACCTGGTAGTCATAAACCTTATGCCATGAAAGCAGTCAGTTCCCAGCTTAGTAAAGATGAAATAATAGCAGTTACAAAGCAGATTAACCAATATGGAAGTCCAAATTATTATTTTAAAACCTGATACCCATTGCATCTGAATACATCATCTGGAATTCTGGAAAGCTGATAAATCATGCCCTGTTTCTTGTTTTCTATGCACTATGTCAGGTATAATTGCCTGAAGGTGACTAGATTTTACTTCAACCTTTTGCCACCTAAGCAGCTCCTTTTGAGTATTAGAGCTATATCCAGGCACAGAAGAGAAAAAAAAATCACCAATTTTCATAATTTTATATTTTAATGTCCTTAGGCTGGCTGAAAATTTTCCAAGTAGGAGTTTTGGGGGTGCTGGGTGTGTGTATCTTTCCCTTGTGCAGGCAGAGCACATGGTGGTTTACCCTTTGAGCCAGTGGGAGAGAAAGGGAAAAATGTTCCACCAGACCAACCTGATTGGTTTTTCTCCAATGTGTCATTACTGTGTTTCAGAGCATCTGTGTTGCTGCTGTATGAACTGGATAGGAACACAAAGTAATCAATTTCAGTTGAGAGCACCAATTTATCACCTTGCCATCTTTTATGCAAGGTAGAGGATCTCTCTCTCTCTGTGTTTCTCTTCTACTTTCTAAATGCAAAATCAGGACAATAGACACCCCCCCACCTTTTTCTCCCTCCCTTCCCTCTCCCTATTTGTTTATAAGCCCTTGTAATTAAAATAAATGCTCTGAGAAGCAGAAATGTACATTATCATGCTTCATCATTGCCTGTTAAAGGGCAAGAGTCGTGCTGGTTCTTAGTGGAAAGTACACAGGAAATTTTAGCCTCTTCTGCATTGCTAAGAGCCTCCTTCTAATGCACAGCTGTCCACCAAATCATAGCAGATATAGAAATCAAGAATCCTTTAATCCTCTCCTATGAAAATGGAAAAAAACCTGTTTTGTTGTTCTAGGCATAAATCTTCTCTATCAAAACTAGAAAGAAATGTTGATATGGTGGACACAGACTTTGGGTGCAGAAACAGCTGGCACTTTACCATCTCATGTCACAAAAGATCCTGAAAGAAGGCACTAAGAAGGTCAAAACCTTCCCTAATCATGTGTCTACATGTTCTTTTGGAGTCAAACATGAGCTTGGAGTTTAAAGTCCATTAATTTCTTGGTTTGGTTTTCTTTCGGCATTTCTCAAAAAGATGAATTTCCCAAATCCTCACTTATTTTAAATATAGATTTCAAATAATATTTCCAACCTTCCCAAGAGTTTTTCTATCTTTCATTGAAGAGAGGCTCTTTAGTTAAAGCCAAGAAGGTTTTGGGTCCACAAAGGTACAATTGATGTGCTTTCAGGACTATTAGAGATCAATTTACTCACTATATATCTTTGGGCCAACCTGAATATAGTGAAACATCTTATTCAAGGTACTGGGCATTGACCTTCCTTTTTTTCCACATTGTCTTTAAATCCTTTTTACCTGAAACACTACTAACCAACAAGTTCTGTTTGCATTCACACACTTTTTATTGTCTTTGTTTGATATTCTTTCAGTCTTTGAACCTTTACTGTTGATATTAAAGCCTTTTATCATCATTTTCCTTAGAAAAAAAACATCCTAGTTTATGCACATACATGGATATGTACATATATTTTTGGAACATGACATTCCTCTGCTGTCCCCAGTATATCTTTCTAGGCCCCAATTTCCTAACCAAAAGCACATTACAGATCTGATTCTTTCCACAGCCTAGCAGCACATCAATAAACTAAAGATTATTGTGCTTTGTCAGGTTTTATTTTGTAACATTATGGGAAATTCTCTGCTGCTTTGGATGAGTGCATAAACTCTTATTGCCTGACAATTAACAGAGCTAGTAATAGACAATGCAATGTAATTTACCTTAGTACAAGGGATTTTGGTTAACAAAAATTAAACTATTGAACTCTCCTCTCATAAGGGAAGGACATTCTCTCATTATGTGTGCAATTTTTTTTTTAGGCGGTTAAATAAATAAAAAGCCCTGTACACAACAGCAACTGGGTGCTGGGCCTTGGGTGGATTTATTATGAAGTCTATGTGGAATTCTTCTAATGTGCTTGCTTTGGAACTAAACAACATGATCCCTCTGCAAAATAAGCATGCTGTAGCCTTTTCTGGGATACAGAGAGAGTTCACCAAATAAATAATGTTGAAGGGGGAGTTCCTTTATGTGCTCTGTAATTCCACTGTGCTGGAGATGACTTCTTACCTCTGTTGCTGAATTAGGAAGGTCAGAATTCAATTCTCTCTCTCAGCTACTACTTACCATAAATGTCGAGGGGCTGCCACATTACTCTGAGGACCAGTCAATCTTTTCAGTTTGACCTCCAAAGAGGTGGCTCGTGTATTTTTGATCTCCCTGGCTTAGGAAGGTCATGTTTCTTTTCCTTTTTTTCCTTCTCCTTTCCATTTCCTTCTCCTTTTACATTTTTTATTTTCTATTTAGGACAAGAAAGTAAGCTAAACCTTAGTACAAATTAATTTAAGGTTAATATTTCCCCCACCAACTGGAAATTTTAATCTGTTTGAAAGGAAACAGCACATAAATGAAACCCTGAGAGAAACAAAACTGAGGAATCAGGGTGAGGAGCTGGCACTGGGGTTAAAAGAATGGCCTTAATCCATGGTGCCTGATGTGAACCCGAAAAATCCATGCAGAATTTGCTTTGTGTACACTACACGAATAAGTTTTACAATCACTTTCCCCAGAATACCTAAAGAAGAACCTCAGTAAGAAAATATACCTTGGCACTGCAAGTTTTATCTCTGTCACTTGAATAAAACTAATTTTTTTTTATATTATAAAAGACCCACTATGATCCATTGCTAATTTCAGGGCAAAGAAATGATCTAATAAAATGTAAGGCCATAATGATGAATTCTTTATAACCTCCTCATTTTGCATAGTTTCTTTATGGTGATACTTATATCTGATTTTTAAATGAGTAACAGGGGAAAGGTTAGTGTTTGTCTGTGCCTACCTCTTTGTTTATCCATCCCTTAAGGCTTCCAACTGCTCACAGCTAATGCTCTTCACTGGCACCAAATCAAAATTTTGGTGAGGGTGAGGTTTTCTCTTTAAAAAATTGGACAGGGTTACTTAGTTTAGATGTTGCATGTCTATTTCCCGTGATGTATCTGTGGGTTTTATGTTCTCAGTTTTGGAGGCCATTTAGATAATCCCAGCCTAAGGTAGGAGTGTTTTCCTTTCCTGTAACCATAAGTGTGCACATGAGTGAGAGAGTTTCAACAAGGGCACAGTCCAGTTGAGCATGGCTTTTTCTGGAGAATTGGGTGTATTTGAACAGTAGGCTTTGTGAGGAAGGCAATAATAGCCTCACATAGACAGATAATGATGGATGTTATGGAATTGAGAATTGGGGTTTAAAATTGTGCCCTCTTGCCCTCAAACCTCCTTACACACACAAGCAAAACAAAGCAGAGTTTGAGATGGAAGAATTAGACTGGATTGGTTGAAAAGCTTCCCGTTTACTGGGGGGGTAAGCCTGTATCAGAGAGTGTTGAAATCACCTACTTGACCCTTGTCTAACCCTCAATCCAGAACGTACAAAGTGGGACAGAGCTAATCCCAGCAAGTAGGTTTAAGCAAACACACTAACAATTTACTACCACTCAGAGAATGTCACTTTCTGAACTTTCAGCTCACATGATTTTGGAAGCAAGAGCCATTTAAAGCACAGATGCATTACAGGGAGAATATGATGTTCCACTTCAAACCCAGGGAAAGCGCCTGGCTCTTCACCACAACTGAAGAAGACACCTCTTGTCATTACTGGTGTGCATGGAGGAACATGCACAATGTGTGACTTCCAGAGTACAATTTAGGGCCTCTGCAGCAGCTTTTCCCGATCTTGTAATTTCCCTGAAATCTCTCAGGTTTCCCATCCAGCCACGTGCCATGACACTCAGCATCCTCAATAATACAAATAAAAGCAATTACAGAAAATATGAGTATGGGGAGTTATTGATTTTTATGAAGATTTTCCTTTATAAAACTGCTTATGAGGAGGTATTTCAGGCTGGAAACCTCTAAACTCTTCCTATATCACCTCAAAGCACAAAAGACTGGGAAAAAGGAAATTCTTCAGATTTATCCTGCCAGTTGGAGAAGTTTTCTTAGTTTTGCCAAGGGCAGGCTGTGCTGATGTTGGCTAGGTTGATCTGTCTCTTGCCTCCCAGTTAGGTCAGAAAATTTAAATTCTTTTATCAGGAAAGGTACAGTAGAAATAAAACAACAAAGTACAATTCAAATTGGTCAAAGTCACAGGATCATACTCATTATGGAACAGACTCTAACCCTCAAATAATACTTCTACACATCACACAGGTCAAATCATGCTGATTTTTTAAAATTGATTTTTTTTTTTTGTAATTTCAGTAGAACAATCTGTGAGATTATCTTTCTCGCTCCTGAATAGAAAATTTGTGTGGTTTTGAACATAAAATGTAACTTTGTGGCTTTACTCAACAATTGAGCTTTGTAGGTCCCAACACCAAAGTCCTGTCAACTTTTAGAGGAGTTTGGATCAGATCCCATACCAGGAGATTATGGTTTAGATTGAGTTTTGATGTTCCTTATTTCCAATAAGATAATATGATGACAGAAGTTCAGAAAAATGTGGATAGACACAAAGACATTATAATGTCAGGGCTGTTTAAGGGGTTTTAATGTCCTATGAAGCATACATCATATTCCTTATTTTTCCTTGAGGCTTAATTTGCCCTATGAAAATTAAATAATATGTTGTTAAAACATTAATCGAGAACAGAAATGATTCCGATTAAGAAACAAAATACATTAAAATGAGAAAGAAGTGCAAAACTACCAAGTGCTACCATAAATTACAGACAAAACCAAAATTGTAGTTAAGCAATTCTTTGTTTGCCTGTTTTTTAATCTTTTCTTCTGTTTGTTGCAGCATAAGTATCTCCTTTTAAAGATAGATCTAGCCTGGAGCAGGAAAATACCACCAGCCTGCAGCAGGAAAAAGGAGACAGTGAATGAAGGAGACAGTGAATGTTTCCCACTGAAATATATAGTGAGTTCATTAAAAATACAGTCAATTTTTTAATAGAAAAATCATTTTAAGTTTGCTTATATGGTGCAAACAAATCCAAAGGCCTGGATTATTGAGTGTTATTAAGCCTAATGCCTTGAAACCTTCACTATTGTTTCCTCTGCACTTCCAAATGCAGAACTTAGTGCCTGCAGTCCCCAGAAATTTTTTCCTTTTCAAATGTGTGTGTTGAAGCAAACAAGACCCTTCCTGAATCCTTCATTCTCTTCTTGATCCTTTCCTGAGCTTTCCCAGGTAATGGAGCCAAATTCCAAGTTTCTGGAGGTGAGGTCAGGTTAGGAAGATGATCCCAGGGAAAACAGGGAACAAAGTCCTGTAAAAGAATGAGTGGAGTGTGGAAAGCCCAAGAGTCTGGATCTCCTGTTATCTGACTTCTCCCACTCTGCCTCATGCTGAATCTGCTGTCTTATCTGTTTCTCATATTTGGTATGTGATTTTGTTGGCACTGACAGGGATTCTTTTCTCCTCTCATTCTGGAAGACATGCCAAAGAATGCAATGAAAGCTCGTATGACAATCTTTTCATGGTATATGTGAAAACATGAGGAATTTAAAAGGAAGAAGGAACATACTTGCAATTAAAATCACATGCTCCATCCTGTAAATAGACTTCCACTGAAAGAGTCACATCTCAGGCACATGCTGCAACAGTTCCTGCACATGGCTCTAACTGTCATGGAACTGCTTGCTGGTAAAATATTTACATTTCCTTAGGCTTATGCAGAGGGCACCTTCTCCTGAAGCAATGGAGGGAACTCACTGGACACTAATTCCTCTCTTCCATTTCAGTTCCCTGTAGTAAATGAATCCCAAAACAACCCTGACATGTTTTTCAGTTGCCAGATTAGTTTAGGAGCTTCATGTTTTCTGAATTTGTGATGCAGCCTTTCATGCTCACACTTGCACAGAGATCTGCCCACATGCACCATTACACTCCTTCATTTCCTCTCCCGTTCCTGCTGGTTCTGGATCAAATCTGGAGCTGAGGGCTGGCCCTGGCACACATACCCAGTTTGTTTCTTTTCAGTACAGCTCATTTTAGCTGAAGGAAAAACCTGGAGACATTGCAATCAGGTACAAGCAGCAGCAGTCCTATAGTCTTGTACAGCTCCAAACTTTCCAGCCTTTATGTTCCAGGAACAACAAAATGCCATTCTGCTGATGTTTTTTTGGTTTGAAATTTATATTTATTTCCTTTAAAATGTGAGTTCCTTCTTCATGTAGTTCTGACAGGAATTTATCACTCCTCCAGACAGCACAGAAAGGATGAGTGTGTTCCTGAAAGGCTGGATGAACATGTGGAGTTGCATGTCTAGGACTTATAGTGACTAAACCACTTTGCAAAACTGGGTTTGTTTTAACCATAGCTTCACTGGGTTTTGCTGGCATAAAAACTTCCCCAAGACTTAATGCTGAAGAAAAGCTAAATTCTGTTTGGAAAATTCAAGCAATTGCATGTAAGGTTGCCATAACTGTGTTGAGTTTGTAAAGATATCTGTTGCCAAACCATAGAATGTTTTGTGGTTGTCCCTAAACAGGAAATATTTTGAAGTTTCACTACTATTTGAAGTTTATAGTACGTCACTATAAAATAATAAGGTTTAAAAATGATGTTTTCTTGCTCATTTTATGAAGTATAGCATGTTAGCTGAGGTAAGGTTTAACAATAAGATTAAAGACATTACTGTCACATGTTGTAGAAAGCATCAGAAATAACACTTCATCTTTCTTCACAATTAATTTTTGTCTTCTGTACCTTAGACACTCTGCCAAAATTTTCAGGTTTCTGTCCATGGAGATCTTTATCAATTGGAAAAGTACACCAGTCTTGAAGCGATAATGTTAAGCACTTTTCCACAAGAAACTATTGCTTTAACAAGGGTGGAAACCTCTCTCCTTAGAAGAGCAATTATCATTAAAGATTCATTATCAAAAGAGTAGTTACCTAAAGCAGAAAAGTATGAACAGTACCACTGATTCATTTCCCTGACAGAGGGTGACAGCAATCCAAAGATGAATATATTCCAAGGACTAGTACAAATTTGGTGTGTCTGTCTCTGGGTGTAATATGGCTATTG
This sequence comes from Onychostruthus taczanowskii, assembly GCF_017590055.1. Classification (NCBI taxonomy): domain Eukaryota; kingdom Metazoa; phylum Chordata; class Aves; order Passeriformes; family Passeridae; genus Onychostruthus; species Onychostruthus taczanowskii. Next base: position 13,634,809 of record NW_024503679.1, on the reverse strand, counting down.
CTGTATGACCAGATTGAGCACATCTTTTACGGATGCCAACAGGCAGATACCTCTAACAATGATAAGTGTTTTACACTGCATGAGGACCTGCTCGTATATTTTGAAGCACTGGCTGAATTTTCTCTTTGGTTTTCCAATTCCAGGTCCTCTTCTCAAAAAGGATTAACTTTTTCATCAGCATCTTAGAACTCAAAGTGAGCCTTCACCTTCACACCAGAGGCTCATGTGCTTTCAAACCATTTGAGATTCCACTTCTGCTCATCTGTAGGCACATGTGACACAAAGTGTGATCTGCCTGTGTCTTTATCATGAATCATTTACATTCCTCTGCACAGCATAAAGCACTCAAGATAGAGATGCCCCACACTTGTTTTGTGTATGATAAGGATTTATTCACTCCCTGGCTCAGACTTTGGGAAAAGGAATTTTTCATAATTGGTTCTCCAGAGTAGATGTGGGAGGAGCTAGACATTAAGATTTATAGAGTTCTTTGAGATTTTTAATTTAAGATAAAATAGAGATGTGTATCTTTTAGAAAATATATTTGTATACACATATTAAACTCTGTATATAGACTTATGTGTACCCACTTTGAATAATAGACTTGGCTGATTTTAGTAGGAACCAGCAGATTGAATATTTTTTGGTATTATCTTATTAAGTCACAATTTACCTTTTAATGTGAAAATAATAACAAAAAGAAATTCTGCTTTGCCAAGGAAAACAATACAATGACAGTAACCAACTGAGTTGGCTTTTTCTATCAGAGTTGGGCAGGAATGCCAGACCAACTTATAAAGTCCTTCCCCAGGCACAAAACTCTCAACAAAATCAATGAGAGTTTGTTTAAATACAGATTTAATTAAATCCAGAGTAGATGGCCAGTTATTGGTCACTTTGGTCAGGATGAAAATCTTAAGGAGACAGTTGAATCTTTCCCATCACTGCCATTATATAAATGTTATTTTTGCTAGGATATTTTCCTTTACCCCCACCCCCCAAGCAGTTCAGAGACAATAAAACACCAGGAATCCCTGAAGAGTGGTAAAATGCTGACATGATTTAAGGAGGAAGACTCTGATAAGAAGATAAAAATCTAATAAACAGAGTCTGGAGGACCTTGGCAAGTCTCAGCTGCTTGCCAGTGTAAGCAAAGCCCCTCCCAAGGAAAACAAAGGGAACCTTAATCTCAAGGACATTCCACTCACAAACCATCTGAAGGAGAAAGTCAAGGCCATGACCTCTGCAGTCTGAAGTTATGAGCATACTGACAAGAAAATATTTGACTTGGTTCAAGAAGCAAAATCAGTCATTTGATTTTTTTTTTAATATCTTTTTTGTTTCCATAAGAGACAAAATAACTCAATGCTGTGTTAGCCATGACCTCTGCAGTCTGAAGTTATGAGCATACTGACAAGAAAATATTTGACTTGGTTCAAGAAGCAAAATCAGTCATTTGATTTTTTTTTAATATCTTTTTTGCTTCCATAAGAGACAACACAATGCTGTGTTACATGCAAATGTCTGCATATACACGCACACCTCACTATTAAATGGAAAGGATATTCAGATGCATGGGATGCATGTGTATTTTTATTTTGCATGACATATACATCACTTCCAATATCTGCACCCCAAGACTTCCCAAAAATAAACAAGTGGATTGTATATGACTGCTGTTGTTTTTTGACCAGAAAAGACACAATATCAGCAGACTAAAATGTTGCCTTTTTGTTTTTCTTTATGTAACTTTAGGCCACTTAAATGCTTCTAAAAGATAGCCAGGCTGTAATTAGTTACAAGGAGTCTAAATTGGTTCAGATAAATCAGATGGAAACACAAAATGGCATCTAACAGCCAATGTTTTCTCAGGCTGCAAAGATTTGTTGGTCACCATCTACTTACCCCTAGTGTTCACTCTCCTGCCCTTCTGTGGATGCTTCATAGGTTTTTAACATTGGAGATTATGCAACATCAGCAACATTTGAAAAGCAGGATCCTCAGAATGCCCCCCAGCTCTTTTCTGAAATTTCTGCCCAGGTTGGATAGATTGGTAGGGTTTAGGCACTGAAGGTGGATAAGGGGATGTGGGATCTTCTCAGCTCCCCATGTGATGTGGGCTTTGTTAGTGACTAAGTCTTGCAAGTCAAGCTCAAATTTAAGAAATGCAGGTGACTTTTTCTAAATCCAGCTCTTAAAGCCAGCACAGCACCATAAAAATTCTTTCCTTTTCTACCTATTGCTAGGCATCTGTAAACTCTCCTTATCTTGGAGGAAATTCTCCCCTGGTGCAGGGGATTAGGACGTGGTGTGTCAATCTCCACTCACTTATGGACGATCTCCAGTTAAATATTTCATACAGATCTTTAATGCCCCATTTGTTTCCAGATGCTGGTAACTTTATTAAGGTTAATTGTAGTGCCCTGAAACATGGCTGCAAAGCACATTATTCACACATATTGCTGCAGCTCACTAATCCTGTGGGTTTCTTAACCAGTGCCTAACACTTTGATTTCATCATTGGAAGTTGTAATCTTCTCAGACCAGCAGAAATGTTTTGAGATGTAGACCACTAAGACATAATGCCAGATATAAGTAACCCTCTACATATTCAGAGAGGATCCAGACTGATCCCAGCTCTTCTTATAAAAATAATTAATGCAATCCCTGCATAAGAATGATCATTACTTTTGCCAGCGCTTCACCAGAAGCGGGGAATTTGGATTTTGAGCTGTGGGGAAGGAAGTTGTACAACATAAAGAGAAGCAAGGATGATCTGTTAGAGAGATAAGCCTGACAAGCAGAATTTGGGCTCAGTCTGGAGCTAGGCTAGCATCTGTCAGAAGTCTGAACTAATCTGAACTGAACCCTGCCCCTCCAATAACCTGCCTTGTTGTTGTGGCACCTGATGACATTTTCTGCCGTGTTGTGTAATGACTTAAGGGCTGTAATGGGTTGCATGCTGCTAAATGTCATCAAATGCCATGAATCATAAACAATCCTGGCTTCTAAACCAGAGATTAGGGATATTTATGAAGTTTAGTCTCAGTTTGGGTTTTCCAGACTATTGAAGTTCAGAGGGTTCCTTTTAGTCTTCCTTTTTTCCTTTTATTTTTTTCTTTTTATTGCTCAGGCTGCTTCCTGCTGCTGTGATTGACCCTGCTGCTAATATACCCAAACTGCAGAGCTTGATGTTAATCCAAAGAAGTTGAATGCCTGAACTGATTGCCTGCTGACAGCCAGTGTAAAACCCAAAAGCATGACTGCAGATATTGAGATTAGATATTGGAAGATGGAAAAAAAAATAATTAAAAGGGAAAAAAAAGGATGAAACAGCGCAGAAGCATCAGGAAACAACCCCTATTATCCCACTCCTCCAGTGCAATTTCTGGTTTCCAAAACTTTGCAAAGTGACAAACCTTTTATTGATCCTATAAGAATGAAAACAGATACAACACAGAAGCTGTAAAGCACAAAGATAAAAGAAGAATAAAAGGACAAGGCACTTACTGTTGTTTGTTACAGTCTTAAAAGGAATTAAATGTAGGAAAACAAAAAGGAAGAAAAAAAAGACAAGCAACATAAAAAGTAGTAATGGGGTGCAAAATCTTGGTTTGGTCATAGGTACACTGATTCACATTGCCATGTTCATCCAGGATGGTGCTCCATGGGATGGTTCTCTAGATCCTTGCTTTTGTTTTATTTTATAACAATTTCCTGAAGAAAGGACTGAAGATTATTTTTATATTCAGTGTGATATTCCTGTTCCCCTATGGATTCACTGGAGGACACCAGGGGATCGCCCACACACATGTGCACAAATGCTCTCCAGTGCCCTGGAGTGATCCCTCTGGTCATGCTGGGTTACAGTGTCTGATACTTACACATGTACCCCGCTGATCACATTTGGATTTCTCCTCCCCACTCTCATTAACAGTTGTTAAAGATTTTCAATTTGACAAAGATGTCATGTTGTGTGCCAGGTCATCTGATGCTGTTCAAGGTAAACGTCCATAAGTCTTTTTTGAAAGCTCTTTTGAGCCAAGAGGAAGCACTTGGGTGAAACCCCTAAGAAAAAAAAAAAAATAAAAATTACTTAACTGCTCTGTAAAAGGTCTGATTCTGCCCCAACCTATTTTTTCAGCTGCAGAATTAACCTCCTTGTACATGTATTACAGCAAGAAGCACTGACACTGAGCAAATGTAAATATTCATTAATAAAGACAAATCATTCTGAATGCTGCACACAACACAACCAATAAATGCAGGGGTTCCTGCATAAATAAACAAGCAGATGTTTCTGAAGGTTTAAGGCTTTATTGTGATATTTCCAAAGCACTTAAATGGAACTCCTTTGGACACAATTGGAAATTCCGTATTTAGGCAAGCTGCAAGCACCTGAAAGCATCTGCTTGGAACTCAGGGTTAAAAACAAACAGTTTGTGTTTATATGCTACTCTACTGCTGAGCCAAGCTCTTAGAAGTGTAGGCAACCATCCATCCCTCTTCAACTCTCCCTCCCCTGCACTCCCTTAACTTGTAGTAGGAGTTGAGGGAGAAGTCAGAGGTGGTTATTGTGCACAAATCATCTGCTGGCTGAAGTTTTTGGTGGCAGCCCAGAGAGAAGAAGGAAAAAAAATTAGAAAAATTTCAATTTCAGGACCATTATTATTTTCATTAATCATAAGAGGCGCTGTCACCCCTGTCCTTATTCTTTAGAGGGAGATCTATTATACGGTCCATTTAGTCCAAGCCATATTACCTCATATGTTTTCCTGGCTGACCAAATAAGACTTAAGAGATAAAACAATTTACTGTTCATTATGATCCGTGTCACTGGAATCAATCTATTAACCTACATTAACTGGATATGTGACGATAGCTCACATACACGCTTCTCCAATTTAAAAAAAAAAAGAAAGAGAGGATGAGGGAGGGGCTGGAGGGAGGGGGGTGGGAAGGGAGAGGGAGAGAGAGGGGAAAGGAAATCAAGGCCCATAAAGTGCAGCAGACGTATAATTTGCCAAGCGAATACAACTTAATTTTCCAGCGGCCACTGCTGCGCCCTCCACATCTTCACGCAGCCCCTGACCTGTGAAGAATTCTAACAAATTGGCTTCTATTGTGAAGCCAAAAGGTGCCATCAATGAAGGGACGGTTCGCTGGTCCTAAAGTATGATGGGAAATCACAGGCTGGAATAAAGAGCTGCAGTTTTATGAAGTTAACCCGTTGAGGTTAAATCCAAGCAGGGAGGCTGGAACAGGGCTCTTGCCCCTTCCGATGACTTAATAGGGAGGAGAGGACTTATTCAGATGTGCTGCCCAAAAGCAGGGAAAACTCCCTGACTGAGCACGGCAGAAAGAAGAGTTTCTCTCTTCTCAGCAACTTCTGCTGTGCCACAGTGAGGATTCATTCCCTCTGTTTTGCTCTCTGTGCTTGATAGATTGTAAATGTCCAGAGGGAAGAAAGCGAATCAATAGGTGGCCTTCCCAAAGCTCGTTTGCACAGCAAAAGAACTTCTGAGTAAACAGCCAATGGGTGCAGGTAATGCCACCTCTACACAGCTCCATCAGTCTATTTACTCTGGATTTGCACTTATTAAGAGCTCATCTGGGTGCAAGTTCTATTTTTGTTATTCCCTCTTCCAACGTGCTGGGGCTCTGCTGACAGCTGAAAACTAGGAGATATTTTCTTTGTGCTGATTGCCCCAATTATTCCCCAGATGTGCTTGCACTCAAGCTCTGGCAGGGATCTGTCCTGCTCCCAGTCACCATGTTTGAGCCCAAGTTCCAGAATCAAGTGCTGGGAAAAGGTGGGAATGATATTGGTAACATTTCTGAAATGGTTTTAATCTGCTTTTTGCAAGCATTAATGTGGCAAGGGTTAAAGTTCATATTGTTACTATAGCTGCTCTAATTGGATACTGGAGATATGTAACCTGGCCCATATCCACTGATCCTAGCAGGAATCGTATCAAATTGGACTCACTTTCCCCCTTGAGATAAGATGGACTTTAACAGCAGGGACAAGTGGGGTCATATTCACCTCCATGTAACATACACCTGCCTTAAGGGCTCCTTCCAGCCCATAAAATTACATATACATGCCTACAAAGCCTGTGAATATCCAGGATTTGTTTTCTCATTTTTCTCTTTAAAAAAATTAAAATAATGAAGGGCTGCTGCAAGGGTACTCACAGTGAATGTAATGAATAGTAGAATAAAAATAATATTATGGTTGTGCCTCATGGTTTTTGCTCTATGCAGTAAGCCATCATGCTAGGAACTGGACTAACATTTTGCAGAGACTGTCACTGCCCCACTGTGCCTTCAGGCAAGAATAGAGACTGCAAATTAACAGTCTGAGGGAGAAAAAAGACAAAAAGACTTGCCAGAGGCCATCCTAGAAACTCAGTGGTAGAGCCAAGGATAGAATCAAAGCTAACTGCTCTGCCCATTTGACCACATTTTCCTTAATCTTTATAATGATCCCAGTCATTCCAAAATACATATCTATATACAAATATTTTTAAAAATCTCAGTACTTCAGGGGGTTAAGGGAAAGTTGTGAACTTTGTCCTTAACCAGGTCCCAGGTTGGGTCTTTGTGCTCATCCTTGCCCTGTTGGGTCAGACACTGGTCCATGAATGTGGCTTCTGCTCTGTCATGTTCCCTGCTCAGCCATGCAGCCTCCAGCACTTCAGATCTTCATATCTCAGATTTCCCTCACAACATGAGGCTAAAAATAATTTTCTCAAGTCAACGGAACAGGCTGAGGTGCTCCTGGAAAACTGCAGGGCATGAAGTTCACTGGGGTCAAAAAAATCAGCCGCTGACACTGGCTAGATTCAGAGTTTTCTAAGAAAAAAGAAGGATTATAGAGGTTACAGTAACCAGTTCGTTATCCTCAAAAGCAGAATCTTCAGAAAAGTGAAAAAACCAAAACCCTGCATTGGAAAACAAGATTTATTCTTAAGAGACTTTCACAAAATCTGTATGAGTCCCTGTAGTGGAACAAAAAAATAAATTTTCCAAGATTCTTAATCCAGGACTGCAATTCTTCAATTAAAAAAGAACCAAACCAAACAACAGGAGACTAAAGCAATATAGCAAACCAACCTGGTTGCTCTCCTATACTCAGAAATCTGTAAGGGCAGAACTTACACCCAATTAAAGGAATTCAATGTTTATCTCACTGCAGGTAAATATTCAGTGATAAGTGAGATAGGCAGACAAGAGGAATAGTAGAGACATACATATCTCTTCTTGAGAGGCTGGAGGCTTAAGAAAAACAGCCAAATTAATGTACTGGAGGTCTAGTCACAGCTGGAGAAGGAAATAAAAGTTGTGAGTGCATTAACATCATGGTCCCAGACTTTATTCCCTCTCCAGAGCACACAACATTGCGACCTCAAAATCTGAAAATTAAACAGAAAGGAAATGTTTGTTCTCGCAAAACAGCAATTCATTACTGGGAATGGAGATATTTAACCAATAAATGATTGCTTAATGGCCCATAGGACCTTTTCTGCAGTTACAAAAACACTGTGTGTTGTTAAACAACCGAGGCTACCTCTTGAAAATGCCATGCTTACAAATAACATGAGGGTTTATTTGCTGCTTGATGAATGTCCATAAACAGATCCTCCCCAGGT